>NC_142676.1:1065000-1380000 GCF_964200805.1 Pocillopora damicornis
TCCTAACCTGTGTGCAGCTGCCCTTATCACTCTAAAAGAAGATAATCAGGCGATCGTCAATTCGTTTGCATAATCTGTATCCCATCTGAGAAGCCAGTTCACAGTCCCAACGCTGAGGGAAACGAAATGATCTTTTTAAAGTGTGAATCTATTGTTATCGTGTCAAATAATGTAGTACTAAATGGAATTGTTCAGAGTTCAAGTAGGAGTTACTTTGGAAGCGAGATTTTGTGTATCTAGCGAAGGCCACAAATCGTGTTAATTGTGAATGAGGAGGGCTTACCGGTAAAAGGAAATAGAAAAAAAAACACCAGATCGTATTCGATGGTTTTTTCAAACAAACAGAACAACAAGTAACATAAAAACTTCACATACTGGGCAAAATAATCCAGTGCCGGAATCATTATTCTTCGCGCTTTTGTTTTCTCAGTTTCTGAGAGGCGTTTAAATAAATCTTTCTAGTCTTCGAGCAAGTACAAGCGTTACTTTGCCTGCAATAAAGTTTGAGGCCCTGAGTAACGATAGCCCGCGAGAGATGAGGAAGTGGTTTAGCACTGCAGACAGCCAGCTTCCTTGCAGATCACTCGCCAGCTGGCTTTGCTAAACTTACCCGCAAGCAAACGCTCACGCCACAGCATTAATGAGATCGTGGCACGCCCGCAGGCAGGGGAGTAAATCACAAATTACCTGTGCAGCAGTACCAAGCGCTTATGAATAACAGAAAAGAGTGACATGACTTAACTTATATGAAAATAAAAGGTGATCAATGGTTGGCATGCTTAAAACTAACGTTGGATTTTTTAATCTTTTTTTTTTATCCAGTTAATTTTTCGTTTTTGCTTCCTTTTCTGTCTTTTCCGTCTGTACTCTCTTAGCTGTAAACCTGCAAAACAGGAGCACTGCAATGTTTATGATTCCGAACTTAACTCGTTCTTTTGACTAATGGCGTTGGATATATGATTTTAAATCACAATAGTATTCAATCTAATGTGGATGCCAGGTAACCCGAAGAAACGTCCACGTTTCCAACAGCAATGTTTCGGTTTTGTCGCGATTGTTTCAGATAATTTCGCGATTTCGAAATAAGCGCGAATCACTTCGAAGTTGCACGAGAGTGTATATAGAGTCTCCAATGAACAGTTAACATTTCATCCTCGTAACTACTAGTTGATTCAACAGTATAATTTGAGGGTGTAATTAACTTCGGTAGGCCATCCCTGCATTTGCATCACTTGTACCTTTTTATATGCAAATAATCTTTGTGGGACGTTCAAAATAATAAAACTAAGGACTGCCAATCAATTTTTTAGTTTAAATCTTGTTAGCTCGTTAGGTAACGGAGTGCTGGCTTGAAACACCGCATGTCAAGACTAAGGTAAGCCACACTTTGTTGAGAAAATTCAATTTAAAAAATCATGCTCTTCACAGAATCATGAATTTGTATTACGAAAGGCGCAAAATACCAATTACATAATTTGCCGGTTCCCCTGTTCAATTCATGAGCTCTTTATTCTTGCAAGATTGTATGGAATATATCTCATAGGGTACGGAGAAAACCACATCATCCCTGGGGCATGAAAAAAGTGCTCTTGAGCCGAGTTAGGTAATTTAAATCTTCTCATTCCTGAGTTCTTATGTGAAATCACACACAGCTATTTTGATGGCGTGTTCTTTAATACCGGTGCTGCGTACACCAGCAACCTGCATTAGTCGAAAGAACGCAAATTCGCCTGTGTAAATAATATTATCCATAAACACCTCTTGCTCCTATGTTTAAGAATTGAAAGAAGTCCCAAACCCTTAGTTTTGATACTTAACTGAAAAGTAGACAAATAATCACCGAAGTAGAGAAAATATCCAGCACTTTCACCGACACTGAGGTGAATAATCGTTTTAGCATATATCACACAGAAGCCAAAGAGAATTAAATTATTTCTGTCAACATACCAAGAAATGCTCGGAAATTACATTGTTGACACGTGATGTTTTCGGCTACTCGAAGGTGAATAGTTCTTGCTAATCACTTCTGAACCAGCCAATCAGGGCGAAGATAAAAAGCACTATTCACTTGTGTGGTACGTAGTATATTATAATAACAAGAGCCCAATATGCCACACGATGAGCGGTCTGTGTCCCAGTTTGGATCTACTTACTACAGCTTGTCAGATATATATTTCTATTTAAATAAAAAAAGTACCAGTTTTGGTCGGGGGCTCCTCGTGTAACCGAAAAAAGAGCAGATAGGGAAATACCCTCACCCCACCCGTTCCTCGTCCCCTTCGCCTTCCCTGTTTCCCAACACACACATGCGGACACACTCCTTCATGGCTTCATGGCCCCTTGCCAAACATGAAAGTTGCAAGGAGAATCGCGTTATTATGATCGCGTCGTTCTATTCATGGAATCTTACTCGGATCATGCCTCTATAGCGGGTTCTGAAAGAATCATCTGAACTCACTTTTTGAGGTTTTAATCTCATTTTGAGATTGTTTTAACTGAATTTACCATCGAGGAATACTTCATCACTTATCGTCCGCAGGTAAGCATGAGCAACAGTCCAGCCAGTCGAGGCCCGAATTCATCTTTCGTGCCTTTTTGACCTTTTTATGTCTGATTTTATCGCAGATCACAATTATCATTTCCCAGATTCTCCTCACAAAGTAGAGGACTTCTCTGGAGTGACCCATCATAGTGTGGTATAAACCTTGGAGTCATCGGAGGCTTTAATGTCATAAGATTTTGCTCATGAGTAAGGTGGTCCGCACTGCTGGAGCCTGAGTCTGTCGCAGTCTCATTAAGCGACCAGGAGTATTGTGATGAAAAGATAGTCCAGCGCAAGTAACCCACATCATTTGATCAGATTTCTCAGACAGAACGCTATCGCGAAATTATAACCCCTGGGTGGAGAAGAGTCCCATTGGAGTCACGTTATCAGGTCACGTCATCTGTTAATATTAACCGTAGTAAATTCCACCCAGGTTTAACTTGGTTTTTCGGATTCAGCCATTGATTGTAAGGAGGAAGCCACCATGGCTTCAAACACAGTAGATAACCTTGACTGTAAAAATGATGTCTGGAAATCATTCAAGGTACCGGAACTTTTAACCTTACGTAACTAAATATTCCAATCGATTTTAGTATACCACGGGTGTAGACAAACAATTATGCAGCTACGAGTTTTCGAGGCCGATCAACGAACTGCTTCTACAGTGAAAGTAGAAACAAACAGTAAGAGTCTCAGCCATGTTTTTGTTTCATTTTGGTCGAGTTATCTAGGGTTGCTGTGATAAATTATCATGGTTGATTAACCTTTCAAAATGCCACGCAGTAATAGAGACACTACTGTAATATATGTAAACGACGATTACAATGAAAAGCGAAATTTGACTGGATCGTTAGGAGTGTAACTAGAAAGGATCTTGGGCCCCGTTTTGGAGGAAAAATTCCGATTTCATTAACTTATGAGTTGAATTCAATCACCATTAAAATGAAAAGAACTGATCTTTCAAACTGAAGGGAAGCGATTTGTAGATCTGTGTTGAGGCGTATCCCAAGAAATGATACCTATATTTTTAGAAGTGTATTTCTGTAATCCTTCTCCGATATCGTGCGAATGAGTCTCTGCTACAATAAAGTGTCTCTTGTCTTTTTAATACTTTCAATATTAAATACTCTTAAACAAAGAAGGCGATCTCACGGAATCACGCATTCTATTGTATCTGCTCGTGAGGAGTCTGGGATATAGACTAGAACGAGCTTTTCAGGAGTTACTACTTTACAGGCGACGAGCGGGGAAAGAAGAAGAGACCAAAGTACGAGTGGCCAGCGGGGAAACAAATTAAATACCTCATATAGAGACATATCAGTTATAGTTGCGGAAAACAATAGCGTTGCAAAGCCGAAATATCAACAGTATACTTCGCTAAATAAAATGTTAAGCAATATTTCAAAAGTGTTGATGGCACATATGTCTTTTACTGCTGTAATAAACAATGGAGACATCGAAAAAGGCATCGGTGGCATCCGGAATGGCACCAAGAAGAAATGTATTTACGTTTTGTAACTTGCAAAAAACAATCGTCTTGTAAAGCCAAAATATTACCAGGTAATACTTCGCTACTTAAAAAGTTAAGCAATTTTCCAAACGCTTTGACTGGAATAATATTTTTCTGCTATATTATCCAACGGAGGCATCGGGAAAGGCATCAAGAAGAATTATATTTACGATATGTAACTTGTTGAATGACGAAAAAAAGTATCTTGACTTGTTTAAGGCGTTAATCACGGTTGGTTTGCTTTTCACTTGAATTTTGCAATCTCGACTTTCGATTCCGGAAGAATGAAAAGCTAAGCAACTCTAAAAACATTTCGTTCTAGATGTTTATATTTTTGGAGTCATTAATAAGTTTGTATCCACAGCCTTTATGTTATGTTGGTGTCTCTGTCCCCCTTCCCCCGCCCCACGTCTCTGTGAAAGGTATATCCAGACAACCTGTATGGAAAAACTAACCACAGCCATCGCACCAATTTTTTTAAAAAATCTTTAAAACTGAACTGGTGAGCAGTACTCTGCGAACAGAAGTTGTAAAACTTCTTTATTCCCCGACGCGTGTCGTCTAACTGCCGTAGACTTCTTCGGGGAGTTTTACAATTTAACACTAAACACCTGTATTTATAAGCCATAGTTAACGGCTATACTGGGGCCAATGACCATAAAGGCTTGGCCGGACCTACGAATAGGAACAGGTGAAGTTGCGAAAAATTTGAAAATTTTTTGGGGCAAGGTGGGAGAATTCATTTGGGGACCACGTATGGGCGGCCGTCACCACCAAAAATACAAGGATGTCAAATAGATCAGCAAATAAAAAGATGGTGTAAGGATCAGCTGCAGGATAGCATAGCTAATAAAGGAATGGCATGGCCAAATTAGACAGTCTAGTTTTCCTTTCTGAAACAGAACACCCTAAACATGAATAGTTTAGCCAAATGAGAAACGGTCTAGTTGCCCATGTTGAGTTGGAACATGAAATTGTGCAATGGACTAGCTCAATTGCGAATAGCTTAGCACTCATTTGCAATACAGTACACAAACGGTGTAGCGTTGCGTCAAATGGCTCAGGGTAATGTCGAGTAGCACAGCGTACGCACAAACGGTGTAGCGTTGCGTGAAATGGCTTGGCGTAATGTCGAATGGTACAGGGTACATACAAACAGTGTAGCGTTGCGTGAAATGGCTCAGCGTAATGTCGAATGGTACAGCCTACACAAATGGTGTAGCGTTGCATGAAACGGCATAGCGTAATGTAGAATGGTACAGCGTACACACAAATGGTGTAGCATTACGAATAGCTTTGCTGAACATAGCTGAACATTAAATTGCTTAGCATCACACGAAATATTTCGATGGTGTAGCGAATTGTCGAGCTTGCTTGTGGCGTGACGTGAATGCTATCTCGCCGAAACCACCAAAAATACAAACCGCAAATGGAACAGCGATCTGCTGGGGGGAATGACGTCATGATCATCGAATGTGAAGACTGGCGTGAATCCATTACATAGTGTAGTCGCTGTGTGGAAGAGTGTTCACTTCGCTTTTCCGTAAAGCAGAGCCAATTCGGTAAGTTTTTCCTCTTTTTTTCCCTGCCGATATTGCATTTATTCGTTGTCGTTCATGATAGCGTTAATTAAAATAGCAACAAGACTGGATTCTACCACGTTTTACCGGCCTCCCGGTTTACCACAGTTTGCACGTGTTGGTGAGCCTGAATTTTTATAGTATTAAGTAGTGTTAAGACGTGCATTTAATGTCGATTGTCGAGCTCTCTTTTCTGTTTCTGACTCACGCTTACTTTTCAATGAGAGTTCAACTTCAACGGCTCTTTGGACATTGGAGTAGTACGTGAGAAGTTGGATTTTGTATGTGCTTTGGACGCCATGGTAAGAAAACTGATATCCTTGATCTGTTTTGACATTCTTCAATCAAACGTGTAGTGTTTGCCAAAGGAACCTTTTTTCCGAGTTGGTTTTGAGCAGATACATACCTTCCTTGATGAGGCAGGTCTGCCATAAAATTAGTAAGAAAACGTTCAGACATAAAAGAGGGTGGTAAAGGGAAAATGGGGGGGGGGGGGGGGAACGGTGCTTTTACAATTCAAGAAAAATAGAATCGGCTTCATAACGGGTGTTGAAAATATATCTAAGACATACTTAAAGTTACTTCCCACCTTCGCAGATGTCCTTCGGGAAAAATTCGTTCGCGCGCTAGTTTCACTAAAATCCTAGCAAACTATATATCAGAAGAAAGCTTAATAACTGCAGATTACGATAAAAAATATAATTTAAGCGACTTTCTTTAACGAAGTGTCAAGAGCCGGTAAGGCGTGAAACGACCTAAGGTTCTTTTATTGAATTCATCGGGTATCGGATGCTGCATCATGAGCAAAATGGCTGCATAGTCTCACTCACAAGGCATCAATCAACAAAAGTGTGTCAGGCTTTTTCAATATTCTGATTGGTTGTGTCGATATCGGCATCTTTAGTTGGAGTAGCTAAAAATATGCGAACTCCTCCAATGTTCAAAGAACGTTGAAGTTGAACTCTCATTGAAAAGTAAGCGTGAGTCAGAGAAAGAAAAGAGAGCTTGACAATCGACATTTAATACACGCCATAACACTACTTAATACTATAAATATATTCAGGCCCACCAACGCGTGCAAACTGTGGTAAACCAGGAGGC
Source organism: Pocillopora damicornis (assembly GCF_964200805.1). NCBI lineage: Eukaryota > Metazoa > Cnidaria > Anthozoa > Scleractinia > Pocilloporidae > Pocillopora > Pocillopora damicornis. The sequence continues at coordinate 1,071,737 of NC_142676.1, forward strand.
CGGCAAACCGTGGTAGAATTCAGTCTCGTTGCTATTTTAATTCACGCTTTCATGAACGACAACGAATAAATGCAATATCGGCATGGAAAAAAAGCGGAGAAACTTACCGAATTGGCTCTGCTTTACGGCAAAGCGAAGTGAAGACTATTCAATACAGCGACTACGCCATGTGATGGTTTCGCGGCAGTCTTCACATTCGATGACGTCATGCCCCCAGCAGATCGCTGTTCCATTTGCGGTTTGTATTTTTGGTGGTTTCGGCGAGATAGCCTTGGCGGCCGTCATCACCAAAAATACGAGGATGTCAAATAGATCAGCAAATACAAAGATGGTTTAAGGATCAGCTGCGGGATAGCATAGCTAATAAAGGAATGGCATGGCCTTCACGTCACGCCACGACGATTCGCTACAACATCGAAATATTTCAAGTAATACTAAGCAATTTAATGAATAAAGGGGTAAGTTTCTAAAGAAACTGTGGTGCTGCGTCGGTGGGAGAGTATTGCAGGTAATTTAGTGTTAACAACTGGGTTGAAAACGTAAATTAGCCACCGTAAAGGGTAAAAAAGCTGACGTTTCGAGCGTTAGCACTTCGTCAGAGCGATAGACGAAGGGCTAACGCTCGAAACGTCAGCTTTTTTACCCTTTACGGTGGCTAATTTACGTTTTCAACCCAGTTGTTAACACTAAATTACCTGCTAAGCAATTTAATGTTCAGATAGAGCGTCTGATGTTCTGCAAAGCTATTTGACCTAACACTACACTATTTGTGTCTACGCTGTACCATTCTACATTAAGCTGAGCCATTTCACGCAACGCTACACCATTTGTGTGCACGCTGTACCATTCGACATTATGCTAAGCCACTTCACGCAACGCTACACTGTTTGTATGTCGCTGTGCCGCTATACACCATATGTGTACGCTGTACCATTCGACATTATGCTGAGCCATTTCACGCAACGCTACATCGTTTGTGCGTACGCTATGCTACTCAACGTTACCCCGAGCCATTTGACGCAACGTGACACCGTTTGAGTATTGTACTGCAAATGAGTGCTAAGCTATTCGCAATTGAGCTAGTCCATTTCACAATCTCATGTTCCAACTCGACATGGGCAACTAGACCGTTTATCATTTGGCTAAACTATTCATGTTTAGGGTGTTTTGTTTCACGAAGGAAAACTAAACCGTCTATACTTTGTCCATGCCATTCCTTTATTAGCTATTCTATCCTGCAGCTGATCTTTAGACCATCTTTGTATTTGCTGATCTATTTGACATCCTTGTATTTTTGGTGGTGACGGCCGCCCATACCCACGGTTTTGGTTTTCTTATTTCGTCACGCACGTCACGCAGCAAGTTACAAAACGTAAATAAAATTCTCCTTGGTGCCTTTCTGGATGCCACCGATGCCTTTTCCGATGCCTCCATTGTTTATTACAGCAGTAAAAGATCATGCCATCAACACTTTTGAAATATTACTTAACATTTTATTTAGCGAAGTATACTGTTGATATTTGGGCTTTGTAGCACTGTCGTTTTCCGCAACTATAACTGATATGTCTTTATATGAAGTATTGAATTTGTTTTCCGCTGGCCACTCGTATTTCGATCTTTTCCTCTTCCCCCACTCGTCGCCCGTGAGGTAGTAATTTCCGGGGTGGTAGTTTTCAGCTAATGCGATAGAGTGAACCCATCTCTACGATAAATATTTTATTTCTTGTATCCTTTGTTAGGGAATAATTAGCGTCATTGCAACGTAGACTTATCATGGTAAGCCGTGAGATGCGATGGACTTGTGAATGTTCTTTTTCTGTCGCGAGCAAAGTGGTGACTGTGTTTGATTATTCGTTTGTGTTAGACGACGTCTGTAGATCAAAAGGCAGACCCTGAAGTCGAACTCAAATCTCTCGCTCGTAGAGATACCTTTGAACGAATGGACTCTGAATTGAAGATTTTACTTGAAACAGCACCAGAAGACAAGAAGGAGGTAATGTCTCTCAGAACTGTATTTGTAGAGCTTTTAGTGTTGCAAACCACCTTCAAGGTCTTAAATCTAAACAGCTGTGCAATTCAAAGGTAGTGTAAACACTGATACTGGCTTATCGCGGCTTATCATGTTACTGGAGGTAATTAATTCTTACCTGTGTCCAAAATGTGAATTTAGGGATGCACAGTTATAAAGATAAATAGCTTATCCTATCAGGGGAACAGAAAGTTTCTCCCGATAATATACCTCGGGTACAAGGACTTCAAAGTCATACCTCAATATTGCCTTGCATTCCAAGGTATTTGCTTTTCTTTAAATATTTATTCAAGGTTTATATTTTTTTTACAGAGGATAACCTTTGTCTTCGTTGCCTATGATTTGAGAAAGAGAGAAAAAGTTTGAAAACACACTCACAAGTGGAATATATGTTTGATTTCATCCTAAGATCATTCAATCAAAACAATCCAATTTAATCTTTACCATGATGGTTAACGTATCCATAACTAATTGAGACCGGTCACTGATTTCGCCCCGTTGAAAATATGCATTTCGTTTAAAAAGTTTCTAATCATGGTTCTTGTCAATCTGGATCAACGATCATTTTGCGTTTTATTTTCATTGTTTAGGAGAGCGAGTTACAGCTCCAGCGTCACGGATCATGCAAGGATCTTGTTGATCTGGAGCTCCCTCACTTAGTTCGCTTGGAGGAGGATCCACTCAGAACAGAGATAATGCTGTATCGTGTTATGGTAAGAGAATAAGTTTTTGAAAATCAAGACAAAATAAATTTTTCTTTATAAAGTTGACGCTTTGATCGTCAGCCCTTAGTAAGGGTAAAATTGCATAAAAACCATATTTGTGGTTCTTCAAATTGATTTTGTTCCACCTGTTATATTATTTTCTGTAGCATGGAAAAACACACATTGGACGAGAAGATGCGCCAAACCCGCAAGATATCGGTAAGTCCACGATATTAGACGACATAAACGCGTGTAATGAGATTTTTGCGTTATTCGCTAACAGTTCTCTCGTTTGCCTTGCACCCATTCAGTTATTTAAACCGAATTCTGTGAAAAGCGTTATGTCAGAGGTAAACCATCTGGGTGTTGATGTTACTTTTCCTTTTTCCTAGTTCTTGAAGGCGAAGACATCGACAAAGAACACTGTGTGTTGGATTTTGTCAAAGGGCGAGTCATGTTTGAGCCGATTTCTTCATTGTGTTGGGTAAACGGGGTGGCTGTGTCTCAGCCGACAAAACTAAATCAGGGTAAGTTGAATTTGTTCTCCTGAAAACATCTTTTAGGATTTTTTCTGTGATCAAAGCCCCGCCAAGCTGAGGGCTTCTTTTACATTGACATTTTTTTAGTTTAATATAATTTGGTCGCATATTATGGAAATGTTAGATTTTTTCCCATTATCATATTTTGTGTCTGTAAATTTCTTCATCTCCAACTCGTATTCTCTTGTTGATCATTGTTTAAGCAGTGATATTCAATTATTGTAGAGTAAACGGAACCAAGTACTGCACATCATTTCTCGTAGGTGATGTTATTGTTCTTGGCAAGAGCGATGTGTTCAAATTCAATTTTCCAACCGAAGCGGCAAAAGTAAGTGAAAAACGGCGCTTTGCTTTGTACACCACGGTGAGGTTTTCTCGCTTTATCCGATGGCTGATTGTTCTCTCTGGCTGCTGCACACGCTGAGAAATTAAGGCCCTAACATCAACAAAACAATACGCAAACACGTAATCGTACAAGCCGTAGAGCGAGAGCATTCTCGCGCGAACACGTAAGAGGACTGCAAGAAAGAAGGAACTTGTGCGCTTTCTTGGAAGAAACGACAGAATCGTAATGGTCTTTCTTTTTCGCCTTAGGAATCGACCAAGTCTTTGGGTAATTTGCATATCTCACCTGTCCGTGGTAGTCATGGAGACCTGAGTGTGAGATCCGATTCCTCTTCACCGATGACTTTGGACTCTGGGTACGAAGTTGATGAATCTTGCAAGCTTGTTTTGATTTAACACTAAAATCGAGGGAGGGGCATCGAGAGATAACTCATCATTACTCTAATTTCTTTCAGTGTTGAAATTGATCTTCCGGGGCCAGATTCTTCAGAGGAAATAAAGTAAGTTAAATTAGTTTCTTTTAAATTCAATCTCGTCTAAATTCTCATTTTCCTTAATCGGCTGGTCTGTGATGACCATGCCCATCTGAGTTGTGTCAGGACGTAATATTCTACAAACTCTTACGTTAATCAGCAGAAATTAAAACGAATGTTTGGACGGAGGGAAAATGTTGAAAAATAGCCCACTCGCTGACGCCACCCCTCCTTTGAGGAAGGGAAACTTTCAAAGTGCTTTTTAAAAATTTTTTTTTTTTACTCAAAATGTGAATAGTTGTAGTTGCCGGGATTTCTTACGCCAGGGCGAAACTAGCTGTTCATCTTGGCTGTGCCTCTAACGGTGTACATCGTTATCTATTTTTGCAGAAATCAAGTGACAGATTTAATCGCCAGACACAAAGAAGCAGAAGTCAGGAGGCTGGAGATAGAAAAAACCTTCCAGACTGAAATCGATAACAAGCAGAAAGAGATTGACAACCAAAAAGAGCATATTCAGACATTGCGCGAGATTCACGATGGAAAATCACATAAAGCGCGCGAGGATCTGGAAGAAGTTCGACTTAACATGGACAAGAAGCACGAGGATTCGAGAAAAGAGATTGAGAAGCAGCTGGAGGATCTGTTCGAAATGAAACTTAAACAGTGTAGAGAAGCCGAAGAAGCCGCGGAAGAAATAGCAAAGGAGAGGGAAGAAGTGGCTCGTTTTATGGAGGGCGAATGGCAGAAGGTTGTTCGATATGAAATGAAATTGGCTGACATTGAGCTGCACCGGCGGAAATTGATTGCTCAAGCGGAGATTGAAAGAGTCCGTCAAGAGGAACTTCATGCGTTGGAGATGGAGAATGATTTAAAAGGATTGGAAGAACAACAAGTCGAGTTGTTAGAGTTACAAGAGAAACTTGAAATAGCCAAGGCTGAAGCTGAGGGTGAATTAAATCGAGATAAACTGACCTTAGACTCGACTCTTGCCGAAAATTTAGCCGAACTTGACGAGTTAGAACAAAAAATTCAGCTAATAACAGAAAAACACGATCAGTATATGACTTTCCTAAGCTCTGTAGACGATTCGGTTGGCTCGGAGGAAAATTTTGACGAAAGAACAGTTACCAAGGTTGACTACAGTGATGAGACACGGAGAATTTCAGACGCTGGTTTGACATCTAAAACTGTAGCTTTGGACTTGCGGCAACGCAGACGAGCCAGTTGGAATTTTCAATCCAGTAAATTGTCTGCCTCAGGGGGAGCTAACGATGATGCAGTAACACAACAACTGCAAAGATTGTTTGAGCTTAAAAACGAAAAAGAGGAGATAATCGAAAAGACACGCAGTGAATTAACGCGTGAGATCACAAATGTCGAGTTCTATGGACGGCAAATTCTGGAAAACGAGGCTAAGATAACTGAACTCGAAGAAATGTACAAAGCATCTCGTCAGCAACACGCAGAGAAAATTCGTCTGTGTTTGGAAAGCTTAAAAATTAAAGAAGAGCAAGACATTGCTTTGGTAGACCAAGATCGTGAACGTTATGTGGAACTTTTGTGGAAGGAGTATGGCGAGATTGAAAGTTTAATTTCAAAGACGTTTGAATCTTTGAATTCCAGCGATACGCTGGAAGGGGAAACAGCAAGCGATGTCAGAGCAAGCGATGAAAAGAAACTCGAAGTTCTAAATTTAGTGAAGAAAAGATTAAGGCAAATTGGTAGCGACGAAGATGTCTTATTCCTTGAATACGTCGCTAAACGAGCTCACTTTGAGAAAGACGAAGACAGAGTTCACGAGCAGCAAAGAAAGATCTCAGAGAAGATGATGGATGGTATTAATGAGAAAGAAGTCGCTCTGCTGAAACTTTCAGGACAAAAGGAACGGTTCCATGTGGAAAGAGCCAGAGAAAGGCGACTAATTACTTCGCGTATAGGAAGGCTGTCTCGTGTAAAGTCATCTGGTGATCTGCACAATGAAGAAGCACTGGAATTCTTTAAGGAGGAGGCGAGAAAACTTCGAGAGACGTTCGAGAATGCGGAAGAAAGTGAGATGAGGTACGGAAGGATTTAAAATATCTTAAATTGTCACGTTCATGCAGCTTTAAAATCGTGTGCAACGTTTTTCAAAAGAAAATCAGGGCTAATTTCTTGCTCGAATAAATGAGAGCCTGTGTTGTTGGTGCTTAAGTGAGTGGTCGTATTTGCACGAAACACTTTTTCAGTAAAGGAGACACGTCAAAAAATACAGGGCCTTGTAGTGCCTTCACGTGCGCCTTATTAACTCGCCTTCTGTTGGAACGTCAGGGGTTCAAATCCGCACAAAACAACTTACATTTTTCGGTCGAACTACGTTCGTGACAATCTGCAAAAACCTTAGTTCGTTTAGAGGCTGTCACTTTTGTTTATTTGAGTCTATTATAGCTGAGCTGGCAGAGCGTAGCTCCATAATTATACAAAATAGTAGTAACCCATCAAGCCGAAAAAATTTGGATGTACGACCGTACGACCGTACAAGGTGCTACTTTTAACATGCGTGGTCAACTGTACCGCGGGCACGCCAACGCCACGGCTTTGTTCAGTAGTCCTGTGGTCAGTGCACTGGGCTCCGAGTCGGAAGACCCAGGTTCTAGTCCTGGTCGGGGCAAGGCGTTGTGCCCTTGAGACGTGCGGGAAAAAAAAATGCGAGCTCTGCTTTTATGCTTGGCTAAATCTATATATTATTTGACGTGGGTAGGCTTCAAAATGAGCGGCGGGAGAAAGAAAATATCCATCTGCAGCTGGAGGAAGTGCGAGCAAAACTACGAACCAGCGAGGAGGACAGAGAGGAATGCGAAGAGAGACTAAAGGATCTGGAAGAACAAAAACTTCAAAAAGAGAAAGAAATATCTGATTTGAAGAGACAAATGGAGAAAGAGAAACAAAGCTATTTGGATAGTCTCAAGTAAGAATTGCTTAGTTGTCTCCTTCCCAGATATTTTCTTTCTCCTAAGAGTGGGAAAGGCATAGCTACCAGATTAGGCATCAGCGCGCATAGCCTGAACCAATCAGAAACGTAATGCTACATCTTGAGTGCAATTACTTATGCCCAGTCTCTTGCAGATGAAGAATTGAAGGCACGTAATAGAATCCAGAATTCATAATTCAGAAATTTGCCAAATAATTTCTGAGACAAAGAAAATAAACGTTACTGAAATAACGGAAAAACTTTTGTTAAATTACTGGATGGCCTCAGTCATCAGGCTCTGTGATCTCAGTAATAAACCCGATTCTGGAAATTGAAGTATTGGTTTGGACAAAACTGGAAACAATTGACAAAAATAAGTACGCAAAAATATGTACGAACCCGGCATGAGATCTTACTTCGTGTTAAATTAAAAAGTTGCATTCTTCACTGCCCAAGATTCTCTGTTGGTTACAAATCACCACTAATGTTTTTCTTTGCAGAACTGAAGACGAAGTGATAGAAAAACCTCTTGGTAAGTTCATTTCGGCTTGGTCAAATCTCAACAAAATGATATGAAATTCTCACTGTGCGAAATTATTAATGTAAACTAATTTTACATCTGCTTGCAGTAAATCGGCTTCACATTAAATTTCGTATTCTTGGTAACCACGCTGCGGCAGAGGTCTTAAAAGAGGTAGGTCACGGATTGATGCATATGTGTTTATTGGTCAGATGTCGAATTATCTCTTCCGTGGGCAATACAGGTTCCTTGGATAGTTTGTGTCTTACTCAGAAGACATCCTTTTATTGTTGATTTTTTTGTTCGGCAAGTTGTCTGTTTTAGGCATCGACAAGGTTCGCACAGCCCCGATTTCCCAAAAGAGAACAGAATTTTCAAAATTGAAAATGGAAATAGTATGTGAAGTGGAGGCATAGCCTCATGAAATGAGCAGCAAGTTCTCAGTTACAAGGTGTAAATGTTTTAAAGGTAGCCCAATTTACCAAAATAACCTACTCTTGAATTAGTGCGATCGGACTATTATTAATTTTGGGGCAAACTCTCGACAACTGCGTTTCTGTTCAGATCATGTGACATGAGTCATAACCTTGAGTCTTGATGGTGAAAGTACAGTTTTGATAAATTCCAAAAATTATTCAACTTTCGCGCAGAAATGAATACGAACCCTGAAAATAATTGGTGATAATGCAAGGAAAAATATCAAAGAACGTTTTTCTTTTTCAGGCCCTACTTGCTTCAGGTCTTCCCGAGATGATCAAAACGGCACCGGCATCTTTTAGGTCTCCACAGCGTCTGACAAACGACTCTTCTCACGGTGGATGGACGTAAGAGCTATTTTTTTTTTCGTGTTTGATTGCAATGAATATTCTCCAGTAGAGATATAGATTTAGGATTCGAATTTGCAGCGCTGTCAAATAAGTGAAAAAGCCTCACAGGTGTTCGTCCAAAACGGAAAAAAAATTGTCACGGTTATAGTGTGACTATAGTAACACTTGAAACTATCAAATTGTCCCAAATATTCTTCCAAATCAACCGACTGTTTTCAGCAATCAACAACTTAAGAACTGCTGGACGTTTTCATTTATATACTTAAAAGTATTTATTCGATTTCGTATGAAGCTGGTGCCAGTGAAAGACCAAGTTCAATCTATATCAATCGCTATCCTTCCTGATTTAATTCAGTTTCAGGCAAATTTTAATGATTATGACTTGTGTGTCTCTTTTAGGTTTCACAGTATTCAGAAAGACGTCACTATCGTGCGGAAAAGGGAAGAGTGCAGTGGTAGTCTTCTACACTGGTAAGAGTGCTGTAGCTATGGATGAGTGAAAGAATAGATAACGGACAAAAAATACGTGGTAATTTGATTCTCTCTTTTTAGCTCAAGACTTGCCATCTTTCTTACTCCATCTCCGGAACTGTGTGTTGATTTTTCAGTTTTATGGGGCGAGGAGTCATCCCGGCACCACCGCCGACCGTGTGGGAGGCAGTCAAGAACCCGCTGTCCAGATATATTTACGACAACATGCTCAAGGTAGACATGTCGTGCATCAGTTCAGATTTGATAATTTAAATGACACAATCGTGAGACTGTTATATATATCTATATATATATATATTTTTTTGTTTTCGCTGAGGGAAGCTTACCTTATTTTAGCGATCTACGCCTCAACTTGTGTGTGTGTTTCTTTTTTAAATTTTTTTGCAGAAAATAAATATTGTAGAGCATGTGGAAGAAGGACTGAAAGTTGGTGAGTTTAGGCATTTTTTATGATAAGTGTTATGTACGTCAAAACAATATTCATTCAGTGCTCGAATCATTTTTGAAAAGTTTGAAACAAAAAAACGGTTGAAAGCAAATCATTTTCGACATTTAACTAACGTTATCAAATCAGAAAATGAAACGGATTAGAAATTTCAAGATGCTAGATAAAATAACAAAATGAAAACCAGTGAAAATGTAGAATGTTTATTAAACAGAGCGTCGCATAAATTACAGTAGCTTGGCTGTTTTACCATGAACCTGTGTCTCAAACTCAGAATCATTCCTGCTTAGATGTGTTGAACGTCGAAACTTTGTCTTCGCTTGACGCTTAAATTATTTTAGGCAATATTTAATCGCAGTATTTTACAACCAAATGTTTAAACGAGTCGCTCCTTTTTCTGTCTACTTGACAAATTGTTAGAATTATACTGTTGATCTTTCCTAAGAGACAAAAGGCTAATTATTTACATGTGGTCTAACCGAAATCGCGGTTTTACGCAAGCAGTGGGCCTTAGGTATTTTCTATAGGAGGGTTGATTTAATTGAGTAAATGTCCTTCCACTTTTAGAATTGAGCCCTCTAGACACTGATCACAAAATTGAATGTTCAGATAAAGGAGACAGATAAATTGAAAATAGTTTAGAGCGCGGTTCGTTAAACAACGGCTGAACTTTGTTTAAATAACCGACCCAAAGGGTTTGCTACTGACGTATGATGTTTGTTTGTCACAGTGTATATGCTTCATGAGACGTCTCAGTGCTTTATGACACATTCACGTGACTTCTGCTATGTCTCTAAAGAACGCGTAGAGGTAAGTTGAATAATACCTTTATCATAACGTGATTTTTTATGAGATCACAATGGTTGTTGGATATTATGTTGCTTTAAACTAAGGGACGGCCCATTACTTATCTCGCGGGGGGGGGGGGGGGGTCCAGAATATTCTGGTTGCGTCTCGATAAAACTTACTGCACCCCCATAATATTCATTGACCCCATCTTCGTTTCAATTTTCTTATATACTTGTTGCTATTTTATTGGCGACAACTGATCCCCCCTCCGTTTTCCCTGAAAACCGTGTGATCCAAAAATCCCCTTCGGCAATAAATAATGAACCTTCTCTGAAACGTCGGAAAACCAAACCTTAAGTGTGATGAGTGTAGCCAATCAGAGCAAGGGACAATATTGCAAGGAACCAATGAGAACTCTATGTAAACATAAACAAAATCCTAAAGCGCGGGAAAACGCGGGTGACCGAGTCGCGATTCGCTTTAGATTTGCATTCATTGTTTGAGAGGGGGCGTAAGTTTCGAAGTCTAACCTCGAATTAAAAGTAATGTGTATCTGTTGCAATACCGGGGTACTTTTGACAATCAACTGAAAATGGCGCCGTTGTACCAATTTTTTTTGTTTTTGTTTTTGTTTTAGGGTGACAAGTACGTGCTTGCATCTCAGTCGATTGAGCATCCAAAGTGTCCTCTGTCACCTTCAATCATCCGGGGACAGGTTGGTGATAAGAGCCTAGATGTTTAGTTACGTGAACGATGAACCTGGATTGGGACCAGACCCACTCTGTGAAGAGTTAATTTCAGTGGGGGGGAGGGGGGGCAGATTCGTTCCGTTCTCTGTTCTGCAGAGGGGTAGCACTAGAATGGATAATTATGTATATTTCCGGGAGAATTGTATTTTTCATAAAGATTTTATTATCTTGTCTAAGTAACCAATATGGAAGATATCCTAGATCAGATAAAGCATTTTACGATTACTAAGCTATCTTTCTTGAATGTTCCAGGGCAAATAATTTAACATTATTATTTCTTTTCATACAAAGATCATGTCCAGTGGATGGATTGTAGAACCGTTATGTGTTGAAGGACAAGAAATGTCTCTTGTGTGGTACATCACCAAGGTGATTCTTTCTCTTAAAGTAGCTTCACTCTCACTCTATGGGAGACCCTTGTCTGAATCAAAGGTCCAAGCTTGAACTATTCCGGGTTTTAGTTGTGGTGTATTTTTGCGTAAAACGCTGTCTTCTCACCATGCCCCTCTCAGCGCAGCTAGGACGATGCGATGCGACAAGCATTCCATCCAACAGGAACAACACTACGCCTAGTCACCGAGTGCCACAGAAATTGATTGCCCTTAGCACTGAGAGGTCTAATTTATCAATGTAGCTTTGCTTTCTTCTTATTTGAAACTTTCTGTCTTCAGGTTCATCTTGGTTCTTCTTCGCTACCCTGGCGACTGATCGACCTGCTATCCAAACGCCAGCCCCTCAGTATTGCGTTCTTACGGAGCTACTTAACACCTCCTTGACAATACTGATTTATGACAGCGCACGGCACCATCAGAAGTAAAGATGGCCGCTGGAGTCAAGATAAGGAACCCTTTGGCGTATTCAGAGAGATGAATGTGTGTATTTCAGGAGAAAAAATTAACTCTACGTGTAACGTAAGTCTGTTTATCTCAGTCAGAATTATTGTGTTTACCTGCTTTAAGAAAAAGACATAACAAGAGTGTTATTGTGTGCAGCAGCTTGTTAATATAAATCGATAGATATCATTAAATTCACTGCAGAAGACGTTTGAAGCATAGGCTTTGAACGTTTAAAGCAGTTTTCAATTGGGTGTCGAAAAATCAACCCAAACTAATTACGGCATCCAATCAGAAGAAAGCTTTTAAACATTGTAAGTAGCCAATGAGAACGAGTGACTCACTCACGATTGTTTGTAGTTTAGGATCTGATTGGTTGAGAGAATGGCGCGAATTTTCTCGACCAATCACAGAGAAGAGTTAAGTAAAAAGACCAAAGCAATTCCAGATGTCTTTCGACACTCAGTTGAAAATTGTTCTATAGTGTTAAAAATAACGGATTGAAAACAAATAGGAGTGTAAAACACTCAAATATTTAGTCCAAATTGGAATATTTTCTTGTTCACTTGCATGTTTCATTATGATGAAGGAATATTTTATCTAAGGATAAAAAAAAAATAAACAAAAATTTTTTTGTAATAGGACAAATTAATTAATATTTTGGGGAAGTAAGACACATTTAGAAATAGTTAGTAAGTTTAGAAGGAGCTTTCTCGCGATTTTAAATATATGGAGGATAATCGTGTTCTAGTAATTTTGATGTGCTTTTGTCAGTTTTCTATACTTTACAGCCAATCACAAAGAGCTGGGCATTTAGAGGGCTGAATTAAGATGTTTTTGAACGGGAACACTTGTGATGTGATTGTATTTCTGTGCCAGTGGGATAAGATAAAACTAAATCGCACAAAATTAAAAAGATGCAAATCGCATATGATTATGTGGCGATCTGATTGGCTAAGTGGTTTAAAAAGTCAACATTAAGCTTAGTCTTTGCGCCCAATTTAGAACTTAGTTTATTGTTGACGTGAACGGCAAAGAGGTTTACCTTTTCAGATTTTCTTCCTTGTCTCCAAGCTGCTGAATATATGTGACAGAAAAGTAAAAGCATTTTTTCGCAACAAATGCGAAAGTTTAATTTTCTCAGAGCTCTGCTTAAACAAGACCCGGGTGCCAAAGGCGATAAACTTTTCCGTCTGGACAATTTGACTGACCGATGGCCCTTATGAAAGCTTTTAAGAGTTAAGCGCAGTTTATTTCTGAAACCAGATCCTCCAGGTACCTGGTGATTTTTCGATCTCAGGATTCAGCCTTCAACTTTATTTTCAAACGAGGAAAAGGCTGAATTGAAATTGTCACGGTTCGCCGTTTGTTGGTCGTGTCAATGTAGCTCTACATCTAAATCTTTCTCATTTTCTTCGAGCAAATGAGAAATGTTTTTTTGTTCCTTTTATTATTTAATTTATACAGAGTATTTGTGTGCTCAATGAAATGTCTTTGCCACAGAAACATTTCCGCGAAGAATACCTCCCAGTGAAATCCACTAATTAAAAAGTAAATAACTTTACTGAAATTGTTTAAATTTATCCAAATTTCATCTCATCTATTATGCACTTTCGTTACCTTTTGTTTTCTCTTAACTTATTGCAATTATAATTCTGCACAGGTGTAAAGAAAATTTTGTTATGTTCTTGAGGTTCTCAAACTGAGAACAACGCGCTGAAACAGTTCTTCAAGTTAATTCCTAGGCTTTGGTAACATGTGATTTGCAGCTAGTAATAAAATACTAATTATTCGCCAGTTTTGATAAAACAGGGCTCTATATTTAATAACGCTAGGAGTACAAAAAACAGTTTGATGTTAATTAACCTTATTTATGCTGGAGTTTTTCGGGAAATTATGATAACTTAGAAGAGGTGTCAAGCGTTTTTCGAAGCTACCCGCGGTGCTGAATAAAATTAAGTTTAATGAGAGTCTGGTTCGTTTGTTTTTCCTAACCTGTGTGTAGCTGCCCCCACCACTCTAAAAGAAGATAATCAGGCGATCGTCAATTCGTTTGCATAATCTGTATCCCATCTGAGAAGCCAGTTCACAGTCCCAACGCTGAGGGAAACGAAATGATCTTTTTAAAGTGTGAATCTATTGTTATCGTGTCAAATTATGTACTAAATGGAATTGTTCAGAGTTCAAGAAGGAGTTACTTTGGAAGCGAGATTTTGTGTATCTAGCGAAGGCCACAAATCGTGTTAATTGTGAATGAGGAGGGCTTACCGGTAAAAGGAAATAGAAAAAAAAAACACCAGATCGTATTCGATGGTTTTTTCACACAAAGAGAACAACAAGTAACATAAAAACTTCACATACTGGGAAAAATAATCCAGTGCCGGAATCATTATTCTTCGCGCTTTTGTTTTCTCAGTTTCTGAGAGGCATTGAAATAAATCTTTCTAGTCTTCGAGCAAGTACAAGCGTTACTTTGCCTGCAATAAAGTTTGAGGCCCTGAGTAACGATAGCCCGCGAGAGATGAGGAAGTGGTTTAGCACTGCAGACAGCCAGCTTCCTTGCAGATCACTCGCCAGCTGGCTTTGCTAAACTTACCCGCAAGCAAACGCTCACGCCGCAGCATTAATGAGATCGTGGCACGCCCGCAGGCAGGGGAGTAAATCACAAATTACCTGTGCAGCAGTACCAAGCGCTTATGAATAACAGAAAAGAGTGACATGACTTAACTTATATGAAAATAAAAGGTGATCAGTGATTGGCATGCTTAAAACTAACGTTGGATTTTTTAATCTTTTTTTTTTATCCAGTTAATTTTTCGTTTTTGCTTCCTTTTCTGTCTTTTCCGTCTGTACTCTCTTAGCTGTAAACCTGCAAAACAGGAGCACTGCAATGTTTATGATTCCGAACTTAACTCGTTCTTTTGACTAATGGCGTTGGATATATGATTTTAAATCACAATAGTATTCAATCTAATGTGGATGCCAGGTAACCCGAAGAAACGTCCACGTTTCCAACAGCAATGTTTCGGTTTTGTCGCGATTGTTTCAGATAATTTCGCGATTTCGAAGTAAGCGCGAATCACTTCGAAGTTGCACGAGAGTGTATAGAGAGTCTCCAATGAACAGTTGACATTTCATCCTCGTAACTACCAGTTGATTCAACAGTACAATTTGAGGGTGTAATTAACTTCGGTAGGCCATCCCTGCATTTGAATCACTTGTACCTTTTTATATGCAAATAATCTTTGTGGGACGTTCAAAATAATAAAACCAAGGACTGCCAATCAATCTTTCAGTTTAAATCTTGTTAGCTCGTTAGGTAACGGAGTGGTAGCTTGAAACACCGCATGTCAAGACTAAGGTAAGCAACACTTTGTTGAGAAAATTCAATTTAAAAAATCATGCTCTTCACAGAATCATGAATTTGTATTACGAAAGGCGCAAAATACCAATTACATAATTTGCCGGTTCCCCTGTTCAATTCATGAGCTCTTTATTCTTGCAAGGTTGTATGGAATATATCTCATAATGTACTGAGAAAACCACATCATCCCTGGGGCATGGAAAAAGTGCTCTTGAGCCGAGTTAGGTAATTTAAATCTTCTCATTCCTGAGTTCTTATGTGAAATCATACACAGCTATTTTGATGGCGTGTTCTTTTATACCGGTGCTGCGTACACCAGCAACCTGCATTAGTCGAAAGAACGCAAATTCGCCTGTGTAAATAATATTATCCATAAACACCTCTTGCTCCTATGTTTAAGAATTGAAAGAAGTCCCAAACTCTTAGCTTTGTTACTTAACTGAAAAGTAGACAATTAATCACCGAAGTAGAGAAAATATCCAGCACTTTCACCGACACTGAGGTGAATAATCGTTTTAGCATATATCACACAGAAGCCAAAGGGAATTAAATTATTTCTGTCAACATACCAAGAAATGCTCGGAAATTACATTGTTGACACGCGATGTTTTCGGCTACTCGAAGGTGAATAGTTCTTGCTAATCACTTCTGAACCAGCCAATCAGGGCGAAGATAAAAAGCACTATTCACTTGTGTGGTACGTAGTATATTACAATAACAAGAGCCCAATATGCCACACGATGAGCGGTCTGTGTCCCAGTTTGGATCTACTTACTACAGCTTGTCAGATATATATTTCTATTTAAATAAAAAAAGTACCAGTTTTGGTCGGGGGCTCCTCGTGTAACCGAAAAAAGAGCAGATAGGGAAATACCCTCACCCCACCCGTTCCTCGTCCCCTTCGCCTTCCCTGTTTCCCAACACACACATGCGGACACACTCCTTCATGGCTTCATGGCCCCTTGCCAAACATGAAAGTTGCAAGGAGAATCGCGTTATTATGATCGCGTCGTTCTATTCATGGAATCTTACTCGGATCATGCCTCTATAGCGGGTTCTGAAAGAATCATCTGAACTCACTTTTTGAGGTTTTAATCTCATTCTGAGATTGTTTTAACTGAATTTACCATCGAGGAATACTTCATCACTTATCGTCCGCAGGTAAGCATGAGCAACAGTCCAGCCAGTCGAGGCCCGAATTCATCTTTCGTGCCTTTTTGACCTTTTTATGTCTGATTTTATCGCAGATCACAACTATCATTTCCCAGATTCTACTCACAAAGTAGAGGACTTCTCTGGAGTGACCCATCATAGTGTGGTATAAACCTTGGAGTCATCGGAGGCTTTAATGTCATAAGATTTTGCTCATGAGCAAGGTGGTCCGCACTGCTGGAGCCTGAGTCTGTCGCAGTCTCAGTAAGCGACCAGGAGTATTGTGATGAAAAGATAGTCCAGCGCAAGTAACCCACATCATTTGATCAGATTTCTCAGACAGAAAGCTATCGCGAAATTATAACCCCTGGGTGGAGAAGAGTCCCATTGGAGTCACGTTATCAGGTCACGTCATCTGTTAATATTAACCGTAGTAAATTCCACCCAGGTTGAACTTGGTTTTTCGGATTCAGCCATTGATTGTAAGGAGGAAGCCACCATGGCTTCAAACACAGTAGATAACCTTGACTGTAAAAATGATGTCTGGAAATCATTCAAGGTACCGGAACTTTTAACCTTACGTAACTAAATATTCCAATCGATTTTAGTATACCTCGGGTGTTGACAAATAATTATGCAGCTACGAGTTTTCGAGGCCGATCAACGAACTGCTTCTACAGTGAAAGCAGAAACAAACAGCCATGTTTTTGTTTCATTTTGGTCGAGTTATCTAGGGTTGCTGTGATAAATTATCATTGTTGATTAACCATTCAAAATGCCACGCAGTAAAATAGGCACTACTGTAATATATGTAAACGACGATTACAATGAAAAGCGAAATTTGACTGGATTGTTAGGAGTGTAACTAGAAAGGATCTTGGGCCCCGTTTTGGAGAAAAAATTCCGATTTCACTAACTTATGAGTTGAATTCAATCACCATTAAAATGAAAAGAACTGATCTTTCAAACTGGAGGGAAGCGATTTGTAGATCTGTGTTGAGGCGTATCCCAAGAAATGATACCTATATTTTTAGAAGTGTATTTCTGTAATCCTTCTCCGATATCGTGCGAATGAGTCTCTGCTACAATAAAGTGTCTCTTGTCTTTTTATTACTTTCACTACTAAATACTCTTAAACAAAGAAAGCAATCAAACATTAAATTGAAGCAAATCTATCAATCTATCATGGAATCACGCATTCTATTGTATCTGCTCGTGGGAGTCTGGGATCCAAACAAGTTGTAATTAACTCGTGTAGTGGAGAGAGTCTACCTCTACGATAAATATTTTATTTCTTGTATCCTTTGTTAGGGAGTAATTAGCGTCATTGCAACGTAGACATATCATGGTAAGCCGTGAGATGCGATGGACTCGTGTGAATGTTCTTTTTCTGTTGCGAGCAAAGTGGTGACTGTGTTTGGTTATTCATTGTTTCAGACGACATCTTCAGATCAAAAGTCAGACCCTGTGGTCGAGTTCAAATCTCTCGCTCGTAGAGATGCCTTTGAACGAATGGACTCTGAATTGAAGATTTTACTTGAAACAGCACCAGAAGACAAGAAGGAGGTAATGTCTCTCTGAACTGTATTTGTAGGGCTTTTAGTGTTGCAAACCACCTTCAAAGTTTTAAATCTAAACACAGCTTTGCAATTCAGAGGTAGTGTAAACACTGACACCGGCTTATCACGGCTTAACATGTAACTGGAGGTAATTAATTCTTACCTGTGTCCAAAATGTGAATTAAGGGATGCATAGTCATAAAGATAAACAGCTTATCCCATCAGAGGAACAGAAAGTTTCTCCCGATAATATACCTCGGGTACAAAGACTTCAAAGCCATACCTCAATATTGCTTTACCTTCCAAAGCATTTGCTTTTCGGTATAAGTTTATTCAAGGTATATATCTTTGATATAGGATGACCTTTGCCTTCGTTGCCTATGATTCGAGAAAGAGAGAAAAGTTTGAAAACACAGGAACAAAATGTTATCAATCCAGGGTTTTCGTCAAGAAATCCAAAAAGCTAAGGGAAATATTTTCAAGTAACAAGAGGATATTACTGAATGAATAAATTGCTCAGGTCATTGAAACTTAGCCAAAGAATTCTGCATGGTGGTGGAGGAATATTTCGTCTCTGCCAGTGAGAGGATTCTTGCAGAAAGCCATATAAACAGCTGGTTTACCATAATCCTTTAACACCATCCTCAAAATGTTGGAGACTTTCAAGATGCTGGATTTTTTGTTTGCTTTCTAGGAAGCATTGAAGAATATGAAAGGCTTCAAAGAGTTGTTTGGCAGGTATCTTGAGGAAGAAGGTCCATCAGTACTCTGGGACAAAATCAAACCTCCTCCCGAAGGATCTGTGAGTAGAACATTCATGAACTATCTATACAAAGATTTAGGGATTACATCTAGTTGGTCATGCTTTCTGCTGAGAAGATTCTTGACAACGATATGACGATGATTCTTATGTCTCTGTTCGTAATTGTAAAAAGTGTTGATAAGATGATTTAAGATAACTCCAATATAACACTTCTTGTGGCATCCAATATTTGTTAATTAAAGAGTTGATATTGATATGTCCAACCGATCCAGCACACTGGATGTACATTGTTGTGTATTGGATTATTGAGTCAGTCAGGAGACACTCATTCTTTCATTGCTAAATCTACATTCTGTCTTTATTCAACAATCAACTATCTATAATCCTAGTACAGTCATCCTACTTGATTACAGTGCTTTTACATCACTCAGCAGTAAAACAGTATTTTCTCTAATGTTTATATAACAATCTAACCTTTAGATTGTCATGTACGATGCAATACCAGAGGTTCCAGCAAGCACTTTTAAGGAAGTCCTCAATAAACTTGTGGTGATCAAGCTTAATGGAGGTTTGGGTACAAGTATGGGATGTACTGGACCCAAAAGTCTTATCTCGTTACGTCGGGATTTAACCTTCCTTGACATGAATGTTCAGCAAATTGAGGTAACAAAAATTATGCTTGAAATGAAATGTGACATGCTTTAAAATAAATTATGTTAACCCTTTCACTCCCAAGATCTGAATCATTAGTAATTCTAATAATTCCTTAATTGATATAATTCTTTATTCTCATCACTTGTTTCCTTGATGTTGAATGGATATTGTATGGAGTTTGTATGGAGAAATTATGTCTTGGTCATTAATGGGAATTACTGGGTTAAGACCACAAATTCTATCGAACTTTTGAGTCAGTTATTGATGGTGTTTATTTGTGGACTTTTTGAGACTTTCACTCTTGGGAATAATTACTGTTTAGGTTCTCTTTGGAATTTTGAAATTTCAAATTTCGGCAACTGATGAAGTATGAAATGTGAAGCAGCAAGATAAAATGAGAGGACAGAGGGGAAAAATCAGAGTAATGGCTGGCTAGTTTAACACCACAAAAAAATACCATTGCACTTCTTTTCAGAAGTTGTCTTCATCTATCCTAATGATTATGGTGTGTTTACTCAAAATATCAGATCAAGAATGACCTCAGTGGAAAAACATTGGAAAAAGACTTCTTTTCAAGAGGATATCTATTTCAACATAACTTTGCTCTCTACACCATTACATCATAATCTATATTCTGCAAACTGTTCCTTACAATTTCCCTATGGTACACATGGACTTTACACAGATAATTTGTTTCCCAATCAAGAGCTTCTTGGCAATCATTTCCCTTATTCCCATGACACTGATGTTTGATTCAACAGGGACAATGTTGGGAGAAATTAGATGCTAATCACTTTTAGGAATTAAAGAGCTTAGTGAAAGCACTCCCTGGTTATTTTTTGGTAGTTTCTAGAAAGGAGAGTGACAAAACTCCAAAGGTTTATAAAATCTCTAAGTTTAAGATTTATGATTCATGCCTTTCACCTTTTCTCTTACAGCATTTAAACAACAAGTATGGCTGCTCTGTTCCACTTGTCCTTATGAATTCTTTCAACACACACGAAGAGACTCAGAAGACCTTGAGGAAGTACAAAGCAAATAATGTTCAAATTCACTGCTTTAATCAGAGCCAACATCCCCGCATTGTAAAGGAGTCTCTGCTCCCCTTACCTAGACTCATAGGAGCTCAGAAAAATGAGTCAAATATTGAATGGTAAGTAATATCAGATACATACATTAGATAACAAGTATAGGCAGAGGGAATATGTATCCTAGTGGAGAGTTTTTTGAGGGACTGAAATTCCCAGCAGGTGCTAATTTATACCTCGGAAAAGGTCTTGTTACCTCGAATAAAATTGAACCACAAGTTTCAAATCTGATACATGCACTGTATTTCTTTTCTCAAACAGCTGGTACCCTCCAGGTCATGGCGATATTTATGGCTCATTCTACAACTCTGGTCTTGTCCAAAAATTCATTGATGATGGCAAAGAGTATATATTTGTGTCAAATATTGACAACTTAGGAGCCACTGTAGATGTAAATATCCTTTAACACTGTTGAAAGTTTGCAAAAGTGTGACAACACATTCAAACAGGGAGTATTTTCCTCCTCCCCCTCCTCAATTTTTTGTAGCAAATTTCAAGACTAGACTCTTGGGGGATAAATTGAAATCTATTTAGAAAAAGGTTCACACTTTTCCCACACCATTTTGCCTTAACCAAAAAGAACCATGATGCTACGTTTGATGTGAAATTCTTACTAGTTTCCCCTGACAAATGGAAGTTGTCCCTCTGTCCAGTCCTCTAATTCTTCTCTATACTGCCACCGTTTGTCACTAATGAGAATGGCACAAACCAGAAAATTGGCTGTCTGGATTTGAGTCATAACTGATATGTTGCTAGACACACAAGTTTCTAAGGTTATTACTTATGTATAAAGGGGGTATGTTTCTGAAGAAACTGTGGTGCTGCATCAGTGGAAGAGTATAACTGTGTAATTCAGTATTATCAACTGAGTTGATGAGGTAAATTGGCCACTGTTTAGAGTTTCAAAGCTGATATTTCAAGGGTTAGCCCTTTGTCAAAGGGAAAGACAAATGACTAACATTTAGAGGAACTAAATTTTAAATTCACTCTGAAAAAGGGTTAACACTCAAAACATTGGCTTTGAAACTCTTTACAATGGCCAATTTATGTTATCAACTCAGTTGATAATGCTAAATTACCTTGTTATTGATGTAGGCTTCCTCATAGATATAACTCAACTGTTTTATTCCAAGGTTAGCCTCAAGGACTGAAACAGAATTGTGTTCAGAGAAACCAAACTTTCTTTAACCATATTCAGATATTTTAAATTACATGTTAAATCCTTCGCGATCACCAGCTCCTGAGTTTGTCATGGAAGTCACTGATAAAACACGGGCTGATGTAAAGGTAAGGAAAAGCACTCTTAATACTTAAGTCATAAGTGATAATTGCATGAAAAATCCAGAAATCCAGCTATGTATTTTGATGTGCATTTATTGCAAGATTAAGAGAATAATTTCCATTTTCATAGGGAGGAACCCTCATAGAATATGAAGGAAAACAAAGACTTTTAGAAATTGCACAAGTTCCTAAAGAACATGTAAGTAAAAGGTCCTTTCTTTTAACCCTTTCACTCCCAAGATCTATATAATAATTCTCCTTACTATCTGCCATACAATTCTTATGATGTTACTTCAGAGAATTTGGTATTGAATCAACTAATAATCCCATAATTGATATTCTTCTCTATTCTCATTACCTGCCTGCTTGAGATTGTATTGATATTGTAAGGAGAAATTCTCTCTTGGTCACTTGTGGGAGTGAAAGGGTTAATTTACTATGATAATTTTTTTTCAATGTTCTTCAATGCACATCATTTGTCAAATTTCTGAATAAATTGTTGATGACAGGAGTCTGCTGTCCATAGAGTTGAATAGTGAATAAATAAGTTACATACAAAATAAGTGGCATATTTCTTTTGTGGTATGTTTGCACACAGAGAGCAGAAACATTTATGCCATGTTACTTTGTAAATTATCTTAGCCCGTAAAAAATCTAAAGGAACCATCAAGAATTAGATTTTAAAAAAACTTAGTAATGAGGGTATGATCTTTAGAGTAAACTGCATATTTGAATTAAGTTAAATGGTCTGAAAATTTCAGGAGTTTAACAGGATATGTTGTGGTCAATCTGATGCTTAAGCCAACCGAGATATAAAGTCACTGTTGTTGGAATTAGGTTCCCTCTGGGCCCAACTTTTCTTCTGGAAGACGGAGGTAGTAAATGTATCTAAGAATAAATCCCAAGTTGATATGATTAAATGAAAATCTATTTTTTTAGGTTGATGAGTTCAAATCAGTTAACAAATTCAGGTATGTTCCATTCATTCTATAGCTAATTCTTGTCCAAACAAATTCTGGGGAGAGGAAAAAATAGTTGTTAAAGTGGTTAAAAGATACTATGTGTTTCTGCAGTAGATTAAAAATCAAGTGTTATTTATTCAAGTGGTACTTTTGTTTTTTCATGGTTAGAATTTTCAACACCAACAACTTGTGGATGAAGTTGGCTGCAATTAAGAGGCTTGTTGAGGAAGACAAGATGCACATGGAAGTTATTATCAACAACAAGGTGTGGATCTACTTAGATGTGATTCAGTTATTCAAACTAGCCTGTTTAGTAGGTTTTAAAACTTGGAAAAGTATCATTTGTGAGGATCTGGCAGTCTTTGCTAATGCTTTGGTCATTCTCAAAAAAAGAATAAGCACCCTGCCCACAATAAGTGCTGTGCCCTGTTCCAAATAAGTGCCCTCCCTGTAGGTAACCAAAGTAAATAAGCCCCCTGGGCACAAAATTGAATCATTACAGTAAGCATTGTTT
Organism: Pocillopora damicornis; assembly: GCF_964200805.1. NCBI lineage: Eukaryota > Metazoa > Cnidaria > Anthozoa > Scleractinia > Pocilloporidae > Pocillopora > Pocillopora damicornis. Next base: position 1,094,769 of record NC_142676.1, read on the forward strand.
ATGTCAAGAGTGAGTGAGGGACTGGCCACTATTTATCACCCAGGGGAGAACAGTCGTTGAATTCTGGAATGGGGATGGAGAGTGCTTGTCGCTCTTGGAGGTTTCAGTCAACTTTAAAGCAATTGCAAGACAGAAAACAATTTATCAGTCAATTTATGACATCTAAAGTCAATTTATTTCATGCTATCTCTCTGCCCTTCTAGACCCTTGATAATGGAATGCGTATCATTCAATTGGAGACAGCTGTGGGTGCTGCTATGAAAAACTTTGAAGGAGCTCATGGTAAGAGTGAAAGATGGTGTAAGGTAATTTTTGTCAACTCCACCCCTCCTCCCCCACTCCTTCCCCCTAATAGAATACTAAGCGAATCACAAGCTCATTATTTATTTCTTTGGTTAAACCTGCTTCGTCCTCTCTCTGCCTGTATAGGTATAAATGTACCACGTAGACGTTTCCTCCCAGTCAAGACTTGTTCAGATCTACTGCTGGTGATGTCGAACCTGTATGACATGAAGCACGGTCGACTCGAGATGAGTCCGCTGAGACAGTTTCCGTCTGTGCCCATAGTGCAGCTCAGTGGTGGTTATTTTAAAAAGGTGCGTGGACAGAAGTTTATATTAGAGCTTGTCTCCGTCTGCATTTTTTAAATCATGGAACACATGCCGCTATCATTTTGTTGTCTTTCTTTTTTGTAGTCAATTTCAGCAAAGTTTCTGTCATTATTTAATTTTATTTTTTTATCAATAGGTGAAGGATTTCTTGAATCGTTTTGAGACCATTCCCGATTTAATTGAACTGGATCATTTGACAGTGTCTGGTGACGTCACGTTCGGCAAAGGAGTGTCTTTGAAGGTAGGTCGTCACACATGGAAGGATGGTCTTCACAATGTGTGCCAAATTGTTACGTTCAAGTGTTAGTTTGTACAAATTTCCGTACATCGCTCAGTCAACCTATCGTAAATTCCATGTTGCAAGGCAAACATTTGAATCCATCTGATTGAACCCGTAATTTGCGAGCATTTGCACAGTATTCTCTTGGTGAAAATTATTGCTGCCATCTTTGATTGTTACGGCAGTGGAAATCAGGGGAGGAAAATAAATTTGTACCAAGGGGGTGAGCCACGATAAAAAAAAAAAAAAGAGAGAGAGAGAGAGGAGAGGGGGTGTGGCAGTGAAGTCTCCTCGACTTCTCTCCCCCCACCCCCTCCACCCCCGCCCTCATCCTTTCCACTGCAACTCTCCCCTCCCCTCCTCATCCCTTCCACTCCAACACCGTCCACTTCAACTCTAAATCAATAATGGCCTTTTGGATATACAGTCGCAAGCGTGCAAGGCCAATGCGCCCTAAAAAGACGCCTGCATGACAGGCTTGATTGTGCCTGATGATTTTGTGGTGTTTTATTTCGTTTTTTCCTTTTTTTTCTTTTGTCATTTTAACAGGGAACAGTTATAATCATAGCCAATCATGGGGAAAGGATTGATATTCCTTCAGGTTCACTTTTAGAAAACAAGATTGTTTCTGGAAATCTGAGAATTTTACAGCATTAACAAACAGGAAAAAAGCTTATTACGTATTTTATCAGTTACCGATAATGTTGACTGTGATTTTTCTCGTTATATTAATCGTAAAAAATATTTAGCCTGTGTTTAACTGTCAGTTGGAGTAAACGAGCGAGAAAATGAGCGCGCGAAAAATGGCCAGCAAGCTGATGCGACGGTGGTGTTGTCAGGGAAACGACTGTGTTGCAGTTTTTTCGCGCGCCCTATTTTTCGCTCGTCTCCAATGAGCCTGGGATAGACTGAAAAATATTTCGTCTGACTCGTGACGCTACAGGTGCGATTGCGTGATGCCACGTTAGGAGTAACGTTTTCTGCACTGTGTTATGAAGTGTCGTTTGTAATTGTTAGTCAGTGTCTAGTTCACGTAATAATGGGTAAATATTGATTGTAGCAGTTTATTTAAGGTTTCTAGCAACTGTTGTAAAACAACATATGACCAAAATATCGAGTGCATTGACGTTTTCAACTTTACCTTTAAATATCCTTTCAAGGCGAGTTATGATACGGAGTAACACTAGTTATTACAGTGATCAGGGCAATCATAGTTGTTTCATTTAGGTACCTTCAACACTTGCTAGTTTGCATGCCTAGCGGTGATCTGCTCTAATTTTTTCCACCTTTTACAAACAGCGACAAGATTCAGAACAAGATCACGAACAACATTCTTGTTTCTTTTTTTTACCTCGATATCGAGTCAAGCTCGTTAGTTTTGACCCTTAAAAACCATGACACAAGGAGAGGACAAAATTTGCTTTTTGAGGAAAAATTATTACTTAAACTGTAGCTGTTGCATGAAGCCCATTCCCTCTCATTTCACCTCATGTCCTCAATACATTCAGAGGATGAGGCAGAATTTGGCAAGAATTTCACCCTTTCTGTACGTATCTCCGGTCGACAACTTTCTCTCGATTAAAGCTTACATCGGCAAAATCTTGGGACCTTGAATGTACATGGAAATCACATAAATTGTGAACAAATTTCCTACAAATGGTAGTAGTGATAATATATTTAAGCACACTACTTTATTTCTCTGCTTTTGAGAAGATGTAGGCAAGTACTTAGCTCGGAATTTGGGAATACAATAAAGTTTATAAGTTCATGTACATCGATTTTTTACTTTGTTTTCTTCATTGAAATTTGACCCATGTGTTCCTTCTTCACACATAATCATCCTTTAAAATCTCCCCTCTTGAGGATCAGAAAGCCAGTTCGTTTTCGCGTAAGGTCCATTGTAATGCTCGATATAATTTCAGTCCTTGTTACAGCATTTCTTGTTAATCCTGGGCTGGGCTACGCTCGATTGGCTCGAGTACCCTCTTTTTCTCAGTTCCAGTCTTCGAACCCTCTCCCTTTCTCTTCCCTTTCCCCCCCCCCCCCCCCATCCCTCCCCTGGCACGGGCACAGTATGCACAGAGAAACCAATGGGGCGCCAGAGGCATATGCGCCTTGCGTCTCAGAGGGTCCAGAGGCACAGCCACACCAGAAAAGAAAAGTTTCTTAATAATTCCAACTTATATGGAAGCTACTCACCTAAGGAATCACAAAGGTATTGCTTTAAACATTGATCAAGTAAGAGCGTGTGTTTTGAAAGTAACTCTTTTGCACTAACACATACAAGAAGGTGACGTGAAGATAGAAAGGTACAATATTAATCGGGGAATACTGCTTGATTTAAAACCAATTTTTTTCAGAGACCACACTTGAGAGAGAGAATTAATACTGAAATCTTGATAGTTTAGGCGTTAAAAATGTTCAAATTTGATTGATACGGAAACATATTTGAAACTTCAAAGTGTAATCACGGTAAACTTACCGCTGTTCTGGCAAGTTTTCGCGATAAATGCCTTTGTTACAAAATTTACAAAGGCAACTAAGAATATCACTAATGATTGAAAGAAAATGAAACGAGAGCGAACGAGACTATTTTTTTCTAGGAATTTGTTTTCATACATTGATCTTGGTCTTCCGTAAGAGTAATATTCCTGTCTTACTCAGCAAAATGTTGTGAATTTTTATATACGAACCTCCCAGAAAAGTCTATTACGTCACTTTGGTGACACGATGTCGAGGACTTTAAACTGACCAATAAGAGCACACTTTTTTTGTATACATAAACGGCCGCCATCTTGGTAAACATACAGACAGGTGAAATGATGGAGGGATTTTGACAACTGGAAAACTTTCCCTGAAAACACTTGGTGGGAAATGAGCTTGGGAGAAATTGTCACCCTCAATGTTGGTGGAAGAAAGTATGTGTAATTCGCTGCAATTTTTTATTTTATTGTTGTTTTAAAATAGGCAAAGAACCTTTGGTAATGATAAGGGTTGTTACTTTGCGTGTTGCTATACGTCAAACCACCTATTTTGCTTTATAGTGGTACTTTTATGCGATAGAGACGAAACCGTTTTTGTACAAACAAAATTAACCATGAAATTATCAGTAATCAGTGGAAATTGAGCTCGTAAAGCTTCAAGCTGGTAGACAATTGGAATTGTACAGAAAAATATGAAATGTCTTTTTCAAAATAATTTCTCGATTGATAGGAGCTGAACTAATTCATGGAAGGTAAAGGTTACGTTCTAGGTTTTCCTAATTAATTTATTTCCTACCAGAAATTTGAAATCAAACCAATACTAGGCTAGTTTGTTTCCACGCTAACAGCCTGGAGTATAAGACCTGAATAAAGATAATTTTGAATTAACACTTACAATATTAGCCATCTTATTAATCCAAAGAACCTTTACTACCGTCTTCAGTTTACATATATAATTTTGGTGAATCGACTCTTCGCTGAGTGATTGTAATTTGAAATGATTATACTTTTTTTCATATTAATTCTGAAACATGTTGAACTTCTGCAGATTCTCGACTTCTAAGCAGACACTGACGTGGATTCCAGACTCATTTTTCTCTAGGTAATTGTTTAATTTCAATTAATGGGAAGAAGCCTCATTTATACAACTCCCACATTTAGATGACTATATTTTAAGTCCATGGTGGGATAATGGTCCTGCTAACTCTGCTTCGTAGCTGTTTCCCTTCTTGGACCATCCATTTATAGGGAATTGGAAACTTAGAAGGTGTTGCTAAAATTAACCAACATGTCACAATGGTTAAACTTTAATGTTGGCTTTATTACAGTGCCATAATTATGTATAAATGGAACTTTCTATTCATGACAAATATTTTTGACCATTTATAATAAAGAATTAACAATGAATAACATCAGTTATCACAAAACTGAATTTGAATTGTTGTTTGGTCATTTTGTAATATTGTAAGCTGTTAGTTCCAGATGTTGACCATTCATTATTTTTCTTTTTAGTTTACTAAGTGGGCGAATTTCATCTCTAAGAGATGAAACAGGAGCGGTAAGTGCTGTGGCCTTGCAATTGTAATTTCAACAATCAAAATCCTAATCATTGTGGAGATGCCAACCATACCATTTGCTAGGACTCTGCTCAGTGTCAACCTGCAACATAAATAACTTTAAACAATTGACTCACTGGGAATGTGGTTTATAAATTTGGAACACACTGCTCAGATGACAGTGACTATTTTTATATGTCCACAAACAAAACAGATCAAAATCAAAGATATAACTTTGCCAATTGATTGAAACTGACCAATTGTAGCTGACATACTTTATGAGTCTTCTTACCTATAACATTTAGAATAGACTCTCCTATCAGTGCTCAGGAGTCACTCTTTAAACATTTGACTGGACCATCATAATACCAAGTTAACTGTTACTCTCAGCTGAGTCCAAACCATGTACTGTGCTACTAAACAAATTGCCAGCTACATTTCTTTAATCATATGGTACTTGAAACTTCTCTTCACTCCCACCATTTGTCTATCTGTCTTACAGTGTTAGAGCCCATGAAAGGTCCATACTAATTATTGTTACTCTTTCAAAAATAGATATTTATTGACAGAGATCCAGAAGCCTTTGTTCCCATATTGAATTTTCTAAGAACCAAAGAACTTGATGCAAGGTATTGTACTTTCAATACAATTTCATTGATTATGTCCATGTAAGATCTGGGAAACAAACCCCATTTGCACAAAAAATAATAAAAGAAAAATGTATCAAATGTAGAAAAAGAAAGTAAGAATTTTGGAAAGTTTTCTCGTGTTGAACCATTTTTGTTTTTATTTCATGCTGTGAAATATCAGTAGTGGATTTCAGAGTTGAAGCTCTGGGTTTAACTTTGTTTACAATTTGCAGATCTTCTGTGACAGAACTAGTTGATTGTCTAAAATAATGGACTCTGCCATTCTTGTTGAAAATAATTAATAAAAATTGTAGAAAGAAATGGTTTATATTACTTGCAAATTAACCTGTGAAGCATTTAAAAACAAACAAATATATTAAACTAAATATTTTTTGCTTTACAGAGGGTTAGACTTAAGGGTAATCAAACATGAAGCTGAGTTTTATGGGATCACTCCTCTAGGTAAGATTGAATAAATTAATGACATTTCAACCATAAACTGGGTTAAATAATTTGTTAAATCATCCAACAATGAGGTTAATCAATTAGACTTGAAAGGTAAAAATTTATCCTTGATATTATTTATGGTTTATATACATACCAAGTAGAATTAAAAGATTGTGTTCTTAGAATGATCTCCGGTGACCTGAGGTCTGCGGTCAAAGAATCTGAGCTTTTATCAATAACACAAACTTTCATAAGTCATGTAAAGAAAAGTTTAATTAAAGTAGGTCACCCATGGCATCTAGGCTCTGCCAGAGCATGGGCTTGAATTGTATGTTTTACACCAAGTAGTTTAAGATACAACTTTTGAATTCATTTTCATTTGGTTCATTTGTTTTGCAGCCAAGAGGCTAGCCTTATGTGAAGAGGTATCCAATTCCAAATGTGGCAATGTGTTGTTCCATGGATATCTCAACACTCCAGGTAATGGGATTGTCAATTAATTCCCTGGGTGCCCACCAACAAATATCTGGCATATGGTCAAGCTATAAACCAGAGAAATTACTTGCTGACAAATTGGTACAATGATATATGATCTGGGAATACATATTTTGGGAATGTATAATATCTGGTGTTCACAGTTTGACAGTAGATTTATAACAGTGGGACTGCAAGCCATTCTGAAAATGATATGTATTCTAAACCTTTTTTTTTTTGTTGCATGAAGTTTGCAAAGAGTTCCAGCTGGGTGGCTTCCACTAATTTTTTGTTGTAAAATTACAAAAAGTAAACTTTTTATGTTTATTGCATTTGCAATAATTTGCAAGGAGGTTGTTTGTAACAAGCACACTTGGTACACTGTAAGACACTGTGAGAGCAAATTACAGGCAGTGTGTGAATTATGCTACATTTCCTTGTGCTATATTTGGTACTTCTTCAGTATTTTTGCAGTGAAGGCCTCATTACTGACAATAGTAGGAAAGATGGAGTACCAATAACTTGGCAGAAATAAAAAAATACAAGCATATACTAAGATAACACATCATGAAAATAAGAGTTTAAAACAAGTGTTTCCATGGCTAATCAGGGGAAGGATAAGCGTGAAGATTGCTGAAATGATGAGGTGTTGCTGTGACATACTTGTGCAGTTCAGATGAAAAGTGTTTTCACATTTTAAACAATATACTTTTCAGAGTTTCCAGCTCCTCCTGTGTCAAGGCACTCATCATCAGCTGCCCTCACAAGGAGAAGCTCTACATCAACTGTAATAAGCATCTCTCGTTATGAACCTGACACTGCAAGCTACCGAGATGTTGGTGTCAGAGAAGTCCCTGATGATAATGAAGGTGCTGTTGTTATGGGTGAGTGTCTTTTTAAATAGGAAGGTTGTTACAACAGACTGCTGATGAGCTTTGCCAGGCATTATTGAAATGATGGCGTTAATGATTTTCAGTGTTTTGTTTTACAAAGTCATGTATTTATGATTCCTCTCCACAGATGTAGACCCAAGGAAAGTGTTAGTGGTGATAGGACACCACAGTTTTGTTGCCGTAGCTTTTGCACATTCTGTTTTTTGTTACCGGTGAGTGGCTTGAAGGTTCCTTCTCATGTTGTCAAAAGGTTGCTCTTTGCTTTACCAATTGTGCCTCTGTTTTTTTGTTTCTTTGTTTTAGATCCAAAGACTCGGTTGGCTGGGAGCTTATTTTCTCTACTCCTTATCTGCATAACACTGTGGAAAGAATGGCTTTGAATGCAAAGGTGTCATCCAGTTCTTTTGGAGACAAAATGCTGGCAGTTTCATCAGGTTGGTTTATTAAAACTTTTTAAGGGTGTTGAGGAACACATAATCAACTCAACATTACCTCAAGATAAGGGAAGATTTAACATATTTATAACAAGCAGGGACAAAGAAAAACCTGAGTCTCCTGTGGGTTTCTAACCTCAGCTAATTGTACTGGATACTCCACCAACTGAGTTAAGTGTAATAGGCACACTTTCATGAGACCTCACAGGTTTGATGAGAGCATAAGTGTTTTGAACTGACCTAGTTTTAAGTTGTATAACTGGAACCAACTAACTTTGTTTTTCAGAGGGTAGAATTCGGTTATGGAGCTTTAACACAACTGACCACATTCAAGATGTTGTGAAATTTGAAATTGGTGAGTTGTTCATTGCATCTTGTGGTTGCTTTTACAGTGCATTTATATCAATGACAAGGTCTTTGTGGCTGTTCATAATAAATGTGATTGCTTTTTCCAGGCTGTGGCAGAGTCCAGCATTTCAGATAAAAAAAATTCCATCTGTTAAAAGGTCATCGTAATAACAGCTATAATTGTTGTATATTTGACACTCTGGTTTAAGCAATATAAGAAATATGGTTTTGCTTTCTGTTGGGGACAGGGACCTTTGATCTTGGTGTCACTGTAGATGCTCTGTTTTTCATTGGAAGCCAACTTGTAGCCACAAGCCACACAGGAAAAATTGGGGTGTGGAATTCAATGACACAGCATTGGCAGGTATGAAACAATATATGATCATAACAGGGTAATCTAGTTGATGACGTAAATTGACCACCGTAAAGGGTTTAAAAGCTGACGTTTCGAGCGTAAGCATTTCGTCAGAGCGATTGGCGAATTGGTTATTGGCAATCGCTCTGATGAAGGGCTAACGCTCGAGAAGTCAGCTTTTTAACTCTTTACGGCGGCTACATTATCAACTCGATTGATGATAGTAAATTACCCAGTTAAACTATCCCACCGACGCAGCATCACAGTTTCCATAGAAATACACCCCCTTTATTCATATGATCATGTCAGCTTCTTAGATACTGTGATACTACATCCTTTTCTGTAGTAGTATTCCTGCATCTTCTTGAACTCTGTTGTAACGTTTTTTTATCCTTACTGTGTTTGTTTAGATCCAAGAAGTGACACCGATTTCCAGCTATGACACCGCTGGTTCCTTCCTTCTTCTTGGCTGTACAAATGGCTCTATTTATTACATTGGTACGTTGGGAGTTATTTTCACTTGGTCGCAAGCACTTTTACAACTCCAACTAAACTCTGACTTTGTCTTTAGTGGAATACAGCCATATAAAACAAGAAGAAATACTGATCAACAATTTTTTTCCCGAATTCGTTTACAAATCCAACTCAGTATTACCAACATTAACCTCATACAAGAATAGGGAGCCAGAGATGCGCGGAGCACATGGTTGCATCAATTAACTCGTTTCGTTCTCCCTTATCTTAGGCAATATGTTGTTTGCTTCACAGATATGCAAAAGTTTCCACTGAGAATGAAGGATAACGACCTTCTGGTTACAGAGCTGTATAAAGATCCTAATGAAGACATGGTGACTGCACTCAGTGTGTATTTAACACCCAAGACATGTGAGTGAATATCCATGAGATTTGTCCTGGAGCCTTGTGTCTGCAAATAGAAATATAGGACAAAGTCCTGTTTTTTTTTACTTTTTTTGTTAAAAATTAACTCAAAATAGTTGTTACCAACTGAAAATCTTTGCTTCATATCGTTTGTGTGTCAGGTTTAAGTGGTAACTGGATTGAGATCGCATACGGTACAAGCTCGGGAACAGTACGAGTGATCGTTCAACATCCCGAGACAGTAGGCCACGGACCACAGCTCTTCCAGACATTCATGGTACATCGGAACCCAGTTATAAAAGTCATGCTAAGTGAGAAAAACCTTGTCTCCATTTGCTCCGAGTATAACCACGTGCGCTCGTGGAACGTGACGCGTTTTCGGGGCATGATCTCCACGCAACCAGGTTCCACGCCCCTCGCATCTTTTAACGTAGTTTCTCTCGAGGCGCAGGACGCTCATCCAAGTTCCTTAGCTGGTAATGGCATCGGTGAGTGGGAATCTCATCACCTGAATTTTCGTCTGCCATGTTTTGGTGAAAGACGGTTTCTAAAGTCGGTTTTTTTACGAGTTTTTCTCGCAAAAATTGCATTTTTTTTATCTTTTTTTGTTTCTAGGCCCCTTCGGCGAGCGTGATGATCAACAAGTGTTCATTCAGAAGCTCGTACCTGACACCGATCACGTGATTGTGCGTTTCTCCTCCACAGGAAAAAGGTAACAAATCTGAGTTGAAATCTATAAATCAATCTAAGCCCACCTCCTCCCTACTCATGGTGCCATATCTAGCTACGCCAGATTTGAAATATTAAACCAGGTGGTCTTTGTACTTTGAAGGAATGAGCTCAGGTAAAGTGATGTTGTCGCTTGAAGTTTCTTGTGTGAAAAAGAACAATCATTTGAAAATTGCCTCGGAACACACGATATTAACAAGAGTATCCAGGCTACTGGCTGAGTGGAAAATAAAAACTTGAAAAATGAAAAATTGTAATCCAGAGGTGATTAGCGTCAATCCAGGGTTAGCCAAACATGCTCTCCTTTTTTTTTGTGGCTAGAAGTTGAAATTAGGAATTTTACACTAACTCTGGTTTCGCTTATTCAAACAACCTGACCCAGAATCGCCAACACTGGATGGTACTGTCAGTTAAGAAACAACTAGGCTGAGAACTACAGGATAAAAATAGCGTACTTTGTAGAGGTTTTTTTTATGCGGTTGTTTTTGTTTTACAGGGTCTGTACGATACGTTCAGTGGACGGCAGCAACATCACTTCATATTGTGTACATGAATGTGATGCTTCTAGTCGAATGGGATCCAGACCCCGGCGGTTCCTGATAACGGGACATTCAAACGGATGTATACAAGTAAGAAATCATGAAATAAATGCAGAGTGATTCTTCGCTGTGCTTAAATGGGTTTGAAATCATAACAAAGGATATTTCATCGGTTTATCTCAAAGAATAACGGATAACGCAACAAGAGCTTAAACCAAGACATGTTAGAACTTTTGACTTTGGCTTAGAGGATGTTTTGAACAAGAACCAACTGCAGGGGAATGGAGTGTTAAAGGAAAAAAAAGGTTAAGAAGTTTTGACGCTCAGAAAAACGCTGATGAAATATAGTATCCCTGGATCTTTTAGAAATTTATTTTCATATTCATTGTTTCTTACTTAAAACACTTAACTTGGAGAATATTTCGAATGGCCAGTAGCCTGAAGTTGCTGTGAAACCGGGTAATCTTAGCTGAGATTTACGGAAATATTCGAGGAAATTAGATTAATGCGATCTATTTTTGCGATGATTTAGATGTGGGACTTGACAACTGCTTTAGAAATTGCAACCAAGACCACAGGAGAAAACTCAGGTGAGCGATTCTAATAAGGGACCAGAAAATCTTAGTTAATAAAACTTTTTTTTTGAGAATATCTTTGGTATGAGGACACAAACTTAAGACCTCTTTAAGGGATTCGAACATAAAATATGCACTCACAGCTAGGACATATTCAGAGTTGCCAAGTACCATTTGTTCGCTCTACTGAACCAACATAGGGCGTTAAAACTGCGCGTAACTTATTTTGTTACATTCGTTTTTCACAGCCGAACGCGACGATATTGGTAATGTCACGCAAGGCGAACTGTTAAGAACATTAGAGCAATGTGACCTCAGTGCTTCACGCTGTACCACTCCCTCCATGTCGCCTGCCACGTCACTGCTGCACACAAATCTCACGGGCTCACGACTAAAGCTTTCTTACTCATGGCCCAGTTTGGGCGAAGATGACCGCGAGGAGGCTGGAGGCAGTGGTGGAAAGTCCAAGTACGGAATTCTAGTGTCGCAATGTTAAAATGTTGGATGTATTAAAAACACCTTACAAATAATTGGGAATATTAACATAATTTACAGCCAGAACAGGCTCTAAACATAAAGTACGGAATATTTGAACCTGACACCTTTGTATTCGATTTTTTTTTTCAATGGCTAGACGCTGAATTCATTAATTGTTCAAAGACTCAAACACGATTGGAATAAAATTTTCCCTTTCCACGGTTACCGCTTCGGTTATCACTCAATTGGTCGTCGTCCCCGTGCTTAAAAGAATCCGTCAATTCTTAGTTAAATGGCATGAAAGAGGTAAGCAGTGAGGCAATCGACCTTGATCACACCGAAGTTAAGTTTTGTTTGTGGGAATCACCACCTGACTTTACTTATTGCTGTCACCCCTACTAATTCTCACCTTAGCAAAAATTACTTTCCATGTAGTTAACTACCATGTCAACCAAAAACCTTGTTTTAAATGCGAAGGAATAATATTCCACGACTTGCTTTCTGTTTCGACAACTAACGTCAGTAACTCTCTTGGACATATTTGAAAATTTCCATCACTAATGAAAAGGTTATGTTTAACACTTTAACTCCCAAGATCTGATAAGTTATCTCCTTCCAAGTGTGATAGTGTTGTCAATTTGGTGTTTTAATTAAGATTACACCCTCTAATTGATGAGTTTGTGTCTTCTCATGACTCATTTGCAGGAGTATGTATTGATTAAAAAAGAATTTAAATGCCAATCACAATCACATCTGGGAGTTGAAGGGTTGAGATTAAGTTCAACGTCTCATTTTTTGTTGTCGCGACAGTTGCAACTGATTTATAATTCATAGATTGTTGGGTCGGATTTTACATTTTGGAGTTGAAATTCCGTAAATTGTTAGTAAATGACACAGAGCCGGCGTGGCATGGCACGGGGTTTTCCAGGGCGTTTTCTTCAACCAACAAGTCCCGTTTACTTCGAACAACTGGTATTTACAGAAAAAAGTTGTGAAACTTAATGAAGCCAGTTTGACTTTAGGATAACTTTATTTAAATACTGACTTTCTGATTGGTTTGGTTTCCCATCGCAGAAATTGTTAATTTATTGAAATAAAAATGTGCGATGAACTTAATGAGTAGTTTTTCTTGTGATTTTACGTACGAAACCTGGCAATTCTCCTGAACTCAAGACTTAAAAAGTCAGTTCAATTACAGGGACATCCAAGTTTAATTGCGCGCAACTGACTTTACATACAAAAGTAACATAATTCGCTGCTAAAATGAGTTCCGAGTGGTAAAATGTTTCTTCACGTCTGGACGAGTCCTTCTTCAGACAACTTCCTTTGGGTGAGCGGTGACGACAAATTGATAATTAACATGAGGAAGTTTAGCACTGATATCACAGAGAATCACCATTTGGAAGGTCTGTCATACCAGTGACGACGTCAAAAACGGGCGGAGGATTGGAAGCAGCCAACCTAAATGTCAATAAACAAAACAAAAACAAATGAAACAATTGTTTGTTGAGAGTAAATTAACACTGTACTTAAAAATCGATAGTTAAATAAACAGTTTGGTTAAATTGGTGATGGTATAGAACTTGATTTTGCTTAAAAAGCAGCAAAACTTCGTTTAACGGCCTCGGGTTTCAATAATGTGTGGTTTACCTAATCATTCTGTTGTGGCTAAGAACTTTCTTGGGGCCTGGGTTCGGCCGAGTAGCTGGTGGGCGTGGCAAGCATGGATATTGCTGTAACTGCTTCTGTAGGCGAACCTTCTCTTCGGAAAGTTTTTGACTTAAGACTTTCATTTGTCTGTTATACTCCTCTCTTGAAACAGCTGGACCTCTAACTGCTTCGCCAGCTGTTTTTCTCTCCTGTCTTTCCACTTCTTGTGTCCTGTCGTACTCTCTTTTCAAGTCAACATGAATAGTTTTCTCGTCAGAAGAGCGTGCACCTGCAGTATAGGAACGGCCTTGGTCAGCAGCACTGTTAAACCAAGCCACGTGACTATGACTGCCGTCAAGCTGTTGGTCGTGGTTGACAAACGTTTCGAACGTGGCGTTCGCACTTGCATGTCGGTCATGTGGTCTGTGAGCAGATCGTGGTGCTTTCCCGTCAGGATGTGACCACGGATTGGTGGAGTCGTCACGGACACTGATGAACTCATCTACATTGAGAGCGGAGGTAACTTCAACCTCGTGATTGAAGTCCATCTTTTTAAACAATTCGTCCCAGTTACTTCCCCTGCGGCCAGAAGTGTTGTGTGCAGAATACTGTCGCGCAGCCTGTCGTTTGGCCAACCGCTGAAGAGCAGAGGTGACTGCATGCTCATCAGCAACACTGGGACCTTTTAGTAGTGAGTTAAATTCATTTCCGTTTAAGATGGTAACCAAGCAAAGTATTAAATTACCTATTACCAAACGGAATTTGTGTTGGGGAAAGCCACAGAAAAATGAATTCTCCCGTTGATCTATTATTAAATGGTTTATATTTGAGCGACGGCAAAAAATATAAATAAAAAGGTTTTTTTACGCATGCATCATCGCAAGAACTGAGCTGAATTTTTCTAAACTAGGGACAAATTTACTCAACGAAAATATATCACGCCAAAAGTTCTTGTCTTGGAAGTTTTGTTTCAGTTTAGTAACTTAAAATCAATCAAGTTTTATCAAACCTTTGGGCTCATTGTCTGATCCTTGACTGAGGCGTCGGACTGGTGCCGAGGAAACGCGACTCCGCTGGACACTGTGAGTATGAGCTGTAAACACGTTGAACAAAAGCATGTTACAATAGCACGTGTTCGATATATCAAGACAATAGCTACGGAGACTGATTCAAGTTCAACAGATCAAAAAATAAGAGATTATTTTTCTTGAGAAGTTTGGCAGTAAACCTCGCCTTCGTGTACTCGACCCAGACCTCTAGGTTCGCTTGCAAGAGATCTTTACCTGGCACAAAAACTTAATTTTCTCCGAGCTTTAAAAGTCCTGAGTAATCAGTTACGCAAACAGTTAAGAAAGCACTTGGGTAAGGTTATTAAGAGAGAGATCTCATCTTGGCAAGTCACATGATCTCTTACCTCCAACCAAGCTCCTAGGGTCACCAGAGTCTTCATCTGTTTTCGTGAAACGTGAGTATGGCTTGGCTGACACAGGACGACCAACCTGATTTATTCTATCAGCTCCTGGTGAAAAATGTGTGAATAAGTTAACACGTCAGCCTGTCTAAAAGTTGGGTAACAGAAGTCTTAAGTTCTACTAAAACTGTTGTGGCGAACTGAGTTAAATTTTCGGAATCTGGTTACTAGCTAATAGGAGACAAGCTATGTCATAAGTATGTCGGGTCGAGTCTCCAGCAAAAAAAGAATTACAAGACACAAATCAATTCATCAATTGAATCTTATCACAGAAACATTTTCACCCCACTTTCAACCCACCTGGTGAACCTGCAACCTTGGCCGACATTGGCCTGTGTCGGGTCTTGTTAAGGGCCACCGAGGTGCCATACGCTGAAACAGCTGTTAGCGCCCGTGCGTGTCGATCTGTGACCATGGGTCCCGTGCTGCTGAGGTCCTCTGTGGGCCTGATGAAGTCCCCATCCGGGGTGGGATTTGAGCTGTAGAAACATGCAGAGAGAAATTAACTCAATCCTTAGACAAAGATTAGTTCCTTAGTTGTGACACGTGAAAAAACAACTACAGTCACTGAACTGGGAGCTTCTGACATCAACGAAACAACAAATCGCCATATTTACCTCCTGGAGTACCTGTCTCCTTCTTTTCTCCTGTGCAGACCAGAGTCGTTTGAAGGTGCCCTAATTGAACTCTCCTCCGAGCTCCTCTCTGGCCGGCCTCCTAGAAACACGCTGGCGTTTTTGTTCAATTTGGTATACGTAGTTAAAAGATCTTCCAACTCTGTCTCGCTGTAGAAATGGAGCAATCAAGTTTTTTCACATTTTTTCCTCGTAGTTAGAATCTTCAGATCTCTTTCAGTATGCATCCTTACCTTGCAATTGCCATAAAGACCTTGAACTCTTCATCCGGGATTTCACCGGTGAAGGAGTTGCTTCTTGATAGCCCATACGTGCGGTTGATTTCTAGTCGCTTTTGAAATTGCATGGTCTCCTGTTGACAAATATCATTTCAAAAGCTGTAAAATATAGACGAGATTGTACTTTCAATTTCTGTAAGGTTACTGTACATTTTCTGGTTCTTGGGAATGGGTGTCATATCACACACCGCTCTAGGTATGATCAGAAGCCTGTAACCTAGCTAGTTTGGATGAATAGACAATGAAAGGAGAAAACAGGATTTGATAGAAAAAAAAGATAAAAAAAACGAGGATGGTGATAAGACGTACGAGCCCTAACGTATTTCCATATTAAGTAAAGAGAAGTAAACCTTTCCATAGACGCGGACGAAGTCCCCGAGCTGTTTAGCCAAAATTCTCCGCCTGAAAGAAAAGCAAAAGCGCATGAACACACTTCTTCCTTGGACAACAGATGCAACCTAGCCTTAGCTGACTTGAATTTTGTATTTCGAAGAAAGGTTAACCCTTACAGACGAGTCTTAACTACCTGGTACCTACACAAGTGGATCGCTTGGCGTAACAATTAGCCGCTGTTCAGGAAATGAGCCCGAGCTCATCCCACGACAGCACGTTCGGAGAAGAATAAAAACTGAACTTGAGAGAGCGGGTCGATTATCTAACAGTTAAAAATATTAAATAAAGTGGTGTGCTAAAATTTTGACGACGAATGGCCGTCTAGTCAGCCTTTGGCTTCAACTCGTTAATTTGAAACCAACTGAATTTCCTCTAAAAAGAAGATCGTTTTTCTTCAAAATTTTCCCAAGATAATCATCGGTCCAAGCGGTATCTCACCTGTCATGTAACGGTAACTTGTGGCTCGGTACAACAACTTTGAAAGGTTGTTGTAAATTACTCGCAGCCTTCTTCAGGAAACGAATCACCAAGTTCTGAAAATAACAATATGAAATGAAAGAGATTCTCCTATTCTCAGTCTCTGCACAACATGAAAGGGAAGCTGTGTAGTGATATCGAAGGGAAAAAAGGAAAGAAGCAGGCTGGACGTTCTTTTGTGTTGTAATACCGCTGCAAAATTTTAGTTTTTATTGAGACATTCAATGTAAACTGCACAAACCATTTGGTCGTCTTGTTTGGATTCTCTGCTATCTCTGGAATCATCTGAGTCATAGCTGACAAAGAAAACAAAAGAAAAACGCAATAGCTGACATCTTCACCTCCCAGAATCTGAATATGTTCGGCTAAATTAGAGAAAATTCAATGAAATTTGTCCAGAAACAATCAACAACGAATGGCGAAGCGGAAGAGATGAACTCTAGACCACCGAGAAACAACCCAATCGAGTGGAAAACTTGAAGGCGTGAATCTGGAAGCTCCCGTCTGCAAATTTGGCGCCTTGAGCCACACAGACGTGTTCCCCCCCTAAAAACATGCCAGTAATTACAAAACGGTGCAAATATAATATTTTCAGCCAGAAAGAGGCGCTTTCTCGGGTTAAATTAATACCTTGTCTCGTGCATCAGTCTTTGTTGAACTCTTTGTAAATACATTGCAAATGCCTGCCTGGCTTGCAGCTTCCTGCAAGTATAAATACAACACATCCGTCACTCCCTTCAGAGAAGGCGAGATTCACGAGCAACCACAACATATCAACCAAAACTCAGGAGGAATTTTCAGCAGAATGAGACACCAAGCACAATCAAATTTCAGGTTTAAGTCTGCAATAGCCATGAACTCCATAACTGTACACTACAAACTCGAACACTTACGTCAAGGTTCCCGCCTTCGCCATGATTTCGTCCACTCTGATTGGTTGGTATCGCGGCTGCGCAGACAAGACACGTTTTGACACCGTTTCGCCGCTGCTTGGTAGTGGTGGCTTCTGCACACGCGTGGCTTCCTGGAAGGGTCTTGGTTGAGGGCCTGCTGAGGACACTCGATACGGCGGCGCCTTTCCCTCTGGGTCCAATGAGGGCTTTGGTCCTAAAAGAAGAATGAAGGAAGAAAGCTGAGTATCCTCTTCCGCCTGAACTACAGAGAACTCAAAAAGGAGCTAGGCCTTCATTAGGTTTTTTCGTGACAAGCGTCCTTGATACCGCTAGCATCAGCAATTTCGAAAAAGTCCTTTGTGATAATGTTGCCTCGCATTGATCTTTGTCTTTTTAACGGAGTATTATTTCACAAATTGCTTACCAGACAAAAGTAAAGAATTTGATAAGTTAGACTACGAGTCGGCATCGGGAGCGAAAACAGTCCTAATCAAGCGATTGAACAAAACAGTCGCTGCGCACGCGCGTTAGCTGACTTGTGATTATTGGCGGAATTCATACAGTACTGACCAATAAGAAAGAAGCACAAGTCACTTGAACATACCTCCAGGATAAGAAACCGATTTTCCTTCCATGTAATTCGTCACTACTTGTCCATCGGGGGTAGTGCGCGCGATGGAAGTATCACGTGGTTTCTCTGACATCTCTTGGCTTGTGTTGGGGGTACCTTAAATAAGTCACGTGACGAGAATTCAATAATGTTTCCACAAACGGTGTAAAAACAGATGTGGATTGATTTTGTTAAGAAATGTGGAGATATCACAAAGTATTAGTTTAACGCCAAAATTCCCCACATCGACATTTCATTTATGTTACAATCAACACAATAATTATTTATATCGAGACAGAGTAGTATAAAATAGTACGCTAAAAATCTACAAATGTAAAATTCTTCCTTACAAACATGTCTATGGCTTTTTTCTTCTAAAAAACGGCTCAGAACTTAATGTGTTCGGACTAGTTTGCGACTTGAGCACAAAGCAGTGGCATTTTGACAACATTACGCAGTGTTTTCGCACATAGTATTCCTGAGAAAAATTAAAAACTTTCATATAAGCGCAAAACATTAACATTACTTGCACTCGGAGTCGTGCTGCCAAGGGCTTTATTCGTTCGGAGGAGAGACGGACTCTATTGGATAAGGCAAAAGAAAATGTTATCTTTACGTTTTACTTCTAAGGTCATGGGGACAAATCAGGATTAACGGAGCATCTTAAAATTCTGATCGATTATCCTATCCACTTAACAATTTGTTGCGCATTCACGAACTCTCATTTCATATCGGAAAAGTTGTATTACATACCCAACTGTCAAGTTTTCTCTCGTAACAAATAAGTCTTTCCTTGATACCAAGAGAGACATCCCCTGAAACCTGATAAAAGGGATAAAAATACTGGAATTAAAATGTGATTTCTTTCTCTCGTTAACGAAGTTTTTTGAATGGCGAGGATTTCTAATCCTGAATTTTTTACGCCTCTTAACTGCAATTGCTTTATTTGCTTGATTTTCATCCACATGTCAAATTTATTTCGTTACAAGTTTCTAAGGATATCTAAGACACATTAAAATCAACTTTTGTACAGCACAATTTTCGAAACTGTCAAAACTATACAATAATTCACTTAAAACAAAAGCGACTTGTCTACTTCTTTCTCAAATCAATTTGTTTATTAAGTAATTTTTCCTAAGCTAGCAATATTTTCTGGACCATCTCAGAACTCCAAATAGTGTAATGCCACTCGTGTAATTATAAATGAATCTGTTCTCACCTCAGGAGGTTCAACTATCACATTAACTTTAGACTGAGGTGCTCCGTACGAGGCTATGCTCCTGAAAAAGAATGCGATGTCGACAAAAATGTAAGGATGGGATAATTCGCTAACAAGACTCAAATTTTTTACATTGTAAAGAGGCAAAATCTGTCCTGCCAACCTGACTTAAATGGACTCTCCTTGACTAAAATACTCCCTCGTGAAATCATGATTACACGTACTCTTGAGTTTAAACATGAAGACAAATATAAAGCACTAGTGAAACTTACCTTGCCCTTGCACTTGCCGAGGAAAAGCTTGCTGTACTGGGTCTTTGAAGGGAGGATTTTCTGTAAAATCAGTGTTTACCGAATTAATTCATACCGAATTGCGTGCTCAGGAGCGTTTTGAAGTGTAGCTACTAACTGCTCATTATTCCACCGACAAAACGTAAGGCTTATGGAGACCAGGCGTTCAGTGCTGCAACGCCAAGGCTATGGAATGAATTGTTTCTTAGCATTCGAAAATCTCCATCAATAGTTATTCTTGAGAAGAATTCAAAGACTTGTCTTTTTAAAGAAGCTTATCACTTTTAAAATCGATTTTGACACATGTATTTATTTAATAATAATTATTATTATTTTTGTTTTGCTTTTTTAATTTATTATTAAGTCTTTACCTTAGCATTATGATTGTAAAGCGCTATGGAATATTGGCTGAATAGCGCCATATAAATCCATATTCAGTATTAAGTGTGGATTGGTCAAATCAGAACATTGTTCCAAATCTAAAATAAAATAACTAGATTAGTTTACCTTCCAGGAAACAGTTTTGAATGCAACATATGATTATGGGTTGTACGATGCTCTAAAAATGACCTAAAATGAAAGAATATATTATTAATGTTAGGAATATTTGTCATTATTTTTCGGGATTGCTGAACAGGTACAAAATCTTTCTGCTTCAGCGCGCAACTTCCGATAAAAACTGGTCCTTACGGATATGTTAATAATAATAATAAATAATAACTTTATTTAAGTGTCAGTGTATTTAGCACTGCTGTGCTAATTGGGGACACTGTAAATAAGGAAACAAATATCGTAAATGAACAGAAACTCGTTAAAAACCCCAACTGGTAGGAGGCAGACCAGTTGGCTATTTACAAAGCGTGCAGGAGTTGAATTCGGGGCCACCGAAGACAAATCCATCCAGTGGCAGGGAGGAGGACTTGAACCCGGGACCTCCGGCTTACAAGTGCAGCGCCCTAACCACTAGGCCACGCTCGCCTCCAATAATGTGTTTAAATTTCCCCTCTACCCCAAAACAAATGCGTGGTATTTTTCATCTGTCCTCATTTTGTCATCAAGTCCACGTGTTTTAGCAAAGAACTCTGCACACGTTGCTTACACGTTGCTTACCCATAGAGCTCCCAGGAGTCAGGGGAAGGGAAAACGCGGACGAAACCACCCCTCCTGGAGAATTCTTCGCGCGTGTGACGTAATATTCTTGCTTCCTCTGCTGACAAACCATCTTCAGTTTTTCTTCTCGTTCCTGAAGACAAGGGTCGTGAGTTTGGCATCACAACTCCACCAGCTGTGGCTGATCGCTGCCTCTGTATAAATACAAAATGGTTTTTGAACGAATATTGTTAAAGATAATCAAAAAACAAATTTTAGGCTATGGAGGACTCGAGTTATTGGTACCTGAAAGTCGCAGAAAAACAAGTGTAACCTATAACGGTAACGGGTAAAATAAAGAATATAATTTGGGTAAGCAGGTTAAAGAAATTCAGCTTAAAAAACCAATATAGATGAAATTAATTTGTCAGAGGACGGTATTTTCCTTGGTTTTTAACGACCACTTGAACGAAATTCACCAAGAGGAAAACTTGGAAAACGGTATAGTTACTGAACATTAGTATTGACAATACAAAAGTGGCGCTCGACTTCATGAAATAACCCACCTGTTTAGCATGTTTTTGGTCATTTTTTTTCTGACACAATTATCCAGTTATAGGACTTTGCATTATTAAATTCAGAGGTAAACGAACTTGTAGTATTGAAATCATGTTAAGCATTCCAAGAGAGGCTTTAAAACCAACCATAAAACGGAGCAAAATAAATCTTTATAGAACAGACATTTTACACGTAGACTTTAATCGTTATGCTGAGGAAAGATGTTTCCAATTCAAGAGATCTGTTACCTGATATCTGTTTTTTGGTGGATTATCAGCAACAAATCGCCGGTTAGGAAGTTTACGAACCATTGGATCATGAGCTGTAAAACCTACAAACAAACAATTTACTGTGAAGAAGTACATAGAAACTCAAAGCCGAGGATCTAGAATAGACTACGACGATGGTACAGTCAAGCAGGGCTAGTAAAGTAACCACAGCAGCCAATCAGGGGCTGAAAAACCATGCGAGTCACCAACATTCGTTTAAGCCCTGTATCTGATTGGTTGAAAGATGGCATGAGTTTTCTAGCCCAATTGGTGCCCTACTAGTGTAACAAAGTAAATAAGTAACAGAGTTGGGTGCTGTCTGACACGCTAATGATGTTTTTAGTGAATTTAAATTTTGACAAAAGAATACATTCGGCACAATATTATGGAGATGCGAGAAAATTTCTCTTGCTGCCACCAGGCATCACTCACCAATTAAATTAAACATGTCCGATACTAGATGAGACTTGATCTTCAGATCCAGCGGCGAGTCACTATAAATATGAGAGCCAAATTAAACAAAATTAAAAACGAACGAACGAACAAAACACAAAAAATAAACAGGTAAAAGGTACAAGACACATTTACACCACATATCCTAAAATTGTAAACGAACACCTAAACAGCTCGTTTGATCCTGCTACTCAAACGTTCTCGAAACGTGTTGTTTTGCCTTTTTTGAAGCACAACAATAACGATAAAATCGTTAAAATCAATCAAAATACAACTTCAAGAATAATATGAAATTTTAACTCACCAAGCAAGAGATGGAGATAAATTAACTTCCAGCAACCACGGACGTAGATTTTCGTCCACGAGGATGTCAAAGCCATATATTTCTACGAGATGAGATCTAGGTATCAGCTGGATAATTTATTTCAACCACACTAAATGGTTAAGTTCGTCAGGCTGGGTTGCATTAAATTGGAATATAAAAGAGCGTAGAAAGCGAGACAGACACAAAATAACAGAGAGACGGCAGCAAAATTTTTAAATGGTCAAAAAACCTTTCTCAGAGGTTTCTTACCAAAACAGTTTCCTGCATAGGGCATGAACATTTTACAGGCAGAGGCGATGTGAAGCTCTCCAGCAATGATGGTCTTCACCACTACATCTTCTATTCTCATCATAAGAGCTACATGAAAAAAATTAACAATATTGGTGATCCTGAAGTTCACTAACTATTTCTCAATAACTCTTTCTGATTAGTTAGCATACCTGTGGTGTCTTTGCCAATCTGTTTGAGGTAACGCAACATGGCACTCATGCTCCACTTGTTTCCAAAATCTTCAACTTCAGGATCTGGACACCTTAATTACACAAACATAAAGGTTTTCATTGTCTGTTAACAGTTTAAGTTCAACTACTGTTATGTCTACTTATTCCAATTTTTATCTTTAAGTTGGTGAGAAAGTTTTTTTAGATCATTTTTTCTTTCAGGGAAAGGATACAGATGATCTAAATCATAAACATTTAGATGCAAAGAGAAGATCAGAAATAGATTCATACACCAACTTTTTTAAACCTGTAATACGAAATTAATCTCTGTTGGCCTGGAGCCCCTTGCCTCAAAAATGCGGTGTACCAAGTTCTTTAAAATTTTCATAAAAGTAAGGTTGTTTAAGTCACCCATTGACAAAAATTGATTGCCTATGACACTCCAACTTCAGAAAGCTTTTTTTTTTTACCACACATACCTGACAAAATCTGCATTTTTCTTGTTGACACTGTAGTTTGTTAAATGCATGCAAACATTCTTAATGTTTTTGCCCGTCCTGTCATATTTCACAGTGGCAAATCTGAAAGAGACAAGTCCCAATTATATTTCAATATTGCATCTCTAGACCATATTTATATTTCATACAGTGCATGGTGTAAGAAACTCTCTGAATATAATGACCAACCTTGTCAAACCTTCTTCATAGAGATACACCCTGACAGGATCAAAACATGTCACACCAACATACAGTCTCAGGTCAAACTTAAAACCTAAAATAGAAACAAACAGCTTGTAAATATCAGTCATAATCATTCTATTATAGCATGTCACAAATATCAAAATGTCATATAATGAAAACAGAATAAGTCCAATTATTTGCCTTTGATGGTCAGCAAAAATTTCTTCTCAAAAGAAAACTGAAATAAAGTAATTTCAGAATGTAAAGCCTAAGTAAAAATGCTCACACTTTAATGAGATGTTGAACTTGTGGTTATTGGTTAGCACTCCTATTATATTAATTGAGTAACAATTAAGATCTGAAAGCATTAATTACAGTAGCAGAACTGGTGACCAATTTCAGTAGACAAGACATCCATCATCATGTGTAGCAGTCTTTTCCAATGGTAGGACAAGTACATCAATCTTACCATCAACAAGCAGCGGATTACTGATGTATTTGCAGACTAAGAGATTGTCATCAAGTGGAACGTGGCTCGGCTGGAAAGAAAGATCAACGAGTTCTTTTAGCAATGTGTGAAATACATTACAGTTTCTAGAATACAGAGTTAACAAAAAAGTCTTAAGAAAATTGAGAAAAAGTCATCTTGAAGAATGTTTTTGAGTAGGATCACTCATCAAGAAATAAGTAAGAATAAATAAATATGCAACTTAATCATACTTTTTGTTACATCAGCATACAAACTTTTAGGACCAACAAGAACATATGTATAATGCAAATAGTCCTCAGTAAACTCACATGATTGACTAGATAAATTCCTCTGCCGCGTGAAGAGGCAACAGGTTTTACAATCCATGGCCTTCTGTCCTTTAGAAATGCCGCTAAGATAATGATACAAGTATATAGAATAATGTTTATTTTTTTTTTTAATTGTAAAATGTTGCAATGTTCTGTAATTGCATGTGATCAAAAAATGTGTGTCATCCACAAGATTGACAAAAAAGGTTCATGCACAAGACACATCAAGTGTTACAGATCCTTCTAAACAGTACTTACCATTAAACTCATTAAACTCTTCAGGTATAATATAACTTTCTGGTATGAAATCGAAATGTTTGACGCCCTTAGAAAAAAAAAGCAATAAGCTTATTAGTTTGGAATGGTAGCATCATGCTCACTACCACAAGTTTTAACTCTGAAGATTTTATTTCAGACTCTGTCCCTTGTTAGTTGGTTAAAATTGTTTGGTGCTTACAACATTAAATTAGATAACAAACTTGAGTTGTTACCTGATAACTCTGACTAATCCAATCACCTGTTTCTTACCTACTGTCCTGATATTTTAGAGATGAGTTACACATTTATGACAAAGTAAAATAAAGACTGATGATGTAAACAGTACTGTACTTTTGAATGTTGCATTCGTTGAATGTTCTTGTACAACTTGTCCTTCCTGGTCAGTTCATAAGACCTGTTCCAAAACAAAGTGTAATTATAATGTCCAATTTCAAAATAGAGCACTCGTAGATGTGGTTAATTGACATCTACACAGAGGGGTCTCCTAAAGAAGCATAGGTTATAGGGGTAACTGTAACTGATAGAGGTGAGAACAAACTATTTCACTGAATTTCAGGAGATTGGGGATTGCAAAGTAATGAGGGCATTTGCTTTGCACTGGCTTGGCCTGTGTTTGACAACTGGGAATGAGTTGTAGCTCCTGTCCAACTTTTTTCCAAGGGTTCCCTTTTGGTTTTTCAATTGCTCTGACAGCCTTCACCCAATCTATCACTATTATTTAAAGTATGTGGCACCATTATTAAATTTAACTATTGATACCTTGGAAAATGGTTGATCTTTTGGAAATCCTGGAGACCTCTGAGAGTGTGAGGCTTGATATGTGAGCCAGTCCACATCAAATTAAAGTTTGAACTGTTGGGATGAACCTGAAGAGAGGGAAAATTTAAATATGTTTTGGAGTAAGAAAGGAGTTTACCTGTACATTGATAGAGCAAGTACTGGTAATCAAAATGTGGTTCAAATACAATTGAACAGCTTATTTCATAAAATGTTCCTTAAGTTTAGAATTTACTGGAAAAATGTATCTGGTAAGAATCACTCTTTACCCTGTGGTGCATTTCAAAAATTAGAAATTACTATTAATAATTACCTATTAGTATAATAATTTTGATAACCAGTTATCCTCAGATCTTTACCTCTCTAAAGCAGTGAACATTCAAGATACTTCGTACAAGTTTGCATTCTGTCTTGACAAATTTGTAAGTCAAATGATATTTTTCTGTTGGGAAGACAGTAACAAGATCGGGTTACTGATAAATAAAAACATCACTAACCCAGATTCAAATGATTTATTTAAGATCTAAGAATTACTCCTATTTACCTTATATAAATGGCTATTTTTGTCTATTCTGTCACTGACTGTTGTTTTATTTTGCATCAGTTCAAGCCTCTTATAGGAGGGAACCTATTCCCTTAATTAGCCTCTGGGTTCTACTGGACTTCCTTCCTATCTCTTCTAATAAAAGTCTACATTATTGGGAGTTAAATCTTGACAAATTTAATATAATATTGTGTAGGAATCATGTATGATTCGACAAAAATCCTACTTTTCCTGATATAGCATTTCTCACAGGCTTAAAATTCTACAACTGAGCTAAACATCAGGCATATCTTAACTTCAATTAATCATAATCTATGTTGTGTGTCTGAGCTGGTAGCTTTTAAACTGTACCAGTTACTCTGTATTGGTTTACTGGCTATGTTACAAGTCAACTGCTCCATTCAAGATTCACACAAAGATATGGCATAGATTGAATATCAATTTTTATAGGAATTCTTGTCACTCTGACTCTGCTGTAGCAATAAAACTAACATTAAATATGAGTTATTTGATTCAAAGATTTTTCTTACCTGCTTCTGCTTTTGATTCTGGAGGCAAAGTCAGTAATAAAACATGGGGAGAGAAATTAATCAATGGATGCTTCTTATTGGGGCCAGTCCACTTAATGATGCTGAAAAGGGAGAGTTAAATTGAATCAATTAATGCTGACGTTAGTACTAACAGCATATTTCAGAGGGCAGGTTCAATCTCAATCAACAAAACTTGGGCGTTGATCAATTTGAGGCTTCAACATCTCCCAACTAACTTTTGAAGATTGGTTAGTTCAAACTCTTGGACCAAAATTGTGTTCAACTGCCCTACCCAAGTGCCAGATTTGATGGTCAATTTTCTGATAAAAGGGAAAAACAGTGACTGTGACTTCCTGTTCATTGACTAAGCTTTAAAAACCTAAACCATGTAGACCCAATGTTTGAAGGTCCATGGGACTGTATAAAAATATCTTAAAAATATCATTACTTGGTAGTTAAGCCCAAGGGGATATGTTGTGCAGTATTATCACAGAGCTGTATTATCAACATTGTTACCTAGTTTTTTCTTGCAATTCCTCTGATGGTTCCTCCACTTGAGAAGCCACTGGTATTTCAGCTTCTTCTCCACATTCATCATTTTCTGTCGCTAAAGAGTCTGTATCAGAATATCCACCACGTTTCTGTGGCCGGGCCATACTTATAGCCTCTTTGTAGCCACTGTTTGGTCACTCAAACCTTAATTTGATTTTGTTTTGAGAAGTTTCATAAACTTAATTCTTTGTTTGTCAGAATAACTGCTTTAACACAAAAGTCATAACAGAGTCACAAAACGGCAGTAGGATAATGTTTTGATACATCCATCGAGACAAGTTCCCCAGCTGTTTATGCCTCTCTGCTGAAACACAACTATGTTGATTTAACAGATATAATTTGTTAATATTAGTCCATCAATTAATCTTGCTTAAACCTACAACAAAGTAATCATTCCAGGGTAAATTTGTCCAGTTTATCTCTACAGAATAAAAGCCCAAGTATGTCTCTTTCCGCTTTGCCAATGCACAATGGAAGAATGACGAGAAGAATACAAAGCTTGGAAGAAATTCCAGCGATGCTTACTGAAGCGAGCAGTTAACAACTCTTTCCGTGAACTGTCAAGGCACTTAACAAAAAACCGTGTCGCCAGTAGAGCTCAACTGTTCACCACAAAATATTCGGGCCCAAAGACTTTGAATTTGTGATCCAAGGTGAAGAAACTCCTTAAAGTCTAGCAGAAAATAAGCATAAGCTTTTCTACCGGTTTAAAAAAATCCGCCATTTTTATGTACATTCCTCGTTGCCATCCAAGTAAGCAAGGATCTCTGGGAAGGCATCAAATTGCGTGACAAGCTCGCATCGCGTGATCGTCACAAATCGTCTCTTTGACCTTCCACAAAGCAGAAACGTTACTACACGGAATCTTTAAGTCCTCTTTATATGATGGAGCAATGCCTTGACCAGAACCAGGAATTCGTGGATCTGATAACTTCGGAAAGATTATGTGGTGAGTCTTCGAACAGAAGTAGCCCTTCCTACGACGCAAGCGGTAGTTTCCTTGAGAAAACGAAGAACCTTTTTTGTTCTGGCGTGTTTTTGAAGGGCGTCGCTCATGCTGTGGGATTCTGGAATCCCAGAAAAGGATTAAGTGCTTTAATGGCAATAATCGTGTTATTTCTGGATGTTTATTATCTCTTTGAAGCCGTGTACTACGCTTTTCTTTGCGGCCATTTTGAAACTCCCCTCGATCAATGGATGTGTCCAAATGCTTCCCAAAACTCGTCATCAACTCATAACATACCCATACTTGCATTTCTGCATGGAGTTGAGTTGGTCAATATTTTATCCTTGGTTGCCTGCCTCGCTGTGCTGATGTCTAATACAGCTTTCTTCTGGTGTATGTGGAACACGAAACGTCACACTTCAAATTGCGTGACATTAGAAAATGCCTACTCCTCGGCAGGTCGGTCATTGTGGGTCCGCCTGAATTGCACCTTGCTTCTGTTTGGTTTCTCTCTCGTGATAATGATTGTTTGGTTTAATTTGACATTTAAAGGACTTTTTATCAATAACTTGTCAATCTCCCTGGGCATAATTCCCCGGTTGGCAACACTAACTAGTTGTTTTCTATTTTCTTTGATCACCAACGCAATGAAGGATTGCGTGACATCATGCCAAGCAGAAATCAGAAACTCTATCAACAGTAGCTTAGATGACATCATACGCATTCATAAACATCTTTGTGAACAGATCTTCTGTACTTCTGACTCCTTGAAGCCGTGGTTTGTGATTCACTGGTTTTTATTGGCAGTAACAGCAGTCATTTATGTAGCAGACATGGTGGAGTTTTTCCACAAAAATGCTACAGGGTGGTATGATTTCTATCAAGTCACTCTCATAAGTGCAATTTATTTATATGCCTTTGTCTACCCCAGCTACTGCGCTGCATTAGTGACTTCAAGATGCAATAAAATGCTCAAAGAACTTAACATAACTTCGAATGACGAATGGGATACAGGACACCCATTTCATAGCCGCACGCAACTGGCTCTGTTCATTCAATATGCACAGTACACTGACTGTGGCTTCCGAGCAGGCGAGGTCACTTTTGGCTCCAATTTTGCGTGGTTTTCAACACTTATTGCAATGTGTGGAGTTGGCGTGAAAGTTTTGTGATCATGTCACACCACAGATTCAAAGAGAAACGATATGAGGTCAAACTTATCCTCGTGAGCTAAACACGGAAGTGGATTCTTATTGTGTTAGTAATAGGAGTAACGATTGTTGCAAACGAGTCTTGCTTTATTTTTGATTCTCTGAATATTCCACGTGGAGAATATTATGGAATGGCCTCTCCCCCTCAAATTCTCAAAAAATAAGTTAGCTTTTGTTAGCAACATTCCCTCCCTCCCCCCCCCCGCCCACCCCAATGAGAGTCTCCGTCTCCAATATGTCCCTGCTTGAATCTATTGCATAAAGTTTTTTCATTTTTAGGCTTCTTTTTTCTTTAATTACCAATCAATAATCACGTATGAATCATAATACAAAATGTCCAAAATAAATAGCACGTACGAATATCTACAACTGATCAATGATTTGGATTAACTTTCACTCGCATGTATAAGGAACGGCTTTCAAATGAGTTAAATATATTTTTGCCAAGACCAAGTAAATGTAATACTCTAAATCGACAATGCCGTTCTGAGATTGACGATATGATTGTAAAGTTTTACAGCGGGACCCAATTTCAGGCTCATTCCTTTCATTAACATCTCTGGCGAAAGTGAGAGTAAAGCTTTACCATCGATCTCCTGCAAAATGGAAGAAAAAAATACAACTTAGTCACTGAATGAAAATGCAAGCTGTAGAATATTCCCAGCTTTCTTTTTCCCCTTTTTTTTTCTTAACCGTTTGTGGGAAACCAAGTTCATTCTAAGGCTATTTTTCAATTTCAAGGGAAAGGCCTTGAGAATGAGGTTCGTGGGAGGTTCGTGGGAAGTAATGTGCAAAATGAAAAAAATTGAACACCTTTCGACTTGTATTTTCAAAATATTATTTTTGCTGAGCGAGGCGGGGGGAGAGTTTATCAAGACGTCTTTACCATACTCATCACGAAAGTGCGCGGTTGTTCTCTAATTCAGGATAGATTCGTTTCAAAGAGAGTTGCAGACCCGGCAGAATATCTGCGAGGATCATTCTCGTCTTTATGAAGAACTGCGTTAAGATCAGTGGTGATCAATTCTGATTGGCTGATGCTAAATTGCAACCAATCAGAGGCACTATACGGACCTCTGGCCTGCGTGTTACCAGTTTCACTTTCGATATCTCCGAAAAATAGCTAAGAGAGGAAACTTTCCATGTTAAAAGGCAAACTTTTAACGGAACAGACGACATTAAAACTACCAAGTTCTTTGGTCAGATACAAACCTCCTCCAGAAAAAGTTCCGCTTTATCCTTACAGTCTGTTGCAGCAATAAAATCTCGCACGTTGTTTGCGTCCCATTTTGTCAACTCCTTATCGCAGATGGCATCAGTTTTTATATACTCCACCAGTGGGGGACTGAGTTCTGACCCATGACTCACTGAAACCACCTCCCTGGGTACCAATCTGGGCCTAACATATATGGACATGGGATTGAAGATGGCATCTTGTGTGCTTGGCGTTTGACTTGGCGCAGAATCAGGTGTACGGCAAACAGCTGGGTAATGGACTTTCTCTGAAGGGACAGTGGAAAATTTATCATCTGAAGCCATCGGAGAGTCAGTTCTCTCATCTTTTATCATTCGCAAGGGACCTACGTGAGCACCTGTTTTGTGATGTTGCGCGTACGTGTGTGTACGGCCGGGCAAATGAGGCTTTCCTTCACCGCCTAGAAGAGCACCGTTTACGTAAGGTGGATCTGTTTGCGATGTGTTCGTAAGCGTGACAGCTGCACTGCTACTGCTTGACTCGTAACCTGAAATAGCTCTTGCATTCGACGACGCATTGTCTTTGTACAAAGAGGGTTGTGATTGTGCAGGGTAAACGACCTTTCCCTTGCTAACGACACCGGTACACGCACCATGTGTCTCCTTTATGCAAGGCGTCGAGTGTGGAAACGGGTACGACATCGGCGTGCTTGTGCTTCCAACTGACACACAATCGTCGCTTTTATACTTTGACGGGTGCCCTTCAGGGCTTAAGTTTCCCCTCACCTGGTGGGAATGCTGAGAAGTTGCCGGTAAAAATGCATAGGCTGGCTCTCTTTTGTTCGTCTTATACACTGGGACTAGATAACCCGACCGAGGATGCCGAGGGATGCCAGACAAGTGCGATTGCGCCGTTGAATTTGAAAGGTACACAATACATCCGGGATCCAGAGCAACAGATGGTGACGACGTTTGTCCCTTGGCAGCGAAAGACGGGCTCGTCGTGACAACTGGTGTCGTCATGGACACTGCGGCTGGGGTGGACTTGCTCTGTGGCGTTTTCACGAAGAAGGCGTTTTCGTCTTCTCTTCGGTCCACCAAAGAGTAGCATTGTGTTATTTGAGGCACACTTTTTTCTCCTATTCAAAAGAAAATAACAATTATTTTAGTGCAATGTCTCCTGTCTCTTTTCGTTAATTCATCTGGCGCTAATTTGACTGTCTCTTCTCGAAAGTTTATCGTGTCCAGTTTATCGAGAGCTAACCTTTGACGCTTGTGCCCAGGTCTCCTTGATTGTGGTGCAATATTGTATTAGAATTGCTGGATGTTGAGGTCGTGCCAGGCTACAAAGATAAAAGAGGAAGAGTCAATCGATTTACTTTAACTTCTTCGCTGAAGTAAATGAGCAAATATGTTACCAATAACCACCAAGTTACAGTGCCTGCACAAAATACCTCAACGTTCGAATCTCTGCTGAAATGACGACAGTAACTGGATATCAAGGGGCGGAATTGGGGGGGGGGGGGGGGGAATCGCAAGCGTTTTTCATTTTAGTTCAGGTATGGTTAGTGCACTTCGCGCCTGCATGGGCCATGGATCCGAGCGCAAGTTACATTGCAGACCGAGAAAACGAGGCTTGTAAGAGGTGTATATATATATATATATATATATATGTATATATATAGGTATAGATGGGAAGTCTGTATTTCGAATTTTCCACAGTATAGTGCTCGATATATAGAAGTAGAGCGCGATATGTATTGAGCTAGGAAAAAAAACAAGGAGACTTCACTTTCATCCAGTGTAGTCTCTTTCTTTTTTCTATCTCAATACATATAAAATATATATATATATATATATATATATATATATATATATATATATATATATATTAATAGGAAGTCTGCAAGTCGATTTTCGCGTGGAACAGTGCTCAATACGTTGAAGCAGAGCAGAATAAATATTATGAGAGAAAAAAAGGACGCAAATACATTTCCCGACAAGCCTGTTTCGTGAATCGCTTCACTCTTCAGGGGTTTAATGAATTAGTTAATTATATTAAAGAGTGAAGCGATTCACGAAACAGGCTTGTCGGGAAATGTAGTTGCGTCCTTTTTTCCTCTCATAATATGTATATATGTATATATATATATATATATATAATATATAATATATATATATAATATATAATATATATAATATATTATATATATATATATATATATATATATATATATATATATATATATATATATATATAGCTAACTGCAGACAGTACTGTTTCGGCCTTCTGGGCCTCATCAGTGCAGTGCTGATGCTAGGATGGAGGTAAGGCCATATAGCCACCCCAAGTGATCTCACACATGTGGTCTCATCTAAGTCTCATCTCATCTATAAAATGTTCAGAGCACGCACCTTACGTAACACGAGTGCACTGTTTTATAAAAGATTAAAAAAAATTGTTCCTCGAGCATTGTTGAGTTATATAAGCACCTGGAAATTTTTAAGAACACTCGAGAAGTGCGAGAAGCACCGAGCCTTCGGCTCGTGCTTCTCCGCACTTCTTTCGTGTTCATAAAAATTCCCAAGTGTTTATATAATTTAACAATGCACTCGGTGCGTTTTTTTATTTCTTTAATATATGTTACTTCTGGTTAGCAGTAAATAATGTTGACTTACCTTGTTTTCTCTTTCAAAAATATTCTCCAGAGTTGTTGGTTTATCGACGCACATAAGTTTAGGCTACGATTCAAAATAGATAGTCTTTGTCACCCTTAATACGAGAGTGCAATCATAAAGATGCTAAAGGCCGTGGTAATTTGTGAAAGTTGAGCTGCATGTGCCAATTTCGAAAGCAGTCAAACTCATATTACCACAGTCCAAAGAGTGAAACATTTAATGACGTAGTTCTCCTAGTATTTGGCCAGTTCCTTACATTTTTTGGGTAATTTTTGAACTAGCGATCGGTTACATATTTATCTGATCAGAAACAAAACATTGCATCAACTGTTAGGTTTAATACTTGACTCGTGATAAATATTTCGAATTTCTGTATTCAAATTTTCAAAAAGGGCATCAGTATTTACTACAGTTTGATGCACTACAAAATATCGTTAATTCAACTATCTCTTCAAACAAATTAAAGGTGATCTTTTTTCTAGAGAAATTGTATTCAACAAACTCACCATTAGTCTTGTTTCATCATCTATAATTCCTGACTCTATCTTTCGTTTCCTCTCTTTCCGCACTCCTTCTACTGTCGGAAGTTTTTGAATGGTTACAGAACCATCAACTCTTTTAGGACTGTGTGCGGGTTTGGTTTCTGTAAATTTGGAAACAAGACCTCTTCAACACAATATCTCTCTACCATATCTGAAAAGCTCATACATCGTAAGAGGAGGATCGTTTTTGCGGAGTTGAATTGATCCGTTTTTCGAGAACATTTTCTACCCTGACAGCTATGGCATGGTGATGAAGGTCGCGAAAAATGGAAGTGTGTAAGAATATTGTTACCGCGTTCACGTAGTAATCGTTGTAATAATTGTAAATGAGGAATGGTGTCACTACACGGCATGGGAAAATTATCCAATCTGTTTACCTTTTTCCAGGCCTGTTTTGCTCTCATAATGCTGCACCTCATAATTCTCGTTAGCTGTCAGAGACTGCAACAAAAAATATTGAGGATAATCAGCAAGACTCGGCATAAATTCGCAAGTAATTAATGTTGGTAAGGATACTTTAATATACAATACATTGTCTGTGTTACTGGATCATTGATGATAAAAATTCGTTCAAAATTTTATAAATAATCAGAGCTAGTAATTAAATTGTTTAAGTATTGCATTTCTCCGCGGGCGCAGAGGTTTATCTATCTATCTTTATCTATCTATCGCGAGAGGTTTATCAAGTCGTTAACTTACTAGTAATCGGATAAAAAAAACGGACAAAGACATCGATTTGTCATAGTAAATTGCGCACTGACATAAACTATTTTTGTTTATGTAAATCTTTTTAGTTTGAAGTATTTTTGTGATTCGCACCCTCCACTTTAACATTTCTTCAGCATTTCCGAATGAAATATTTTAAAACTGTCCAGCCAAGTAGTTGGCCGTGTTGCAATTCCAATCCAGAAGTCCCTGGTTCGAGTCTCGAGCCAAACTTCTGTGAAGGCAACTTGTTTGTCTTCTGCAGTTGTCATGCTTTTTTCTCAGCATTTGTTTCATTCATTTACTCAGGTCTTCTAGCCTTTGTGTTATAAACACAGCCAAGAATAAATAAAGGTAACTTTTAAATTCTAAAATTTAAATTTCATCTAAACTCAGCCAAAAGTTAGTTGACAGTTAATAGTTTCTTTGTCTTTTTTTAAGTAAAATTTTACTCTGGAGCTCTAAATAAGAAATGTGAAATTTGACAGATGGCGAGTCAACGAGAGATTCCTCTTTTTTGGGAGGACAAAATCTTACTTCTTCAGTATTCTAAATTGGTTTAAAATCAAAAACAGAGCTAATCATCTCTGATCACGACTTCATCTAATATATCTTCGGAAGTGTTTGGATATCTTCGGAAGTGTTCGGATATCTTCGGAAGATTGAGGAAGTGAATGAAAAGCTTTGTAAAAATCAATTGATTTTTATAGCCAATCAGTGGTAAATGATTTTGGATGAATTATTTTTTCACAATGGTTGTCAAGCCCTCTATTTGATATGCTCTGATAACGTATTATTTCGCAATAGTTATCTTTGGTCTGAAGAAAATTTTACAAACAAAGGCAGTATGATCAAAGCATTTTCGACCAAAAGTTTGCGAGAAAACCGAGCCAAGTCAAGATTTCATTACATATAAGGTGATGTCTTGCCTGAGATAGTGAATTTAGCGTTCTTTGCACCTGTAAACAGGACAGCAAATAAGAAACTATTCGTTTTATCCAAACTTAAAGCAAACAATTACAGATATATTTTGGCCCGCCAGTGAAAAAAGGAGAGCGAAAGTTGAATTATTAGAAAAAGAATCACAGTCACTGTATTTCTATATCTTTTTAATTCAGTTATTTATTAGCTTAAAGGGGAAAAAATTAAATGAGTCGGTTTTTTTTTTCAGTTTCAATTTCCTTCTGCTTTTTCGACGGCTCGAATATCATATTTCGTATTCCGAAATTACTTTGCGGAAATATTTGCAATGGCCAAATTCAACTACATAATAAATTTCTATGGCAGTGTCATCTTCCCTAAAAGTTTCATTATCAGTTGAAAAGAAGTCTGTTAATTTGCGCGAAAGATTGAAGGCTGCCATTATGCCACAGGCGCATCTCGTCGCCCAAAAACTCATTACCTCGACTTTTCATGACGCGCACAGTTAGAACCCCTGTTTTTTTTCGCATAATTTTTCAAACCGCTTTATCATCTTTTCGAAACAAGGAACTGGTATGCAAATATTAACGAGCCTGTATTGATCTTTGTGTCTACATCGCACGAAAGTGTAAATAAACCTTGTGTGAGCGCTGTAACAAATTCAAAAACCGTCTTACCTTCGACGAGTTCTTAACTGCTATGCTAGTGCCGTGTTCTTTGATTTGTGCCGTGGAGACATTTGCTGTCTCTAACGCTTTCACGTTGTATAAGAACGACTGTTTCATTGTTCTGGCCTGTTCAGATTTAATAAACTGTATTTTGCTCGTAGAATCTCTTTTCTGGTCTGTACTGTGTCGCTGTTGAACGAACTCAGATCCAGGCGGGGACTTGTCATGAAGCGTGTCACCTTTTTCCTTAGCTTGAGGTTCTAATAGAGTTTGTCTGACTTTCTCCTCCAGTTTATGATTATTAGCAACTCCAGCTTTGCTTATCTCATTTGAATTTTCGGTATGCTCCTTGTTGTTTACATTTTGGTTGCCAGCTTCATGCAAAATCTTTTCCTCGTTGGCCTGCACTCGTAGATTCCCAACGCGCTGCCATATCGGCAACTTCTGATTCCGTCGCTCTTCGACCCATTTTTGTCGATCTAAACGACGTTGCTGTCTCCTCAGATCCCATTCTTGTGACATCTTCAATATATGCAACTCATTCTTTTGTTTTTTCGAACGAAACTCAACGTCTTTACCTCCTCGACTCTTGCTTGAAGTTTTCATGAAAACTTTCGGAGTCTTTTCTATTGGCTTGTTCATAGTTGAGTGTTTTTCACGAAAAGAGCGAAAACTTTCCTGACAAATCACTTACGAGAGATTGAAAAGTTAGTAGGACGAGAATAAATAAACAGGCGAGGAATAATACTGTTTCTCTTTGCGATTCAGTTTTCTAAATTATGCGCATATCAACTAGGTACGGAAGAAAATTTTGAATAATTGTCGTATCAAATGACGCCTTAAGCGCGGACTCATACAATAACTAATATATTCCTTTTTCTATAAAATATTCGCTTTGGTAATGATTTTACGACATGGATGAGTTAAAGCGCGTATGAAAAGTAGAAATTATATGGTAAAATTTCCCGGCGGAGTGAGATAATATGATTCTTGAAGCAAAGTATTTCACTGCGACATGCGCTTCGTTGAAACAAAAAGTTTTAGAAAATACTTACAATGATTAATGGTGTGTTCTTTGACAATTAGTGTAGTTTCTAAAAATGGAACTTTTCTTTCCTGAAGGGTTGAATAATCTCGGTTATGAAAAAGCCTTTGTCAATTTGATTTCGTCTCTGTTCAATGCAATAAACCATATGCAAATTTTCTGTTGAACTACAAGGCACATTGAAAGTAACCATCAGCTGCTTCATATATGCTAATGTGATTCGTTGTCGTGTCTGGCACCTGCCCAACTGTACAAGCAATTAGAATTCATAGAAAGAATATTTTTACCTCTCTACGAATATAACACACCCATGCATTCGAATCAATCAAAACATTTCACCAAAAGTTTACGATTTGATAACTTTGATTTAAATAAACATCTTCGTACTAAGATTAATGGAGTAGCGTTAATGAAAATCTTGATGTTTTCGAACTTGTTGATTTCAATCTGTGTCGCGCTCCAATCACTCGGACGCCAAATCTTTAAACACTTATTATTTCAAACATAATGATGGCAAAATTCAACGCCCACACTTGTCACTCAACACGCGTTTTCCAGAATTTTGGTTTTTGTAACCTGAAACCAAATCTGCGCGTAAGAAAGTCATTAAATAAGAATGAATTTGGTTTAAACTCGTTCTTCCTATTTGCCGGTGCCTCATTTTTTTTCTAGTGGCATTTTTATAGCTAATCTACTCCTAATTTGCGTGTAAAGCTAGACTGTCATAAAAAAGCGATTGAAAAGCTTAAATTTCATTTCAACAGCATCCGCATTTCTTCCCTAATTTTCCCGCAAGTTAAACTTGGGAGACTGTAACAAAAGAAATTTTGCACAGATTATCACCTCACTTGCCCCCAATTTCCCCTGCCTTTATTGACCTAGACAGAGATTGCTGACAGTGAAAATATTATGCCACATTTCACGGATCAAAAGCTTACCGCCAAGAGCATGCGCCAAAATCTATCTAAAAATAGATGGTGTATAAATTATCATCTCGTCTGTTATAGCTTGAAGTGATCTTAATATTGA
The DNA here is from genome assembly GCF_964200805.1 of Pocillopora damicornis. Classification (NCBI taxonomy): domain Eukaryota; kingdom Metazoa; phylum Cnidaria; class Anthozoa; order Scleractinia; family Pocilloporidae; genus Pocillopora; species Pocillopora damicornis. The sequence continues at coordinate 1,132,628 of NC_142676.1, forward strand.
TGTTGTTTGAGGTAAATCAAATGCCAAAGACTATGTTTAAGTATTCTTTTTCAAGTAGTATCTAGTGCAAAAATTAGCCACGCAAGGACAACAAATGGAAAGTAAAACTTTTCCTTTATGGACCTGCTAAATGAATATGATCATTTTTTCTCTCAAGGAGAGGCGCTCTTTTGGTTTACAAAAGGCAAATCATAAATTATGAGCTATTGAAATAGAATATTGAACTTTATTGTAAACACTTTTTGTTTTGCCAATGTTGTTCTGTTTTTTTTTAAATAATAATAATAACTCGACCATGAATTTAAAAGAAACTATGTAGATGATTATTTTTAATAGGATATGGTTCTCATATTTTTGAGAAGTTGCGCTTATGGACGATAAGCAGTAAGCGCGATATTTTATGTCATGCATTTGAAAACGGGTGTGTGGGTAACCTGGAATTCTAGATCAGTTCTTACCTTTTACAGCTGGGGCCGGCTGATAATCCCGTTTTAGCAACTAATTTTCTCACTACACTTAAATTTGATCATGTACCACTAACTAGCTAGTCCTGGATAAAATGCTCGGTAAATGATTTACGTGCTTGTCGTATGGAACATAAAAAGCTCTTTTAGATTGAACACTAGTTCCCAACTCCTGACTCCGTCATAGTCGGACCAAAGCCTGGAAAAGAAAACTGTAGGGTTGTACAGAGATTGTTACATTTTTTGTTCTTAGTTTTTTAAATAAAAAGTGCCATCGAAATATGAGCTGCTAAAAGAATTTGTACTCTTCAGGAAACAAAAGGCTGCAAAGGAAAAAAAATGTCGTAGGAGCCGTGCTGAATAAAATTTCCGCCGATGTTCCACTTCCCAGAAATTAAAAAAAATTGACGTCGTTCTGCAAAGGATGGCTTGTGAGAGGAACAAAGGGTTTTGCCATGCTGATGTTATGGGTATTCCGAAACTCACTAAAATTTGCAGATTGACCTGTTTCAGGCTAGGGTTTTTTTCTGCTTATTTTCTTTTTCCTTTTACACTTATGTTTTGCCCACGTTAAGCTGAAGGTCACAATGGACGTTAAGCAAAAAGAGCCGAGGAATTCCTTGACGCGCACCTTTGATGCCGTTGACTTTTCGTGCATCTAGCGGACTCTATTTTTGCCAGTTCTCTTTGCCTCTCTCTGGGTGATGTTCGTCTTGTCCACTACGCCTACGTGCATAGCCTAGCAATGAGAAAACCTGAAAACTTCAAAAAGTCGCACACGGGTTCTCTTTGTGGATATGTCAGTAGACTTTCTTCCGCTTTTTTTCCGTTATGCCTCAAACTAAAACCATGAGCATTACAATGAACCGCTGCAACTGAGATACTAAACAGAAAGTAGTAAGGCAAACAAAAACGAATGTAAATCGGGCCGGTGTCGGATGAATTTCGGCATGACGTCATATTCGTACCTTGACGTTACTGTCGACACTTAGATAACGTCAGTGTTGAGAAGCTGGCCAATAGACTGAATTTTTGCTTGATGCTCGATGCTGTGGTTTCATTTATCAAAACATTAAATAAAAAACATCAACGGTGCATCATTAAGGATTAGACAGACTTCAAGAGGTCGACATCCGTATGATTCACGGAAAATGATAAAAACCACGGGCGTTTCCAGGGTTAATAAGGTGCGATGGCGTTACAATGACAGGACGTCACGTGTGCACTCACTGTGCGTAACTAACGATGAAATCCATCACACAAAAGAGGTTCAGAAGAACAATAGACACAAAAGATCTTGTCTTCATCGGAATGTCTAGCGCTCTTTTGTTCTGAGAAATTACAAAGTCACTTCGATGCCGACAGGTCTGTCAATCAAGCACGGGTTTGACAAACTATCAAACACCTTTCAAGGGGCGAAACCATGGAATCATCGCGGTCAAACATCACAACATGTAAATCACGCGAGATTACTCACGCAGTACCACATACCGAAGGATTGTGTTTCTAAGGAACTCATCTCGCCATTAATGTGCCATGGTTTTCTTTACCTTCTTTAGCGGAATCTTCACCCGGGTTATGTTTCTTGTGCACGGAGTAGTAAGCGTGTATCTTGTGGTTCTTTACAAGAATAACGACACAATCTACTGGTGGCTATGTACTGGACTGTTTTTACTTTTGATTGAATCGTTTTACACCATCGTCATCCGGAAAGGCAAAGAATATAAATAGTAAGTAGAATATCTGTGATGATTTTCATAGCGTGGCTTCTCTCTTTCTCTTATTTTCTCGATTCTTTGCAAATGAGTGATCGCAATGTGGTATGTTTGTTTTAATACGAAACCACGCCAAACTAAAACCCGAGTACGCTTAGACATACTGATGTTTGCATTTACTCAATTGCATATGAATTTAAATTTAGATTAACTCGCTTTATACTTAATAATTTGACTTGGTTGTTGATGAATCTTTTTCAAGTGGCACTCTAATATCTGGAAACCTTGCTCTATCGAGATCAGATCAGCAAATAGCGACTCTCTCATATTAAAAACTATTTCAGAGCAATCAGTTGTGCGAGAATATTATTAGCTTATAGACATCCTGTGGATTTAAGGGTTATCATCCATAACGCATTATTACACTGTGGTTGTGAAAGCGAAGAACTGGTTGTTAATTACCACTTAATCAAAACTTCGGGCTTCTGTTTTCTGATTCCATGTTTTTTTTTTAATCGCAATCGAAAATAAGTGCTTTGTTGAACAGCTGTGTGAAATTGTTCCTTGGTTTAACAAAGACGATCGTACACCAAATTAAGACTAGTGGCACCGCTTCGATAAATTATTCGCTTTGAATACGTCATCAGGGTTAGGAAAGTCAAATGTGTGTTTGGATACGATCAGTTTTTGATGAGAAATATATACGAACAATATCCTTCTGTTAGCGATGGATAGCTGCGGTTTGTTTGGCAGTTTTAAGTACTGATTGAGTTAGCCGAGGGATAAATGAAAAACCATTGAAATGATACTGACTGGGTTATAACAAAAGATAAACACATTGCAGTCCGATATCTTTGCACGAAGTACTTTCTTCAATATCGCGATTTTTTAGGTTCACCTAGTAAGAAAATGTTCTCATTCGAGGCTCGCTGATCATAAATTTAGGCCGAAATTGAGACAACAACTCTTGCACGAGTTAGCCGGAAAATTTGCACCAGTTGTAATTAACTGATGGTTGTTCAAACAAGCTTTCTTAGACGGAAATCTGCCGATCTGGTAATTGGATAGCAATGGGTCACAAGTTCAAATGTAGGGACATTTCTTTTCGTACGATGCATCCAAAAATGCCTTTAAAACATACCGTCTTTGCAATAATTCAAAATCAAGGCGCGTAAAGGCCATAGACACAATTGTGTTGTGTTTCGCAATCTCGTCCAAATTTCAATTGAACTGGGTCGGCATCTCAAACGTTTCGAAATCATTTTGACATATCCTAGGCTTCGCACGCAAATTATTGATGCAAATTGTTCGTTGCTTCAACATTAATTTATTTTTAGTTTCACGAACTTAATGAAAAGTCGCTGTGAGTCCTGTATTCATTTTTTTTTACACATAAAACGGGTAGAATTATAAATTTGAAACTGCTATTTGAAGACGTCTAAATATCGTCGGACGTTGACGTTCAGATACAGCGACATTTGTCCTAATATTTTAGTTCTGCATCACTTCCAAACTGCATTACTACTCAAGCTACAGAGGGTATCATTTTCCCTCAGTCTGTATGCTTAAATCGGATGAAGCCTCTACATCTGTTTACATCAGGGAGATTGCTTAACAAGGTATTCATGGGCGTAACCTAACTAGAGAGTGGGGGGGGGGGGGGCATTTGACCCTTAGCCTTGTTCTTTCATTGCTATTTTTATCATCATTATTATTGTTACCACTATTGACAGTTATATTGCAGTTATTATTGTGTGGTAAAAAGTCTTTTAAATTTGATTCAAACATTTTATCTGGAAGCGCTCGTTGTCGCTGAATGACGTCGATATATTAATTTTATTAATTTAATTAACATCTCTTGCCTGGCACGGGGTAATGAAATAGATATATTTTTTTGGGGGAGGACAGGGTCAGGCTTTAAAGGCGTCAGCGGCACACCTCAGCAAAACCATCCTTAATTGTCCCATCCCCTAACAAAAAGCTATTGTAGGTAGGACCTCAAAGGTGAAAATCCCGCCTAAGCAGCAACATATGAAATTAATTTTGTACTCTTTTTCTAGTTTTTGGCCAAGCAGCTTTCTATACATGTTGACCGTGATACCTGCCATCTGGGTGGCTGAGTTAGCGATATTGAATGAGAAGCTCGAATCAGGTCAAAAAAACTGCACGTTAACTGCAGAACAGAATTACGATAAATTTGGTGGATTGGTATGTACCCTTTAGTTTCATTGTACGCCTTTGTAAAACACCTTTCAATTTTTTGGAAGGTGAAACTCTGTTTGTTTTTGTTAGTTTGTTTTGCTTACCGTGTAATATTTGTCCCATCTGGTTTATTCCACATTGTGTAAATCGTTGATAAACCTTATTTCTTAAGGGCACCTGACTTCAGAGCTGTCCTTGCTCCTTTGAAGGAGAATTACATAAAAATATTCAAAACTTTATGAAAACCAAACCAAATGTCATCTTATGATCGTTCAGTCTGATCGTGCGGGTGAGAGTAGTCCCTGAGAAGGACTGGTGTCGGTATTGACAACGGACGATCAGGCGACCTGAGAGTAACAGGTCGAAAGCGCTATGAGTCTACTGATCTTTTACTTCCAGTGCTCATCCGCAGTTTTTGAGGCAGGAAGTGACAAGGCGTATTGGCCCTTGTCGTGAAGTCCTAAGGTTACCCGTGACGTCATGTTTTTTAGTTCTAAAACAGATGATAGGTATTTAAAAAGAGTGTGATGTTGTCTCGAATATGGCGTTGTATGTGCGTTTATACCTAACGGTACTTTGCTGGGATCGAGTGCAAGCTCATAATACAGTAGCTTAGAATCTCGTGGGTTTTCATTGACTTCAAAGCGCAAACGAAACCTCCTACTGCACAGGCTCTTCTGTATATGACTGAACTGTATTTGTTCACCAGATAACAGTCAGGACAGACTCTGGTCAGCTGGCGCAGAAGTTTTCCAAACTCGGTCTGATCCTATTAATCATTGTGGGCCGCTGGTTGCTTCCCAGAGGAGAACTAACACGTGATCAGCTTTCTTCGCTCTTATTAGTTTATGTGGCAAATGCCGCGGATATCATGGGTAAATTACAATTTTATGATTATTGTTATGACTTTGAGTTTGAAGCCTTTTGTGTTTAATTTTGTTTTCTGCGTAAAAGCTTGCCATCTGAGATTCGTTATAAGCTAAAAGGAAAGGAAATTTAGAATTGTCTTAAACCTACTTTCTTAATTTTACCACAGAATTGTTTGAAGTTTTTGACCAAGAGCCAGATCTGTGGTGTATACACGGAGTAGCCTTGGCTGTTCTGGCCACATATACTTGGTCGTTCTTGCAGTTTACTCTCGTGTTCACTGCCACAGCAGAGACTGTTCCCGACACAAAGGTACGTCACTTACGCTCTGTATTGGATTCTTCTTGAGCCAATCATTTGTCAGATTTTTTCATCGCATTGCTTATTCATCACTGACTGTTCAGGAACAAGACTGAATCATAAAGTTTCCTTGAGATGACGTGGTTTATAGGTTGGTTTGTAGGGTCCCTCTGACTGTTTTTTTTTTTATTGTGTGTGCGAAATTCGAAATCAACCACCAATCAGATCAGGTAATTTGTAAGTGTGGACTTTATGTGCAGGGAAAAAGGGAAGAAAAAAGGGAAGAAAAAAACCAAGTTCAATGTACTATGTTTGCTTTAGACTTACGAGCCCCTATTGCTTATTACTGTCCGAGAGTACCTCAATTTCTGTAGCATATTTACCCCTCTCTAATGTACTGTGATTTCGAGGAGTCGAAAACTGAAGATTCCAGAACAATAGCTCGACAAATGTTATTTCAACAAGGAGTCGAGCATATGGCGACCGTGTAAGACCTTACATATGTAATGAGAACGACACCTCCCTCCTGGGTTGGATATCGCAGTTTATTCTTTCTCCCCTCCCCCCCCTCCCCCCCTCCGCCTACCCGCCTTTTAAGGATTTCACAAAATTTCCACTAACAGTCTTGAAGCACTCGCAGACAGTCACATAAGCCTCATTTCCCTCCAGGACAGCAAACTCTTGGGGGGTAAGAAGGAAAGGGGGAGGGTGGGTACTGTCAAAGCATAATATCTTGCCAAATTGCATAATACCATAACTTAACCAGGGCCTAATCTGAGATCTGTAAAAAAGAAACATTAACAATCTTTTATTTTCTTTTTTTTCTTAGCCACCAGCCCTAGAGGAAAATAAGACAGACCGATCGGGTGACGATCATACAAAGTTACCAAAGTACATCAAGAAACTCATAAAACAGAAGCAAAAAGATGAACTGGCTAAAATTGAAAAGAACACAGATTTGCGCGCAGCTGTTGACCAAATGAGACAACTCAAAGCTTATAAAGATCGCGGAAGACAGGCAAGATTCTCCATTCACGACACAGCATTAGAGGTTGTACAAGTGCAAAGAGAAGTCCGACGTGAGGAAGAAATCCTCGAGAAGCAGATAAAACAAAGACAGAAACTTAAACTCCACGGTGACTTGTATTCAATTTTGACTTTAATGTTGATGCAGGATGGACCATTTCTTATCGTGCGGCTTGTCTTGATAATTGCTTATAAAGTGGACGCCTTGTTACATATCTTCTTCACCGGCAAGAACGCAATGGCACTAGCTTTGCTCATTTACAGGCTTGTTATTTTGGTGATGGAATCGAGTGAAGACGAAGAAGAAATTGATAAAGATAGTGAGTTTTATGAGTTGTCAAAGGCATAGATGTGAAGTTTCATTTTCCAAGTTTTTTAAATAACTTCCAGGAAATGCGAAATCATGCCGAAACTAATGGTTCATTGGCCTTTGCGGCAAGATGTTTTCATCGTCACTTGGCGATGACTTTACACTAACCGTAAATGATTTGAAAAAGTTTTGACGCAGCAGAGGTATTACGACTTCGTTCAATGCCGAGCCATTTCAGAACAGGACAAGAATTGGGAAACGTTTGTTCTTTGGGCGTGGCTGCCTCTTGCAATTGCACGCACCACTATTTCATGTATTCAGTTTTTTTACTGAGGAATGGCCGACCAAAATTAAAACTTTCCGTGTAGCTTGCTACGCGTTATTCCTCAGTCCGTGGAACAGTCCAGTAGTCTATCCGTAGCTTCACGAGTCCGTTTATCAGTTTGGCATCTGTTTACGTCTGTTTTATCAAGTTAATTACGTTTCTCTGGCTCTTCCCTTCCCGATCAGACAAACTGATAATGTTCTCAAAATTTAGATAAGTTACTCTCAATTGCCGTAGCGACTCACTATTTATTACACTGCAGTGCAAGGTTGGTAATATGTGATAGTTGCTGTTTATTTCCCGAAAGAAGAGAGTAAAGCAAGTGGGTCAAAGTCTCAAAAACTGGGCCTTTTATTTTTTACACAACTAGTGTAACTTTGTATATTTAAATGTATTTATTTATCAGCAACTTATCAGTAGATTTTAGAGCTTTAAAAACATTTGTATAACTTACTTTCTCCATAGATTCGAATACTGAAAAATTCTTAGAGTTGTAAATAAACTTGTTTTTTTTATCAGAAAAAATAAGATGAAGAAAAAAAGGAACACACCTTTGTCAAATATCGGACCTCGACTTAGAGGCTTCCTTCCTTTCCAATCGCTCTGACGAAGGGCTAACGCTCGAAACGTCAGCTTTTTTACCCTTTACGGTGGCCAATTTACGCTTTCAACTCAGTTGTTAACACTGAATTACCTGCTATACTCTCCCAACGACGCAGTGCCACAGTTTCTTTAGAAACTTACCCCCCTTTATTCCTTTCAGGACCGACCTGTTTCAATGAATACGGTTCCAAATTAAATACGGGAAACTTGATAACAGGGCACGAGTCAACTCGATTAGGAACTCGACGTGGTCGCGAGCGGGGAGGAGGGGAGAGTCGCAATTTTTTCCAACTGTTTGCAGTCTCAAGCTGTACAGGAAGTATAAACGGGGATGATAATTATGGCACTCAGCCAAGGATGATGCACGTTTTTAAACACATGAGCCCTGAAGAGCACTTGCGTTTAATGCGTATCAGAGACAGACTCGAGCACACTCAAATTCGGTGTGCACAAGAGAACACGACCTGAATCTTTCTAATCTAATCCCCTTAGAGGTCTCAATGGGGTTCACCGTTAGACGTAACACGGCAAAAAATTAGCCGTTCAGCGTTGAAACTAACCAATTTTAACTGGAAGTCCTAAAAAAAATGTTTTATATTAAAAATTTTATTTAAACGGCAACGGAAAGATATTAACCATTAGCCGTAAAATGGCCAGAATTTTTTTAACCGTTCGCCGTTAAGAGACACCTCCCCATTCAATGCTTCCCATTAGGAAATGTATTGACAAAATCGAATGATCGCAAAGCTGCAATTTTTTTTCCCAAGATTTGAGAAAATCTTTTGGCTTCATTTTTAAAGAAAATGTCATTTAACAGGGGATCTTCCAAAGACCTGTCGGAAATCAAGGGATTGATTGAAATACTCAACATTGATATTTTTGCAAAATGACTGATTTTGGAGGAAAAACTCGTAACTGTTCGGGGTATCACATCTTGCTGGATCTCAAACAAGCCGACGTTTTTTGACAGCTGGGACAAATTAGAAACTAGGAATGACGTCAATAAACCATTAAAAATATTTGTATTCAAATTTAGGCGTCCATATTTCGAAAAACTTAATTCAGCGTCAATATTCTCGAAAACAATTTGTCAAAAGTGGTCATTGCAATATATGAAAACGCCTTTAAACTCGACAGCACTCCATAACATCCAGGTCAGTTTCTTTGATAGCTTCTGTCAAATAGATCAAGCTAACTAACTTGCTTATTTCATGCTTTTGGTTTTGTATAATTTTTCCAACGTAAGTTTGCACCTGTCTTTAACCCAAACTAAACCCGGAATTATTATTATCGCTCAAAGTTTCAAATGTTTCCATGTTTTCTTTTGGTATCTCATTATCTCTTACAAACCTTTTAAGACTGGTTTTTGGCATTCGTGCGATCTTTCCGTTATAAATAGTTAAGACAAAGTGTGATAAAGTTTTTTTACGACAAACCCAAACTTTAATCACAAGCTCATTTGCAATAGCATCTGTTGAAAAAAAACCAGCTAGCATTTAAAAAGGAAAATAAGCTTTCTAAGTAAATTTTAAACTATAACAAATACGTCTGTTTATTAGAAAAGAAAGATTGTTTCGGCTCCTAATAAAAGATACGCATGTAAATTCAAGAGGTTGTTAAAATTTTTGAATACAACACCTCCTGTGTTGTTTGATTGTCCCTTTCCATTGTTTCGTTTTATTTACCGTCATAACACATAACGTGCAGCAATCGTTTGACGCCTTGAGTTTTATTGTCGTTAATCGCCTCAGTGTAGCTGTTCAGGCAAAAAACTTCAGCAATTAAAGGACAATTTTGCGTTATCCTTTTTAACAATCTTACAACTTGTTCGCGTTGATTTCACCGAAAGGTATCAATCAAAAGCAACGCGGGGGTTGTTCTCTTGATATACAAAAAAAGCTAAATACAAACAACAACATGAATAATTCACACAGTCGCTGGAGAGCGGCGAAGCAGAATATTGGAACTCTTAATGAGAGCATATCGGCGCTCAACCAACTTTTATACTCAGTAGGAGGCAGACCATTTTGAAAACATATCGCCCAGACGTCGCAATGTAGTGGTTTCTCACGCTAAAACTAAACGCTCTTTCACAGAACAAATCAGCAATTGAGATGTGATTGTGATAAGCTTGGCCCGTCTGATATGTTGTCATATATAAATAAGTTGTCCACCACATCAGACACAGCGGAGATGAAATCTGCTCTAAGGGCTACCAATGACTTCAGGGTCAAGCCAAAATTGTACAGTAAAAACTATAACCGACGGGCGAGTTGCCCACCAGAAGCGCTCAGCTCATTGGGAGATTCTACACCAGAGGACAGAAGACTGTATGACACACGAGTGAAGATAAACATCAGTGGAAAAAAGTATGAAACTCTTTATTCAACATTGGCGAAATTTCCGAACACCCTTCTTGGAAATCCCGCTAAAAGACAGCAATACTTTGATCAAACGAGACAAGAATATTTTTTTAATCGGAATCGCAATGCTTTTGATGCAATCCTGTTTTATTACCAATCGAATGGTCTCCTCACGCGACCGAATAACATCAGATTACAAGAATTTTGCGACGAGCTAAAATTTTTTCAAATCGAGGAAGAAATTGTCAGTGAATTCAAACGAGACGAGTGTGGGATCGAAGATGAAGATGATGATGAAGAAGTCGTTCTGCCATCAAATGTTATATTAGCGAAGCTTTGGCTGTGGTTTGAGTATCCCAAGTGCTCCAAAGTTGCTAAACTTTTTGCGGTTTTCTCCGTTACTTTCATCGTAATTTCTATCTACGTTCTATGCGCTGAGACACATTTTAGAGGATCCACAGACTCATCTAAATACAAGGAGGAACCCCCCACATCAATGCGCATTTTGGAAAAAGTTTGCATTTCTTGGTTCACTTTAGAATTTATCCTGCGATTGATTTCATGTCCAAACAAATTGCGATTCATCCTCGACATCTTGAATTTGATAGACCTAGCCGCTATTCTGCCATACTACTACTTCGAGCTCTCTTTGAGTGAATCTAAAACTGACAAAAATATCGACGCCATAAGACTTTTAAGAGTTCCCAGGTTGTTAAAACTAACCCGACATCTGGAAGAGCTCAGAGTTCTCGCCAAAACAGTGCGCTCCACTTGGCGAGAACTTGTCATGATCTTGTTTTTTATTCTCATAACTACCGCTATTTTTTCTGGGTGGACATTTTACGTAGAATATGAGGAGCAAAAGGAGTCGTTTTCCAGTATCCCTGCTACAGCTTGGTTTGTGATAGTTTCGATAACAAATGTCGGATACGGGGATATGATTCCAAAGACTCTAATGGGGAAGCTGCTCGGTGCTATCTGCACTATAGCAGGTGTGTTGGTAATAGCATTACCTGGTACTGTAATCGTCACGAAATTTCGTCTATATTACGAGAAAAAAAAGAGGAAAAAATTAGCCAGTTACAAATTTTAGTGTCATTTGCTTCAAGGTACGAATCATTGTGAATTACACGCAGCGCTCTAGCGTTCATCATCAAAGTGCGTGGGTTGTCACTAATAAAAGGACGCGCAGAATAATTATGAATAAAGAAAAACGTGTTAAGTATAACTGGAGCTCGTAATTAGACAAAGAAAAAATATCTCATGTTTTTTCGATGGCATCAGAACTTCGAAATATTATCTTTTCATAACAAGTTGCAAGTAGACATCAATTTTTGGCTTGTATTACACCGGAACGTTTTACAGATTAAAAAATCAACCAACAGCTTTCCTCTTAATAGATTACAAAAAATCCGCTATCTTAAGACATTTCATAGCTTGGCTTTTCCATTTGGTCGAATCTTTCAGACTAATTCGCTATGAAGTTATACCGATAATTTGCTTGAAGTGAAACTGGATACGTAGCGAATTGCGCTTTTTTTTCTGCCGTATGAAGCAAACAGACAAATGAAGTTTATATTTCGGCTCACATAATGTAAAAAAATATCATATGTAAATAAACTCAATCGTCTTTGTTTTATTCAAATTTTCCGCTTGCTCTTTGTGATTGGTTGAACCATTGCAGCTGGAGAAGCTAGAAGACCGGCAAAGACTCCACCCACCCCACCCTTCCTCTTCCTAATTTTCCTGAAAATAGTCACCCATGACCACAGCTTACTAAACTGACAGATGAAACAGAAGAAGACATGACAATTAATACTATATAGTATTACTCTATTTCCGCTTTATTAAAACTCGGTTTCCGAAACTAGTGCAGAGTTGAATATTCAAGAAACATGTCTGAGATTTCATCTGGCGTAACATGAAAAAAAAAGTAAAATCGAAATTTTCCTTGATCGAAAAATATAACATCGTAAGCTTGACACCGCCAAGTTTGTCTTAGGGCTTGACCGTAAGATTTCTTACAAATTGTAATCTATTCTCCGGAAATAAATCCCTGATAAATAGAGAAGTCTAAAGCGCCATTTATTTTTGTTTCACGATCAATCCAAAAATTAATTTGATGAATCCATCCTTTTTCTCACTTCCAGTGATCACAAGAATTAAGAGTTACTTTGATTAAGCAAAAAGGTTAGGTGGCTCTGAACCCCACATTTTCTTTCGCCTCGTTTTCATAGCACTCTCAGGCTCGGCTGCTAAGCATTTTGTGTCTGGCTTACACAAAGTACTAACGAATCTCCAGTGTTGATGCAAGTGTTTTTCACTAATAAAATCTCGAAGATGCAGGGCTCCAGGAAAGCTTTTATTTTAGTTTTGCTTTATGTTCTTGGATTATCGATATCCTCTTCAAGACATGTTGAAGGTAAGATTATCTTTTATCGAAAATCACGATCTACTAATCGCTTTATCGGTCGACCACGCAAACTTTCGCGCAATATTGTACTTGTAAACAAAACATTGTACCAGCTCAGAATCGAAGTCCACCTAAGTTGAAGTCAATTTCGATATCATTTTACAAATCCTTCGAAGCACGAGGAAACGATTCGTTTATTATGTTTTGTTTATGTCATCATATATTTTTTTTCATTTGAAAGCTACATTATACGTAAATTGGCCGTAATTAAGGTAAGGCGGATGAACGCGACTTCAATAATTTTAAGCTTAAGGTCAAGAATTTAAGTACAAATTTTGTTGAATTTAAGTCAAGAATATAATTCAGTGGTTTAAAATGTAACAATAAAAAAAGTAGTGTCTAAAATGGATTAAATATATTTTATGCTAGTTTACACACAAATAAATTACTGTATTAAGCGGAGGCAAATGCACAGGGAATTTTTTGCTTGCAGTTTGGAATCTGTGGGTTATTTAACCTCTGCCTCACAAAGTGCCGTGAAAATTAGACTCCTGCATTCAGACTCAGCATTATTTGAGATGCAATAGCCTAATCACATTTGCTCAAAAGTTATACATACATGGGCTGTGACTAAAAGTGGGATGGGGACGTGGGACTCGGGGACGTGGGACTCGGGGACGTGGGACTCAGGGACGTGGGACTCAGGGACGTGGGACGCGGGGACTCAGGGACACGCAGGGACACGCAGGGACTAGGGAACGTGATAAACAAACAACGCCTGGTATTTGCGCTGAATTTGTGAAGTTATTCAACGAGAACAAATACCCTGACCATGCTTTTTTGAAAAAACAACCTACAATGATGACTTCATCTGATGAGGCACTCTCTGATCTACTGCAGGTAACTAAACAAATGACACTGCAACCTGTATGACTACAGCAAGTGAACTGTACGTAGAGTGCAAATTGTCTCTGAACATCTCTTACAACCCTTCAATGCCCAAGTCACCCACAGACTCAGTACTTTACAGTGAAAAGAACTGTCTTTGTTGTCAACCAAACAATAACATGAACTTACCATCTCTCTTATTTCTATCTAAAAACATTATGCTATCAACATTGCTAATCCTAGCAGTATGCAGGACATGTCATATGAACTTCATAATAGACCTCGCTCACCATGGAGTCTCTTTAGATCAGTGGTAGACCATTGAAGTACGAAATCTGAAGGTCTGAGGTTTGATTCTTCATGGGGACTCAGAATTTTTTCTTTGTCCCATGCTCGTGACAAGAAGAAAAAATGTATTTCTCTATTTCTTAACTGAGTTCAAAAGCTTACCATCTCGCTTATTTCTATCTAATAACATGATGTTATCATAAATCTGATATTGTTTAGATCCTAGGGAATATGAAGATGAGGAAGCAGAAGAGGAGGAAATAGAGGATGTTAGGGACTCAGAGGATGATGAAGAACCAGCAAATGAAGAAGACCAAGACGACGGTTACAACCAAGACAGTAGAGGAAGAGCTGAGGATGAGGAAGAAGTGAATATACCCGGCAGATCAGTGGATGATAATGAGGAGGCTGAAGAGGATGAAGATGACGATGAAGGTTACAGTGAGGAAGAAGAAGATGAGGGGAAAAATTCAGAAGATCATCGAATGATGGACGGTGATGAAGGAGGAATACCATTGCCTGATGATGATGATGTTGAAGTGTATTCACCAGAGCAAACTGGAATGGAAGACTTTGAAAGGGTAAGTTCACTCATTACTGCAAAGATCACTTTCATATTCATGGTAAGTTCACTATTGAGCCACTAGGAACTTAGGATAGATGATGGCATCAAATCAAATTGGCCCCTAAGAGTGATTAACATCTCATTTCTCCTTACACTATCACCCTCAAATCACACATAATGGGTATGAAAATAAAGGAAACAAGTGGAAGTGGAAGAAGCTCTCAATATTCTCCCTGTCAGCACCTTAGGAAATGTATAGAGAACAGTATGGAGAATATGCATACTGATGTTAGGGTTAAGGAAGAGGTTAAGTAGGTCATACTTATAATAGTTTAAGCTGACAATGACAGTCAGAAGAATGGTTGAGGCTTGAAGCAGGTGAAGGAAATGAGGAAATTAATGGCCAGGATTTCCAATTTTGAGGCCTTCGTATTATAAGTGCAAGATTTTTTTGAGAATTCTACTTTTCTCTTTGTTTTTCAGAGAGTTAAGGAACTCCACAAAGTAAATGAGAATATGCAAATGACAATAGATGAAATGGAAAGGAAGATTGATGAAGCCCTCTCTTCAAACAATGAAAATGGACCTGTAAGTAATGTGTGACTTAGAACTTCGGCTGCTATTTTTAGTGTTAACAAATTTCTTAACCAGACACAAAAATGGGACAGTGTAATAATTATGTTGAGGAATGTTTTACTAGAAAAATAGTTTTTTACTAGCATTTAGTGCCATGGCTTTCTAATCTGATTTGTAGTGACTCACTTTAAATGGTCAAGCAAGTGATTACTATTTATGCATATATTTTCAAATGTTGCTTTTACATTTGTGTTATCAACAGGAGAAAGGTACAAAATATCAGGGAATGTTCTATGGAAATGTTTTTCTTTACATTTTTGTGGGCCAGTTGATTTTTCTGTAAACAAAGAAAACTGCCATCTACAGTTATTTGTAGACTTAGGACAGTATGACTCCTGTTTAGATTGCAGAGCTGTTTAATATTAATTACACAATTATTCATTCCATAAGTTTTTGTCCCTCTGGTGTATAGGGCTCATCTGATACCTCAGTAGACCGTAAAATAGTGGTAGAAGGTGATGAAAGCTACAAGGACAGATACTCAACTATTAACAAGGATGAAGAGGATACACCTAGACACCTCCAACAAGCTGATGCACCACAGGAAACTTCTAGGGGTGATGCTGTGGCCAGGCAGTATTCAGAGATTGGGGAAGATACTAATGCAGTTCCTGATGAAGATTATTAAAATAGAACTTAAGGGTGTTGGTAATTTGTAATATCATTTTATGAAATGGTGTTCATGCCACAGTTTTTACTCTCTTTTATAAAGTAAAAGAATTGTGGTTTGGAACATGGAGGCTTAAGACCATGCAGACACTTAAAACCGATCCAGTCCAGTTACCTTGTGGTGAGATACACCCTGGTCTGCATGCTTCCAGTTCCATTTGTGTTTGTTTTTAATTGGTTTTTGTTCTTTAGTTTGAGTAACACAATAGTGCCCAGTGTTGAAACCATCTGTTTGCGAATGTTGCAGCCAAGGAAATTCACCCAAATTGCAGAAAAAATTATAACTGAAATTCCTGTTTTTATGGAAAATTTCAAGTTTTGGGAAGTGAAATTTGTCTGTGTGCAAGGCCTGTCACAATTTATCATGTATGTAGTAGAACAGATGATTGGATCCAAACTCCTCATCTGCTGCTGAACATGTCTTTCAGGCACAGATAAACATCAGGCTTTGAGTAATTGTTGTATGTTGTTGCATGAAATGGACTCATCTATCAAGTCTACATCTGCATTTAGAGTACATAATGATCACTTTAATCAATGTATTATCACGGAAATGAGTAGAGTATGATCTTGGTTACAACAATCTGCAATTGTATGTTGGAAGAAATCCAAGATTTGTTTTGTTTTTCTTTACTTTGCTTGAAGATCAATCCAGACAACTTGCACCATTTTCACTCCATTAGAGACAAAATTAAAACCAATGGCAACTTTTCTCCATTTCCTCTGGCAACTTACTCATTTTTTACTTCTCTATTGGTGTTAATTTCCTTTGCTTTGATTGGCTGATATGTTGTATATTTGTACGATTTGCAATACTCAGCTGAAATGTGCATTTTTTCCAACTTCCTTTTTTTGCTTTGCATAACTTGTAATCGATGAAACTATCATTTTTTTAAAAACTTTTTTTATTTTAAGTAGTTAAAAGGATACATGCAAGTTTATAAAATAAGTGAGATGGTGCAAGCAGCCTGATTTGTCAAAATCCTGACATTTGTTGATCCAGTTAACCCCTAGTTTATCTAATAATAGCAGTAGACCACACTCTCTATCAGTTTATATATGTGTGATCTACAGCTGTAAATTGCATTTATTGTATATACATACATCAGTTTACATTATGACATCATGAATACTACAGGAACAAGACTAAGGAGTTAATTTATGTGCTCATCAGTTTGTTGCCTTTGTGGCTTAAAATGCTTAAAAGTAAATGTTATCTTTAGTAAATGTAATATTTTGGAGTTTTATTTGACTCTTAACCTTTGATACTCAGGATTGTGGTACATATGTATATTTCCATTTCTGTTTATTGAATTTTCCATCCATTGATTTCATTCAGTGGTGGGGATTCTGTGGCTCACCATTCACAATAACAGGAAAAAGCTTATGATTAAGATAGAAAATTTTGAGAAAGACCAACTTTTCATATAGATGATGGACTCCTAAAGATGAGTAAAAAAAGCTAAAGTAAAATAATTGTTCAGCAAGGACATAAATTATAAGTTGGCCCAATAATTGAAAGCAGTGGGCATAATAGAGTATAATAACATATTAAATATGCAGCAATTTAGCTTATAACAGGTTTTGGGGAAAATTATAAATAAAGATGTTTTTGGGAATAAAGAATTTTTTAGCCAATCATTTGTTTCAAAATGTGTGAATTCTTGCTAGGAAACACTTCTCAACTACATGGAAGTCCAACAGAACTGAAAAAAGTTACTGTTCATTTGTCAAGGACAAGATTTCCTCCCTTCTTTTGGTGAAACTGGCTTGTCTGTTGGCGTAGCAGCAGACAAGCCAGTTTTTTTAACCCCTGAATCTCTAGAGAATCACTCGACTCGAGCCACTTTTAATGTCTTTATTTGTGACTGCTTATGAGCCCATACTTATGCCTCTGGAGTCAGGGTGGTGAACTCTAGGTGGAAGCTTGGGTTCAAGAGTTGGCCAGGTCATATTGTTGTGTTCTTAGGAATAACATGTTATCCTCACAGAACCACCCTCTACCCAGGAGAAAACAGTTACCATCAAATTATCAGGCTTAATGAAATGTTAAGGGGGTAACCCTGCAATGGAATGGTCCCACATCCATGGGACAGAGGGGGTTAAGCGATATTCTTAGTTACTTCATGTTAAGGAAATTTGGATAGAATTATAACAAATGTCTCCATATCATTTTTTCTGAATTTAATTAGTCATTCAATGTTAAAAATATGCACTACATACTGTAATTGACTAAATAATCTTTGACAATGTTATCCTTTTACCTCTTTCAGACAGTAACAAGTGAACAGCCTTTTTAAGAAAATTGTTCTGGCCAAGTACATTCATGATAAATAACCAAGTCTGATCACCCATTTAAAAATATTTTTCCATTGAGTATTATTTTTATTATTAGTTTGTGGTCATTGTTGCATCAGACAGTAATAATTTTATTAAATAACAAACAGTATCCACAATGTAGGCAAAATATGATAAATTTCTTATTACCTTTTAGCATTAGCATATTTACTTGACATAATACCATGGCATCATAACATTTTCAATGTTTCCAAGGAATAAAGTCTATGATTTAAGATCTAATGTTTTATTCTTTTATCTATCCTCCAAGATCTGATTATGAATTTCTCTCCTCTAACTGCTACACATTTCATTGTAAATTCGTTAAAAGTATTTGGTGTGAGATCATGGTAATAATTAACTTTCTCCTGATAAGATTGAGTATTCTCATTACCTGCTTGCTGGATTCTGAATGTATATTAACAGGCAGAAGTAACATATTCATCACCTCTGAAAGTTAATAAAGAGTCAATCTAAATTTTCAAGGATGGTGTAGTTTACCAAGGTGCATTGCACCTTTCATTTTTTTCTCCCAGTCCTAAAATTAACTCTTCATTCTTCTCACTGGGTGCAGCATTCATTCTGGGTATAGAACATTAGTAACTTTTTCCTCCATCTTTGGCACTCATCTAAGGTTGATATTTAATCAAGTAAACATGAAAGTTAATGTCTATCCATTTCTACGTATGTAGTATAATTCTAATTATTATAAAGCTTTTGACTAAAAACTCGCCTTGACTTTCTTTTGCCTGTTTATAAAGAATCTAAAAAGTATGAAAGCAAGTAAATAAATCAGATTCAATTTTTCTAGTTTTGGTGGAAATTTTTCAATATTCACATTCAGCTCACAAGCAGCTGAATTAAACACTATGACTAGATTTCTAAGATTTTGCAATATTTACTGACCTAAGCTAAACATTGTTTCTTAAAATTACAAACACCTAAAAATTTTTTTTGGGTAAGGAACTTCTATTAAATGACAACAAAATCTTACTATGTTTGTTCATATGCAAAACATGACTATGGCTTTCATATGCTTAGGAGTTGTAGAAGTACAAAGGAAACTTATGCAGCATTCTTTTCCTATAGAGTCTCTGGCTGATTGAGCAATGGAATGAAGACAAAATTATGCTGTGTAACAATACATCACTTACATGTCTGCACTCAATAAACCACAAATAGAAGCCCTTCACTAGGTCTTTTGTCTGGATTAAACCACTTTTGGTACACACACTTTTAACCCAATCTGCCTTGTTACCTCCAGTTTAAATTAGAAAGTCCTAAGTTTTTCAACAATGTCAATAAAAGTTAATGTACTTTTAAACAGTCATGAGACGTGAAGTAGCTGAGGAACTATTCCTTTGAGAGAAAGAAAAAAGCCTTCTTAATGGACACAATAGTTGGATTAAGTAAAATAAAATTCCTGGAAAAATTGAAAAAAAAACTGCTGAGACTAATACTACCAAAATAATGTTTGTCCAAAATTTAACAATATCTCTTTCCTTCATAAATTCCTCCAGTTCACTAACATGTAGAAATCTGTTCATGTATCCTTGAGGCAATTCGAACTGTGATGGGATAGGGAAGAGAGACTCATAAAAGTCGACCAGCAGTGCTTTGATGAGTTCTGCATCCTTCTGGCTGTGGTCTATGTTATCATTCAAGCAAACAAATTTCTTTTTCTTCCCTCTGATATTATCCAACTGTCGCAGGACAGCTGTGGCATTGTCACGAATCATGTGAAATGCTACGTCTTCATCTCCCACAGTCTCATATTTGTACTTAGCTGTACCCTTGTAAGAGTCATTCAACATTTTTAACAAAGGATCACACTGTTGAAGGAATTCCAGTGAAACTGATGGCATTCCGTGGTAACTTGGAATGGATGAATTAGTATCTGGCACTGATTTGTTGTCACACTTCAAAAGGGTTTTCTCGAGTGAATTTAAGTCATTTAGGTCCAACGGTAATGTGTAAAGCCGTGCAGCTAAGGTACGTAACTCTCTCTCTGACAATACTCCTAAAAAATTAAAATAAAAAGTGTTGCATTAGTGAGTAAGATATAACTAAGTGTTTGTAAATGAATAGGTCTTTTACCCAAACTCGAGAAAAGTATTTTGGAGCATTGTATTCATTACACCCTAACATCAGTATGCATATTCTCCATACTGTTCTCTAGACACTTCCTAAAGTGCTGACAGTGAGAATTTGTCCAACAATCAGGAGCTCCTTTAGTTGGTGATTGGTTCCTTTATTCTCCTGGCCTTAATGTTAGATTCTGGGGTGATATGGTAAGGAGAAATTAGATACCAGTCACTCATAGGGGTTAAAGGTTTAAAAAAAACCAGGCTGAAATTTGTAATGCACTGATCTTTCTCATACTATCTTGAAACAAAATGGTTAGTAGAACTGTTGATCATTGCTTCATGTAGAAAACTAAATGAACCAATCAGTATCTGGTATCCACAAAGCAACTGGCTTACATGTGTGTTCTCTATTGTGCACTAATGGTAACTAAAGGTCAATTACAACAGTCCCACCTGCACCTTTAAAGTTTCTGTTGAATAAAAAGGTCTGTAAACAATGCACCTTTATTTAAAAGTTATGGAACTGGGGCTTCATGTTTGCCTACAAGGTATAGTGCATCCATCAGCAAAGGTTCAAATAAACATATTCAACACACCTGAGTGATCTGCATCAACATCAGCAAAGAACTCAGTAACGTTTGGATCCTTCTTTTGACCAATCACAAAATAGTTGTAAGAAAATGCAAACTGCATGTCCTCAGAGCTTCGTAGCTTATGTGAGGATGTTTGGTCAAATTCTTCTGGCAAAAGAGATTGCAGCTCTTCCATGATTTTTACATCAATCATGTGTGGCATATGAGCAGGAACTTTACGTCCCATGTACCCAAACTTACGGTTATAGATCCGATGAACATGAAGCAATGAATCAGCAAAAGTGTCCAGTAATTTTCTACCAGGTTTGTGATCATTTGTGAATTCTTGTGAATGCTTTTGCCTGTCATGATATTTCAGAAGCTCCTCAAATGTCTTGTGCCTTTCCCAAGGGAGGAAACTTGTTGCACTTTGGGATATTTTTGGTGACCAGTGTCCATAACGACTTCTCCACTGCTGTGTGCTCTCCACTTGGTCTTTTTCAAATGACAATTGTTTCTGTTTTGTATTTGCAATCCAGTCAGCCAAGAATATCTCATCCTCAGTTGCTTTGTGGTCTTGATCTTTCTTTATACCAATTTCAGCAAAAAGAGATTCGATTTCAGACACCTCCAAGGATAACAGCTTCCTCTGAGTGTGTGATTCTGTTTCTTGATTTCCCTGATGCTCAGAATCAACAATTATTTTGTCTTTCCTATTTTCCTAGGAGAAAATAAGTGTAAAGCAAGTTATAATGGAGGAGTCTTGAAACTTGCCTAAACTAGATTTACATAAGCGAAGTGAAATAGCATTTCTAATGCCTTTAAATAGAATGCAAAGACAAAAATAAAAAATCCTCTAGGGCTCACAGTCAACACAACAAAAATTAAAAGGAAACTTAACCCTTTAACTCCCCAAGATTTCATTAGTAATTCTCCTTATTATCTGCCATACAGTTCTTGTGATGTTAGTTTTGAGAACTTGGTATTGGATCAATTAATAATACTTTGACTGATATTTTTTCTATTCTCATCACTTGTCTGCTTGATATTGTATTGATATCGTAAGGAGAAATTCTGTCTTGGTCACTCATGGGAGTTAAAGGATTAAGGGATTGGAATCAACCATATTTTCTTTTTAATGTCAAGATAAGCTTTTAATCCAAAGAATAAACTCACTGTAATCAAATTAAAGACATTAAAAGACCATGATTTTTGATGGCCAAAACAACTTGTGTTCCCTTCCATTCCCCCCTTCCCCCTTTATAAAGACCTAACCTATACTAAGGTGTAACAAACCTGCTGTCCTGTGAGTAACTTTGCGGGAGGGGTTACCTCTACTTCTGATTTAGGAAAAGGTGCAGTTAACACAGCTACTGGTGAGTGAGCTGGTTCAGTGGCAACCACATTGAAAAAGTCATGTAAGATCTTAGCTTTCTTTCTTGCATAACCTCTCTGTGTCAGGTCACCATTCTTGTACTCTTTCTCTACCTCCTCCAGAGAGATTTCAACATGTTTTGGCAAAACTGTGTCATTTGGTATGTGTGGTATCTCATATTCATGACTGGCTAAGGGAGGCCATGTTGGTCTGGTAATTGACTCATTACCAGCCACCACCCAATAATTCAGCGATCTATTAGCATTCTGAATTCTGATTGGATAAATAGTCCTTGGGAGTGTCTGTACATTTGCAGAAGGTGTCACCTCTGTTGCTGTTGTTGTCATCCTTAATTTGCTGATGTTTGGGTTTGTTGTTGGAACTTTTTGGATTTCCTCTAACTTTCTTGTGTCTATGGTTACATTTAAGTTCACAACCACTTTTCTTGATTCATTCTTGTCCATAAATCCTTCAATTTTGAAATGAATACCTTCCACTGTAAAGTTATCTCGCAAAGTGAGGGTAAAGACTTTAAATTTTTGAGCCACAGTGGCAGAACGAACACAGCGCATCTCAGAGTATTCACCAGAGGTGACCCTTCCTTCACTGAAAAATGTTGAAATGTTAAAATAAAGCACGGAAATGCCACGAGGTAAAGTGACAGATTGACTATCGTGATTAACATCAACATGATACAACTCATTGAACTGTGATATTCCACAGTCACCTGCATCAAAACCGCACTGAGCAACATTACAAGCTACATCACAATAGCGATCACCAACCCATGTATCTGCACATCCTGGAGAACAAAACATTATGCGATAACTTCCATGTTGACTTTGCCATCCTTGATAATTAAACTGTGTCTTCCTTTTCACTCCAATACAATCACCACCATCCCAATCACATTCTGACACATTACAAGCCTTGTCACAATACTTGTCATTAACCCATGAGGATGGACAACCTTCTTTACAGTTTGGGACGGGCCAGGTTAAATAGATTTTTTGTCCATTTGCATGAGTGTAGAAATCATCTGGCCAAACATCATCAGCAAACATAACATCATCATTGAGATATATAAACTTTGGGGATAATCCGGGAATACGGTGAAGGTGAGACTCGATAGCTGGAGAACTAAATGTTGGAAGATGGCTCTTATTCAAAAAGAGCTCTTCATGGGTAACTATGTTAAGACGTGGATTATCCAAGTTGAGCCAAGATGGTATTTGGCCATTTGTGACAATAAAAATTTTTCGCACCCAGGGTGCATGTTTTTCAACTGAACGGAGAGAATATTTCAGCTCTTCATTGTCTGCAAAACGACTTGCAGAAATGTCAGCATCTTCCTTGTCCTCAGTATCTGCGCCATGTGATACAGAAAATGAACCCCAGATCAACAGTGCAGGGGTTAATTTTAAAGATTTACCATTCACTTGCAAAGTTAATTTCAAAGCAGAAGAGGTGGTGGTCTTGTCAGAGAAGTAAGCTACACCAATAAGTTTATCAGCATGAAAAATCAAATTAACAAATTTGTCTCCAAAGTGGTCTCTCAAATCTCTCTTAACCTTTTCAACTTCATTCTCTCCTTTTAAGTTTAAAATCATGATCTCTTTGTCACTGTTAACTGCATTAGGCCGTGATGCATCACTTGTGAAGTAACCTTCTTTACTTTGAAAACTCTTCTCCCGAAGTCGGATCTTAACTTTCAAAGCGTCATTAGTGTCGCTTTTTCCACGGAATTGAATTACACCTACGTGTTCTATTTTTGAACCAGATGAAGATATGTTGTAATAATTAGTTGCTTTCGCGAGCGAGGGATCAATCGCACGTATTTGTGATAACTGCACGTCACCAGGGAGACCATTCTCTACAATAACACAAAAGGCAGGAACGCAATTTTCAAATGGGCAGCGAGAGTTCTCGATTTTATTTTCACTTTTTGCTGCTCCTTCTTTGTTCTTCTTCTCCTTCTCCTTTGATTTTACAGCTTTTGCAGCAAGAAGCTCACGAATTTCCTGGTCTGTAGCGTTTGTTCCCTTTCTCATCTTTTCTATTTCATTCAATCTCGTACGATTTTGTTGGAGTTCAATTTCTAGTTTGAGTTTCTGCAAGTCTGCAAGTAACTTCGGATCGCTTCCGTTTACCCATGTATACACGATATCAATCGGTAACGGAAGACAAAGCCTGCTCTGATACGAATTCCCAAGAATATTATCGTGGTAAGCATTAAACGTGACTGCATACTTCTGCATACTCCATTCGAGGAAAACTTCCCCAAACTGAAATGCTGAGATTAAGGTCAACAACATGCCTCCAATACAGAGCCATATTCCATATCGGGACGACAGACATGTATACGTCTGCCTTTGCACAAGCTTCCAAAGCGTCTGACATACTGCTCGTTTCATTTTCACTGAATCTTGGAGCTTTTTGTGAATCTTTTGTGGATCATTAAACATCGCCGGGTGTCCGCCATGTTCGATTCACCTGTCATATGATTACAAGGGGAATGACCACTGATCAGCGCGTGACTTCTACTGCTGTTTCAACGACATGCGCACTAGCGTCCCTACGTGGCATCGTTTCGTTAAAAGGGACGAGATGATGAAAACATCTGAAAATACACGTATTTACCTTAAATTTTACGACATCTGTAGGCTGAACTGTACCTGACTGACAAATATTGTCATCAGAGTAAAATTTTTTTTTCTCATATAAGCTTGCAAAAAAGGCATGAAGCGTTTTACACTTTTACGAAATATCTTACGAACAAGCCTGTTTTATAGCGTATTCTTAGTTTTGACAGAGAAGGGATTATGTAAGTATATATATCCATCAAACTAACCATCGTTTAATATTTTGCATTCATAGTATAAATCATACGGAGCTTAATGGCATAGATAGCTGTGCTGAATAAAATATCGTAGTTATTTTTAGATTTTATTGTATAATTTGGTGCATAGGTGAGGAACTTTCAGAACAAGGTGACAACAATTCTCCTGGGAACACCGTAAACAACGCTCCGGAGGAGGTATGGAGATTAATGTTCTGGGATGCATGAAATCCATTGAGTTTCTGTGTGGGCTAGGATGCGTTAATTTTACTATAAATACGCGGATGTAGACCTGTGATTATTTCTAATCTAGAGATTTTTTGCGTTTACATGTCTTTCTTGTTAAATCTATTTGATTTCCCCCACCTTCACTGTCATAAATACCTGCCCTTTCCCCTCCCTTCCAACTCTTGTTGCAAACTAAGTGAGCCTGATTTGTTTTCAGCTGGTGTAGGGAAAAATAGGGCTCTTTCAAGACAAGGGAGAAATACTAGTTTTTCCTTTCAGGGTTTGGTTTCTAGCTGAATAGACATCCCTCTCATGGAATTTTTTTTAAAACCTTCCTAGCCCAAGATCTGAAAATCAATTCACTATGCTGTCTTTTATACTCTTTTTTCAGTTTTAGCTCAGATAATTGAAAATTTTAGATTTGAGAATTAAGATCTTGATATTACACTATATTTGTTATCCCTCAGCTGATATTTTTATTTCTTCTCACAACTTTTTTGCTTGAAATTTTTCAACAATGCAAGGAGAATTTCCTTTTTGGTCATGTTAGGGAGTTATGATTGTCTTGTTCAGAGAAGCATTTAAGTAGCTAATGCTGATGGGTTCTATCTTTTTTTTAGGAGTCTGTCATTAAAGATTCTGCACAAGGTGACAAACAAAGAATTGATGAAAAACCAAGTGAACAAACTGATAATTTAGACTCATGGACTGAAGAAGTTCAAAAAGAGGTCAAAAATATTGAGACTCTATCCCAAAAACATGAAGCAAGTCAAAGTTCTGAGCAGACAAACACAGACTTAGATAACCAAAAAGCCTATAGTGACAGTAAGGAAGAAGTATCTGGACAGGAAAATGAACCTTCAAGTGGGGAATATAGAGAAGATAGAACTGCTAAATCAAATGGAAAGGCTCATTTAACAAAGTCAAGTGAGGAAAATGATAAACAAGCAGAAAAATTGAGGGAAGACCATATAGATAGTCTTCCTGAAAACATTGATGATAAATATGATTCTGGCACAGGGGCAGCTGCTCACTCAGAAAGAGTAGATGGTAAGGAAAATAAGAAAGAAACATCGCAGCAAATTAAGAGAAAGAAATCCCAGACAAGAAAAGGGCGAGCAAAAAAGAAATTGATTGAACGTGAGAGAATAGAGGATTGGTCTGACAATGATGATTATTACGATGATGTTGATGAGCTGTATGATGACAACATGGATGATGATATGGAGGATGATGAAACTATGGAGGATGATGTTTTGAGTGAGAAAGGTTTAAATGATGAAGAAACTGATAGTATTGATTCATGGAAAATGACAGAGAAGCCTTTGGATGAATCAGAAGATTTTGATGATGAGGATGATGATGATGAACTTAAAGAACAAGAAGATTTGCAGGAAGAGATCAAACAGCTGAAAGGTAAATATGAAAACTCTGCTATATTTTCTGGTATGTTTAAGTTAATGTAATTGTTTGCTTAGGACTTCTCTTGGGTTGTATTTTTGTCCTAAGTTTGTCACATGCTAAGCTTTATTTTATAGTACAATCTAACCTGTTTTAAACAACACCATATTAAATGGTCACCCTGTATTAGGTAGTCAGTTTTTTAAGTCTCTGATTTGTTTTCCTTTATTACTGTAATGTCAACCTCTGTTAAGTGGCTACCTCCATCGAGAGGTTGTGGTTACCTTTAACTAAGTCCTAATGGCCTGTTTGTATTGTCCTCCAGCTCTATTGAACTGTAACTTAACCCAGTAACTCCTAGAAATGGTTAACGTGTAACTTCTCCCTATAATCTCTATACATTGTCCAGCAAACAGGTAACAAGAATACCCAAACTTATCAAGTTGACAGAAGTTGTTGTCTTGATCCAACACCAAATTGTTGTAACCAATTAACAAGGAAATGTGTAACAGCAAGAGGGGAGAATTAACAATCAGATCTTGGAAAGTTAAAGGGTTAAGCAGAACCACTCAAATAAAACTAAGAAATATCTCTCAATCAAATTATTTCCATGTTTTCTCTCATGAAATCCATGTTGGTACTTTGAGTTCAAATGTCTTCTACACATGGCAGATTATCTTTCTTCTTAGGATTGTAAGGACAAAAATGAGTTTTTGATTGCATTTCACTGCCACTACAGTAAAATGTGGATCCTTAATGTTGTGGTGAAACTGTATCAACCCTTTCCACCCTAACATCAAAATGCATTTTCTCCTTACTGTTTTCTACACAATTCTTAAGGTGCCAATGAGGAAAATTTGTTTATCAATCAAGAAAATATATAGTTGGTGATTGTTTCCTTTATTCTCATGACCTTCATGTGTGATACAAGGGTTATACTGTTGGGAGAAATTAGATGCTAGTCACTCTCAGGGGTGTAAGGGTTAAGTGGTCACCCTGCCTTTGGCTGTACATGACCACCTAATACAGGTTTGACTGTAATTCACAGTATGTGTCAAAATAAGTTGGTAATATAATCATCAAGTCAAAGTATACTTTAATTTTATCATGCTTGTTATAATTACTTATGTTTTCTGAAGGATGGACACAGGAGAAAAACAATTTATTTTGCCAACATTTACATCTATGTTATCAACAGTTTCCAGGGTTGAAATAAAGTTACCTCACTGTAATGTAATTGGAAATGGTTCCAGTCTGACTTGTATGATCTTAACACATTCTGTTTTCCTTCCTTAGAACAAAACCAAGAAATAAAGAAAGAAAATCAAGAACTCAAAGGTTAGATTTTGCCTACATGTACAAATGTGGTTATTCATACTGCAGTGTGTATTTTCTCATTCAATTATGCTCAGGTCAAGTAAAAGAGTTGAGAGTAATATGTGATCAAAATTGGTCAATGTGTGAAGTAACATTGTCAGTGTCTTGAAACCAGGTGACCACATCCTTTTATAAAGGCCAGGAAATTTGAAATATAGCACCTTAGGTTAACCCTTTCACTCTCAGCATCTCACTAATGATTCTCCGTAGTGAGTACTATACAGTTCTTATAATGTGAATAATGAGAATTTGGTATTGAATCTGGTAATAATCCTCTAAACAATATTTGTCTTTATTCTTATCACTTTGCTTCTTGATACTGAAATTGAAATTGTGAGGAGAAATTCTGTTTTGGTCACTCATGGGAGGTAAAGGGTTAAAAGTCACTACAGAGTACAAAAAAGATCATGATAATATATGACCATTGTATCTGATATTGGTCAACAGATTCAACTTTACTTCTTGTTCTCTATTCCAAGTGCAATTCCTTGAAATAAAAACAGTTTTAATTAAATAGTAGTTTTTGTTATGTTTGCTTGATTAGAAGAGGTTGGCCACTTGCTTTACCAAGATGCCACAGCACTCCTAAACCAAACAAAACCAAACTACAAGAAGTATGTATGAACTAAACATTTATGTGTTGTTGATTTTAGGAATGTCTCTATGAACTTATACTCACCAATTATTGTTACAGAGCATATAGCTTACTGGAAGAAGCTGCCTTTCTTCACAACTTTACCAAGGCTCAAGAACTGGTTGCTCTATCCTATCTGGTTTGTATATACATTCTTTTATTAAAAAAATTAGGAAGTACAGAGTTTTGACATCAGTAATCAGGCATCCTGTTATCAGTGTATTTGAAATTTACTTCTGTATCAGAATTTCGGAAATAGAAAACTTGGTATAACCACTTCCATATCCTATTTTAATCTATACAAGTCAGAAGCACATTATTCCTATATGTGATTTGTTTTTAACAGTTTGGTGATCATCTTCCTCGCAACATTTCCAAAGCAGTGCTGATGTTGACAGACCTCGCCAACAAAGGCTCAGCTGTTGGCCAACAGGTAATGACAATAAATTCCTGTATTCATTCAGTCCATTCCTTCATTGCTAGGGAACAGTGTGCATGTTGAAGTTCAATTTTTCCTTAATTGATTTTTTTAACCAGAAAAGGATGATGAAAATCAAATTGGTTAAAATGATTTAAACCAAGAAAATATTATATGCTAACCACATTATATACATGTGGTGTGGTATGAAATTTTAAAATTGATTTGATTTGTTGCAGACTCTAGGATTCTTGTATGCTACTGGTATTGGTGTCAACTCTAGCCAGGCCAAAGCTCTTGTTTACTACATGTTTAGTGCATTAGGAGGAGACTTCAAAGCTCAAATGGCTCTGGTAAGATCTTTTGCCAACATTCTTCATAGACTCCTCTATTTAAAGTTTATTATTATTATTATTATTATAATTATTATTATTATTATTTTGGTATTTCCTTGTGTTTTACCCTCTTAATAGGATAATAGCACAAAGAAGACACAATAACAAGGGGATTGGAAACAACAAGTTTTGTTCGTTTGGATAGTTCTTGTTCTTACTCCAAGCCTATTTTTCCAGGTCTTCTCGGTTTCCTCCTAATTAAAACAAATACTCCAAATTTCAGGTTGACAAGGAAGCAGCTCATAAGAAAATATGTTAGGTCACTTATAGTGACCAGAAATTTAAGAGTTTTTCTTTTTGCTATATTATTTTGTTGTAGGGTTATCGTTATTGGGCAGGGATAGGAGTAGCTGCTAATTGTGAGTCTGCACTGACTTATTACCGCAGAGTGTCCAACAAAGGTATGTTATGTAGACAAACTATATACTTAGGTCCTATTTAACCCTTCACTCCCAGATGGGATTATGTTGTACGTTAAGTTTTCTTAGCAATTTCAATACAGTGTTGGTGGACATGCTTGTAGCTATCATTCAGAGGGTAATTTCTATAAATATAACACAGGAAAATTGATGCCATCTAGAAGGCGAATATCCCATCAGATCGCTGTAGTTTAAGTTCTGTTGTAACCACAAGGCAGCTACCGTGTGTTCATGTAGGAAGGTTTTTTTTATAGTTGCAGAGGATGTCTCCTTAACTGGTGGAGCTGCCACTCAAAGAATACGGCTTATAGATGAAGAAGAACAGGTGAATTGCATGCAGAATATGTTTTACTGCCCACTTAGAAACAGTTCTTGTTTATGGTTGATTTGGTTTTGTATTTGTGTGGGGAAGAGTTGTTGGCAATGAACAAAGTGGCTCAAATAAGTGATTCTTAGAGAAAGACGTTTTTCGCCTTGTCACAAGCGTGGGTCAGAGGAAAAATTCTGAGTCCCCATGAGGAATCAAACCTCAGACCTTTGGATTCCATGCTCCAATGCTCTACCACTGAGCCACAGAGACTCTATGGTTAGTTCAAGATCTATTACAAAGTTCATATGACACACATCCTGCATCATGCTAGGATCAACAAAGTCAATAGTGATTTTTAGTTGCTATGTTTCACTCCCTCATGATGGCAGGAAAACTAAGACAATGACAGACTGAGACAAATCCCTAAAACACTGAGGTAACTCACTCAACTTGTATTTATGTTCTAAGGGTGGAAGCAGCTCAGTGCTAGACGAAGACCTCATTCAGTATTACCAGTTTCTTGCTGATAAAGGGGATGTACAGGCTCAGGTATGTTTCACATGGACTCTCCTGCCAGAAAGCAGGTTTTTCATAAAGAATTATAGTAGAAAGAGTACAGTGTAATGTTTAAGAGGAAAATTCTTAATCTTTGAAGCAAAATAGCACAGGTTGCCCAAGGTTAGGGATATTTCTAATCAGCATTAATGTAATGATTCATTGTATGTATTCAAAGCTTTGTTCTATTTCTGCCCTTTGAGACAAATCAATGTCTCTATTGGCTGATTTTCGCCACACACAAACATTGCCTTATGGTGATACATGCAGTTGTGTTGGCATGCTGATAAGAAGGCTCTAAATATCTGCAAGTCTGGCATTCCACATTTCAGTAGCTACTTGCACCTTGGTGCATGAAGGCCAGGCATTTGTTCTGATTCAATAATTATTTCAGGAACAATAGAGTGGTAAAGATGTTTTTGACATATTTACATTTTCTGTATTTAAAAACATTTCTGTAGGTTGGCCTTGGTCAGTTACATTACCAAGGAGGGCGCGGAGTTGAAATGGATCATGCAGTAAGACTCTTCTTTATTATTTTTCTCTGAAATGTGGCATTTCGTTTTGAACTTAAAGTTACTTATTATGAAACGCTTTTGGTGAATTAACCAAAAAATGTTTTTTACCTTCAGAGAGCCTTCAGATACCTTCAGCAAGCTGCTGATGCAGGAAATTCAAATGCCATGGCCTACTTGGGAAAGGTATACAGTCATGCAGTTAATATTAGTTATTGTGATCCCAACGTACACAATGTCATAACCTCATCTTTGTTTTTATGGACTTATGATACACTCTCCATAAGAATTAAAGAGGCAAGTAGGCAAATTTTTACTGGAATATGATACACCATCTATTGTACTGTAATAAGGTAAGTTGTGGAAGTTAAACAGGAGTGTGAATCAATCTAAGTCCCTCATGCCTTGTGAAACTCAAACCAGCTCTAAGTTTTTAGTTGCATGGTTTATTGCTGAGGGAACCTGATTTTTCATATGTGACTATCACTGTGCACACTGCTAGCATTAACGTTGGCCAAAATAACCTGTGTGGAGATGATTACCATAGTGGACAATATACCCATAACTGGTTAGCATCTTATCTAAGGAGAGCTCAATGCTAATGGAAGTTTCATTTACTACTTGCAGCAAATGTAGATGTAAATCACCAAATCACTTGTATTTTTCAGATGTACTCAGAAGGAAGTACTGCTGTCAAGCAAGACAACGAGACAGCCTTCCAGTGGTTCAAAAAAGCTGCAGATGCTGTAAGTGAATAATAATACCTGAAAGGTGATGTGTTTGTGAGGCTTCCAGATCTCTACAAATGAGAACTTTCTTATTCTTGTTTCCTTTTATTATGACTGCAGGGTAATGCTATCGGCCAAAGTGGCTTGGGTTTGATGTACATGTTTGGGAAAGGGGTGAAGAAGGTGAGTTAACTAAGATTGTCACTTTTTTGTTGAATCCATAGAGCAAGAAGGAGAATATGTCTGAATAAAAGTTTCTTTCAACACACATCAGCCAATTTTGAGATTAATGATTGGAAGCTTGCCTTTGCGTTAAATTTAACAGGACTATGAGAAAGCATTCCAATACTTCAAACTGGCTGCTGAGCAAGGTTGGGTTGATGGACATCTCCAAATGGGAACACTGTATTACCGTAAGTTCTTTCCTAAAGTTGGTTTATTTCTTTGTGTTGCTGAAATCTAACTGTGTTATCCTTAAAATATTTGGTAGAGAATACCAGTACTCATCGCTGGCTTCCCTAAAAGCTTGCCACCCAAATGTAACTAGTCAAACCATCTGTCTCTCACTCCAACTGTGTTGTTCATTGCAGATGGACTTGGTGTAAGGCGTGACTATAAGATGGCCATCAAGTTCTTTAATTTAGCATCACAGACTGGTAAGGGAAGTTATTGGTTATCCCCAACAACTTAAGCACATTATTACAGTTACAGTTATCTGGTGTGATAATCCAGGCAACAATAGTCTTGAATAGTACCAATCATAACCAACAAATGCTACTCAAGTCTTACAGCCAATCACATTGTAACAAAACTGACCAATCAGTTTCCACAAAACAGAGTTACTTCATTCAACTATGGAGTAACTCGTCACTGAATCTGATGATGACTTACACCTAGATTATCAAAGATTTATTAATAGAAATGGAAGTTAGTCTTTTTTGGACTACCTCTATGCCCTCTCAAGGACTATCACACTACACAAGTGAATGTCACTCCTTGGTCTAAAATATGTACTGAATTTAAAAAAAAAAAAAAAAAAAAAAAAGGTAAGGTCTATGAAAAGATTGATTTAAGGCACCTGTTACATGATTAATAAAGCCAATTGCCCCGTTATAACAGTTGATAAAAATCAATCCTATTGTTGACTAGAATGATATTTTACTGACCACATTTTGAGGAGTATGTTCATGGAGCAACTTATCTCACAGCTGACACTGTTAAACCTTTAACTCCCAAGATCTGATTGTTAATTCTCCCCTCTAGCTGCTACACATTTCCTTGTAATTTAGTTATAAGAATTTGGTCCAAGATCAAGATAACAACTTCTACCTGATAAGTTTGAATATTCTCATTAGCTGTTTGTTGGACAATGCAAGGGTATTAGAGGGAGAAGTTTCATGTTGATCACTTCTGAGAGTTAAAAGGTTAATTAGTTCAGTGAGCATGAAGAATCAGTTTTTGAGGCTTGATAAGTCATAGAATTTATGTCACTAAATGTACTATTTTAGGTCATGTCCTGGCATTTTACAATCTTGCTGTCATGCACGCATCTGGAACAGGAGTCTTGAGATCTTGTAACACTGCAACAGAGGTAGGTTTTCAGTTAAAGTGTGGAAAGATTAAGGAGTCTATAGAAAAAAATGGAATATGATTGTTTAAAATGAACCCATGTCTTAACTACATTTCGTTTGTGAACAGAAAATGCTTTCCTTGTCCTGTTTTGTTGAATGAAATTGTTGTGAAGCAAAATCTGTGGATTGCCAGAGAGAATATTGTATATAACTGCTGGTTACCAGTCATTTTTCCAGTTTAGGCAAATGTTTTGGAAATTATATTTACACCCAAGGAGACGATAACTAAGCTATGCTAAGTATGCTGGTAAAAATGAAAGGCTCTTCAAGTAAATCAAAGCATTTATATACCAGATACATCATATCTGCCCCTTTCCTCCCTAGGACCAAGTTATGTTTGTTGTAGACTGCCATATACACAGAGTTTTGGTGAAGGACATAATTAATTACATTGTTCTGAGTGTGGGTTATCTTTTCCCGAACAGCTTTTCAAGAATGTTGCAGAGCGCGGAAGGATAGCACAGATGTTAATGGAAGCACACGAGGCATACCGAGCTGGTAATATAGATACTGCCCTGCTGAAGTATGCATTGCTAGCAGAACTGGGATATGAAGTTGCACAAAGCAATGTAGCCTACATTCTTGATCATGGTAAGTTTTTTGTTTTGTAATCCACCATGTTGTGTAGAGTATGGAAGTCAGTACTGTGGATATCATTATGAAAAGACATACATTTAAGCTCTGAAACAGCAGTCTACTATATCAGACTGGCTTCTCTATAATAACAAAATTTATAGCCAGTGTTAAATCTTGGCTACATACACTGTACATGACTGAGGGTCCTGCTTCCATTTGTGGTTTCTGAGGAGTGCTTAATGGTAGAGGTAGGGTATCAAATTTAATGCCCTATTTTCTTTAATACTCAAATTTCTAAGAAAAAGTCTGGAAGAGGAAAGAATTAAGGGAATTGATATTCAAAGGAAGGATAGTCTAAATAGAGTTAGTCCTTATGAGATCCCTTTACCATTTTGAACACATGGTTCTGTGTAAAGTTTGGTATTCCCTATCATGGCAGTATCATCATAAACACTTGGATTTTGTGAAAATCTGTAAATATGGTGTGTCTAAACACTGGAGAATTGACTTGGGAAACCTCATGTGGTGAAAAGATAGTAATTGCTTGTATTTGTGACAGGTTTGACTTCAGTGATACTTGAGAATGAAACATTTCCCCGAGCCCTGCTGTACTGGACAAGAGCAGCTTCTCAAGGTAATTAGATTAACTTGGAAGGAAACATTATAATTTTAATTGTAAAGCATCAAAATGCTTGATCAAAAGCTCATTTTGCAGCAGTATTCACAGTACATGGAAGCAATTGAGATTGAGATATAAAATCCCTTTGTGTGATGGAAATTATATTTTTGTCAAATTATTTCTCAAGTTGATATTTTGACAACTGATTGCCAAAATGACTGCAAAACAGGCCTTGTGTTTGTACATTTGTTGTTTATACTTATGTGTGCAAAGTGCACACTTTGGAACAACCTTTGAGGCTGTTAATTTGACAAAACATACAACATAGTGTTTTGAAGTATTGTTCAACAGTACATTTGAAAACTTCATTTTATAGTGACCGCTGAATAAAAAAAATGAGTGTACTTCTTTCAATGTTAGTCTTTACTTATTAGGAAGTGATTGAGTAGAAGTAAAACCTTGAAGTGAAGCCTTAGAAGTGATTGACATGTGAATTTTCCTCACAATATCAAAACATTAGTAAGGAGTTACTGAGAGTAAATAAACCTGTCTGCTGATGGGTGATGTCTTGATGTAACAACAAATTCTCTTAAATGATTAAGGAGAAAATTAATAGAAGTTTAAAAAGAGAACTACAAATTAGATCTTAGCACTGTAATTACAGGTAGTTGACTGATTTTTTTTCTTCATTGTCACTGAAAGGAAACACTGCAGCGAGAGTGAAAGTTGGTGATTATCATTACTATGGATATGGAACAGATATTGACTATGAAACAGCGGCATTCCATTACAGACTGGCTTCTGAACAGCAACATAACTCACAGGCAATGTTTAATTTGGGCTACATGCACGAGAGAGGACTGGGTATGAGACAGGTACAACAACGTTATATCTGATGGAACACTCAAAAGTGACATGAAATTTGAATGCTGGTCGTGGAAGGTTGCAGAGAAGGATTCTTCTCAGAGCAGAAGAGCAAGAAATATTTAATGACGGTTACATTATTTTGAAACCCATCTCTCAAGCATACAGCTGAAGTTCATGAGAAGCATCCAAAATTCTTGTAACTTTACAAGTTTGGGTTTGAACCCAAAATCTTCAAAACTTGAGGCAAACAAGCTTCCGGTTTGTTAAAAGTTATGCTCTCCCTGAAGTTAATTGAAACCCACCGTACAATGAAATTCAGACAACTTTATGTTACTCACTACTGGAAATTTAAAGGTTGAAAATGTATGTAACTAAAGGGTCTAAATTATTTGTTAAATATCAATGACTTGTGTCATTTTTTTCTGTCAGGACATTCATCTTGCCAAAAGGTTTTATGACATGGCAGCTCAGACCAGCCCTGATGCTCAGGCTCCTGTCTCTCTTGCTCTGCTGAAGCTAGGCGTGTTTTTTACTTGGGAGTGGATTCAAGAGGTATCAGAGGAAATTGCCTCTAAAAGCTTTAAATTCACCTCCCACATCTGTTTTCAGAATTTCGCCTTTTCACGTAGATAAATTTTTTCTACAAAGTTACCGGCATTGATAGCTTTCACGAAGCTTCTCCCAGATACTTTTAAAAATAGATTAAACAGAATTGAGAGATGTAAAATGTACATACATCGTTCAAAAGATCACAGAATAGCCCTAGAACGGGTAGAAAATGGACGGAATGTCGAGAGGAAAAATAGGATAATCAAAGTGGATTCAAGTCTCCGCTTATGTTTCCCATGACAACCGTCAAGCGTTGTTCCCCTGCTACATTGCTTGTCTCCATTGACCGAGAGAGCCTGGCACAGCCAACCATTATTACGAAGAGGTCGTGATTGACTGGGCCAGACTAATCTTTGAGATATTCAAATTAACGTCTCTCTTAATAGTTTTCCCTTTTTATCGTTTGTTTTTCAGAATTACGGATCATTGAACTTGTCAAAGTTTACCAACTTTATTGGTGATGACTGGGATATTTATGCAATGACAGGACTTGCCCTCCTGTTTGGAATTCTTCTTCTACTTCGAAGGAGACAATAAACATCTTTTGTAGAATTTGTACAGTAACCGTAGCTTGTATGACTTTGCAAAAAATTTTTGATTTTAAGCATAATAAAATATTCCGGTTTCTTGTGGTTGGGTGAGTTTTACATTTGGGGTTTCTATTTGCTGTAAAGGGCTAAGCTAAGGATGGAAAAGATTTACATCGACGAAAAACTGAGATTTTAGACACTCAAGGCAGGATTTACAAGCTGGATCATCTCTCGTTTAATTCCTTTTTAACCAAGAGATCCTTTGAATTTTATGCCATCGCAATTCAATTGTTTCGGTTATCCTTCAATTTTTAACAGTTTCCGGGAACTAGTTCTTAATTTTCTTTTACAGAAACACTGCATGACCATTTGAAATTTTTAGCTGAGAATCTCCCATCAGAACAACTTAATTGCCGTTTTTTCTTTTACAAAATTGTTTATTTTCCTTTGTTTCAAACTCATTATCGTACATTCATGCAAACTCGAACTACGAGGGAACTTAATTATGATGCGCAAGAAACATTTGACCAAAATATTTTTATCCTCATTTACAACAAGAAAAAGGTAGCGAAAGGTTTACTTCTGAGCGCCGTTTTGTCGTCTGTTAGTCATTAAATCAGTCACAATAGCTTCAAAGTCGTGTATGAAGCTACATTAACTAGTTGTATCATTGTTCACCTTTTTGCTACGTAATCACTGGTGTTCAACTCGACAAATTAAAATGTGCAGGTACTAAAAGCTCATCTTGATACCAGGGATTTTCACGACATACTTGTTTGAAAAAATCACAGAATAAAATTATACAAGGATCGCAAAATTGCGCTCTAAACCAGCGCCTTGAACTTGTCTACATAGAAAAGTCAATCCATGTGTCAATGATCAAGTGACGGAACACTGTTCTCATTTCTTTAGCATTGTTCGATGTCTTCTTCAAATTCAAGCGTAACGTCATCACCAATGATCACAAATGGAGCCCAGTTCTTTGGAGCACTAAACTTCTCAGATTCTCTCAGGCATTTCATAGCTTTATTGAGAGCCGTACTAGCATTGTTGCCATCCCTGAGATGTTCATAGAATGTTTTCATGAACTCCATTGTAGCCTCATCACCAATTGCCCAGAGTGACGCCAGAACAGAGCGGGCACCAGAAGCCAAGAGGGCCCATGCAATACCGACCACGCCTTCGGCAGAAACGTTCCCTCGACCACTGTGACAAGAGCTAAGCACGACAAGTCTTGCTCGGAGCTTCAGAGCTTTGATATCTGACATTTTTAGCATGTAGTCTTTCTTCTCCGGTTTCCGGTACTTCCTTGAAGGATTTGGGGCCAAACAAATGTCACCTGTCTCCGCGCTTCCATGCGTTGCGATGTGGACCAAAGCGACAGAAGCAATGCGTTTCAGTACTTCGTCTTTAGTCGCTTCCTTTCCGACGAGTGGTGTGGCATTAATAATTTCTCCGATCATTTGCACTTCCTTTTCCGCGTGAGGCAATGGCTGAAACCAAGGTATTCCAAGGAGATCTGTTATCTCCTCGAAACATGGATTACCCACAAGCAGCGCCCCACTCTTACAATGGTAGTTTTCAGGATAATCGTTGATTAGTTTCAAAGTGGTCAGTGACGGAGCAGTGCGAATCTTAAACGTTTCACTTAGGTACTTGGAATCTTTATCGACGAAGGCAGCAAAGGGAACCAGACCTAGTAGACCATCGGGAATAATGAGTAATTCATCACCTTTCAACTCGTTCGCGACGGGACCAATAACAGCATCATACAACAGCCGCAAGGAATTCCTCTGACTTTGTGGTGACTTCAACATTTCGTGACAAGTTTCTTTGTCCAGTGGCGATTCTCGAGGCACATCCAGACGAAAGCTGTCCTCGGACAGTAACGATGACATTTCATGACGAGAATCTTCGTCTTGCTCCCACAGATCCGGCCTCGATGCATCCATAGAACGATCCTCGCAGATAACTCGAGCACCAAACTCATTTTCTTTGAAAGCTGCTTTTTTCAAACATTTTAAACAGTAGGGACAGGGATCATTGCCGAACTTGTAATCGTGATTTGCTTCCTTTTGTCGAAACTGAATATCGTTCCCGTTACTGACCAGCCACTTATTAATTGTCTCTTTTTCAAGTGAAATGAAAATTGTTTGTGTGGAAACCAAAGGTGCTACGTCAGGTTCTGATGTCCTTGGTGGTGGAAATTCCATCTGATATTTTTTCTTCATGTAATCTAGTAAGACTTGTGCTCTTCCTTGGTCAACAACACACAAAGCCTCGCCAAAGTTTGAAAGTTTCAACAAAGTTCTGCACAGGGCATCGTACGTTAACTGACGAGAGTTTCGCAAGCATATTTTGTGAGCGTCCTCAGCCTTCATAAAGTCCCTCTCACAATTTACGAGCTTTAAAGCGGACCGATAATGATCTAGAGCTTCATGTAGGAAATTTAAGCTTTCCATAGTACGACCAAGGATATGATTCGCCTCTAACTCGCAACCATGGACTTCTTTTTCTTTTGCCAAGGCAAGACTTTTCATACCGTAGTTAGCAGCTTCCTTGAAATTATTGAGTCCAAGATAGGCGTCACCCAACCTGTGGTGGACACATCCTTGTCGTATTCTTAACTTCTCTTCTTCAGCAATGCTAAGAAATTTGCCAAAGAATTCGATGGCTTTCATAAAATCTTTTCGCTGCAGATGAGCCTGGCCAAGACCGAAATAGGAATTTGCCTCTGCTTCCCTATTCTTGATTTTTTTAGCGATGGCAAGTTCTATGTCATAGTAATCTTTGGCTGTGCTGAACTTACCAAGGGTGATATAAACACTCCCAAGGCTGTTGTAAGCGCCTAGTTCACCATCGCGGTCCCCTACGGCTTTGGCGATGTCAAGTCGTTGCATGAAGTTCTCTCTTGCTTTTTCATAATCGTTGACATAACATAGATAAATTTCGCCCAAGAACCCTTTAGCTTTTCCTTCCGCAACTTTATCCCCAGTATTTTTGGCAATGATCACACTTTGCTCCATGTACTCTATGGCTTGTTTATAATCACCGAGGTCGCAATAACAATCTCTAAGTTTATGGTTTGCCTGTCCCTCTCCCACTCTGTCCCCAAGTTCTTTTGAGATAACAAGGTACTTGTTGTAGTGTTCGATTGCTTGTTCATAATCACTGAGTTTATAATAGCTATGGCCAAGGGCGTGGTTTGCATGTCCCTCTCCATCTCGGTCTTCTAGTTCTTTAGAGATAGCAAGGTACTTGTTGTGGTGTTCTACGGCTTGTTTATAATCACTGAGTTTATAATAGCATCGGCCAAGGTGATGGTTTGCACGTCCCTCTCCATCTCGGTCTCCTAGTTCTTTGGAGATAGCAAGGTACTTGTTGTGGTGTTCTACGGCTTGTTTATAATCACTGAGTATATAATAGTATCGGCCAAGGTGATGGCTTGCATGTCCCTCTCCATCTCGGTCTCCTAGTTCTTTGGAGATAACAAGGTACTTGTTAAAGTGTTCTACGGCTTGTTTATAATCACTGAGTGCATGGTAGCATTGGCCAAGGGCGTGGTTTGCATTTCCCTCTCCCTCTCGGTCTCCTAGTTCTTTGGAGATAACAAGGTCCTTGTTAAAGTGTTCTACGGCTTGTTTATAATCACTGAGTGCATGGTAGGATTGGCCAAGGGCGCGGTTTGCATGTCCCTCTCCATCTCGGTCTTCTAGTTCTTTAGAGATAGCAAGGTACTTGTTGTGGTGTTCTACGGCTTGTTTATAATCACTGAGTTTATAATAGCATCGGCCAAGGTGATGGTTTGCACGTCCCTCTCCATCTCGGTCTCCTAGTTCTTTGGAGATAACAAGGTACTTGTTAAAGTGTTCTACGACTTGTTTATAATCACTGAGTTCATGGTAGCATTGGCCAAGGGCGTGGTTTGCATTTCCCTCTTCATTTCGGTCTCCTAGTTCTTTGGAAATAACAAGGTCCTTGTTAAAGTGTTCTACGGCTTGTTTATAATCACTGAGTTTATAATAGCATCCGCCAAGTACGTGGTTTGCACGTCCCTCTCCATCTCGGTCTTCTAGTTCTTTAGAGATAGCAAGGTACTTGTTGTGGTGTTCTACGGCTTGTTTATAATCACTGAGTTTAAAATAGCATCGGCCAAGGTCTTGGTTTGCACGTCCCTCTCCACCTCGGTCTCCTAGTTCTTTGGAGATAGCAAGGTAGTTTTTGTGGTGTTCTACGGCTTGTTTATAATCACTGAGTGCATGATAGCATCGGCCAAGGTCGCAGTTTGCATGTCCCTCTCCACCTCGGTCTGCTAGTTCTTTGGAGATAACAAGGTACTTGTTAAAGTGTTCTACGGCTTGTTTATAATCACTGAGTACACGATAGCATTGGCCAATGTCGTGGTTTGCACGTCCCTCTCCACCTCGGTCTCCTAGTTCTTTGGAGATAACAAGGTCCTTGTTAAAGTGTTCTACGGCTTGTTTATAATCACTGAGTACATGATAGCATTGGCCAATGTCGTGGTTTGCACGTCCCTCTCCACCTCGGTCTCCTAGTTCTTTGGAGATAACAAGGTACTTGTTAAAGTGTTCTACGGCTTGTTTATAATCACTGAGTTTATAATAGTATCGGCCAAGGTCGCCGTTTGCATGTCTCTCTCCATCTCGGTCTCCTAGTTCTTTGGAGATAACAAGGTACTTGTTAAAGTGTTCTACGGCTTGTTTATGGTCACTGAGTTTATAATAGCATTGGCCAAGGTGATGGTTTGCACGTCCCTCTCCACCTCGGTCTCCTAGTTCTTTGGAAATAAAAAGGAATTTGTTGAGGTGCGCCATGGCTTTTTTACAATCAGCTATGGGCAGATAAAAGTGGCCATGATCGTGGTTTGCATTTTTCTCTCCAGCTCTATCTCTCAACTCTTGGAAGATAATAAGGCATTTGTAAAAGTGTTCGATGGCTTGTTTGTAATCACTGAGTGCATGATAGCATCTTCCAAGGCTGTAGTTTGCATGTCCCTCTCCACCTCGGTCTCCTAGTTCTTTGGAGATAACAAGGTACTTGTTGTGGTGTTCTACGGCTTGTTTATAATCACTGAATGCATGATAGCATCGGCCAAGGTGATGGTTTGCACGTCCCTCTCCACCTCGGTCTCCTAGTTCTTTGGAGATAACAAGGTACTTGTTAAAGTGTTTTACGGCTTGTTTATAATCACTGAGTTCATAATAGCATTGGCCAAGGTCGTGGTTTGCACGTCCCTCTCCACCTCGGTCTCCTAGTTCTTTGGAGACAACAAGGTACTTGTTAAAGTGTTCTACGGCTTGTTTATAATCACTGAGTTCATAATGGCATTCGCCAAGGTCGTGGTTTGCATTTCCCTCTCCACCTAGGTCTCCTAGTTCTTTGGAGATAGCAAGGTAGTTGTTGTGGTGTTCTACGGCTTGTTTATAATCACTGAGTGCATGATAGCATCGGCCAAGGTGATGGTTTGCATGCATCTCTCCATCTCGGTCTCCTAGTTCTTTGGAGATAACAAGGTACTCGTTGTGGTGTTCTACGGCTTGTTTATAATCACTGAGTGCATAGTAAGCATCTCCAAGATCCCACGAGACTTCGCCTTCGTAAGCTCTGTCGCGTTCTTGTTGGGCAATCCTTAAACTGTGTATGAAGTTTTCTATCGCTTTTTTAGTATCATCAACCTCGTTGTACGCTTCGCCAAGATTTTTGTAAGCGAACATTTCTTCCCTTGCGTCGCCATCGAGTTTCGCATTGACGAGATCTTGCTTTCGTTGCTCTAGCAGGTCAGACTTTTTTTCTGCCATGTTTCAATGTGCTTCTTATCCAGCATAAAACTAAGAGTAAAAATATGACAAAGTACAGTGAGTACGTTTTTGGAACAGATATCAACTTTTCCATAAAATTGGCCTACAGCAAGGCTAGCGTTAGTCTGAGATGACTCAAGATAATACCATGGGGGTAGAAACTGCTGTTGAAATTTTAAAACTCCGCTTACTGCAAAGAGAGGCAGCATACTGAAATAAAGCGGAACTGACAAAAATCATAAGGATGGAGGGATAAAAAATAAAACTATCAATTATAATGTTATCACGTTTGGTGTGAATAATTAATTCGGTTCTGTCAAATTTTACTCGTATACATATGACCGGTGCCCTCACATAGGAACGTAATGTAAAATGATATGGTATATAAGTATCCAGTGGAGCCTTGAGCTTCCTGTTCATGTCGTGGATCATCGAAAGCTCGAAGCCTTTTTTTAATATTTTGTCATCATTTTTTTATTTTTACAGTAGCTCAAAACCTCACTGGAAACTCCTATTACCACCATTTTAAAATTCTTCTGCAGGACAATATGAAACGATCAATACTGAATGTCATAAATTATGTAATTATGACGTCACAATGTGCGCGATGTTCTTCTGAGATTCACAAATAAAGAAAACAGGTTTCTTGACCATCTTGATACTACGTCGTTATTACAACAATAGTTGTAACATTGGTGCAGTGACTAGGATGACAGAAGATATAAACAAAATGAAATCGATCCGAGCAGCCTACAAAGGACACTGTACACAAGATTTTAACAAGGCAGAAAAACTCATATCTTTAAAGAGTTCAGATCACGCTGAATTGGAGGCACTTGTGGACAGACTCACACGAAGAGCTGGGGAAATAGCGCAGATGGATGCTAAAATTGTGATGTCTTTGGAGATAGAGGAAGACATTCTAAAAGACACAGAATCAGCCCTATTGTTTCAATACAATATAACGGACTGACAATTCAAAATTAAACAATTTCTCAAGAGTAAACAAGAAACACCGGTGAGTCAGTACCATCATAGTAGTCTCAAACAAGCATCAACGCCTCGAATGCACATCAATTTACCCAAGATAAACATCAAATCCTTTGGAGGAGATCCACTTGAATGGCTCACATTCTGGGATAGCTTTAGTGCAGCTATCGATAAAAATCTTGAACTAAGTAATGTTGAAAAAATGGATTATCTAAATGGCATGCTTAAAGGAGAAGCAGCGCGCGCTATCTCCGGGCTGCCATTGACTGAAGAAAATTATAGAAAGGCAACTGAGCTATTAAAAGAGCACTTTGGAAAAACCCATGAATTTGACCAACTATTACATGGAATCATTAGCCAAGATCCACGCGCCATCAAGTGACACAAAAAATCTGTGGAAATTTGGCGATTTATGCGAAGCCAATATTCGTGGCTTAGAAACACTTGGAGTAATGACCGAATCATATGGAAGTTTGCTAATTCCCATACTCCTAAAGAAAATACCGGAGGACATACGCCGCTTAATATTCAGAGCGGATCCTTTAGCAGATAGCTCCCTGGATATATTAAGGGTAGCCATACGACAAGAAATTGAAACACGAGAGAGAAGCCACATATCCTCTCTAGAAGATTCCACATCTGCTGCCATGGACGAAGAAGTATTCGTACCAACCGCTGGCGCTCTACTAACCAATGCTCAGCAAACACAAAGATTTCTCAACGGAAAACCGAAAGTATCACAACCATGCACCTACTGCGCGGAAACACACCGCCCAGAGAAATGTGACAAAATTACATCAGTAGAGGAACGGCGATCTACCCTTCAACGCCAAAAAAGATGTCTCAACTGTCTTGGACTCAAGCACACGAAAATTCAATGCTACTCAAAAGGTCGATGTGTGAAATGTAAGAAGAAACACCATACTTCAATTTGCGGAGAAAAATAAGAAGAAAAGCAAATCGTTTGCAATCATCAGAAAATCTTGACGTAGATATCATCATTGGA
Source organism: Pocillopora damicornis (assembly GCF_964200805.1). Lineage (NCBI taxonomy): Eukaryota > Metazoa > Cnidaria > Anthozoa > Scleractinia > Pocilloporidae > Pocillopora > Pocillopora damicornis. The sequence goes on from NC_142676.1 coordinate 1,177,099, forward strand.
AACGACTACTACGGTCTACTGATTACTGCAAAAATAATGAAAACTGCAAACGACGCCTTGATTGCTATGGAAAGCATATTTGGATGGCTCCTATCAGGGCCCATTCAAAACGAGAACACCCATGCAACCAACAACGACTCTGTCAAAGGATCGAAATCATGCCAGTAGAAGAGTCAAAACTCGAAAACCTATGAACTAAGTTCTGGGAAATCAGCAGGATACCAGAAGAAAGCGACAAAAATGATGGTATCATCACACAATTTCAAAAAACCATCCGATTAACAAGGCAACTGGTAGATAAAACATAAGACTCCCATGGAAACTAAACAAACACGATCTACCACCAAACTTCATTTTAAGCAAAAGACGATTTAACAGCCTACTAAACAGCCTCAACAAGAAAGACCCAGGACTTATTAAGAAATACAACGACCAACTCCTTGAACAAGTTAATCTCGGTTTCATAGAGAAAGTGAGGAACCTCAATCTTGACGAAGGCATTTTGCATTACATTACCCACTTTCCTGTTTTTAAAACAGACAGCGCGACAACCAAGATGCAAATAGTTGGTGACGCATCTGCCAGTGTCATTAGAAGCATTGAGTCTAAATGACTGTCTATATACAGGTCCAAATCTAATGCAGGATCTAACTGGTATCCTATTAAAATTCAGGACCCACATAATAGCCTTCACAGCAGATATAGAAAAAGCTTTCCGACAAATTGAACTAAATAACCAAGACAGGGACGCCACTAGCTTCTTGTGGCTAAAAGACATAAACAAATCCGTTAACGGTGCGGACAATTTGGAAGCTTACAGATTTTGCCGCGTTCTATTTGGAGCAGTTCCCTCAACCCTCTCTGCTAAACGCAACAACACGATATCACCTCAACGAAAAAGATAACTGGATAACGAAGGACTTAACAGAGAACATGTATATGGACAATGTAGTCACAGTAACTAATTGCGAAAATAAAGCCTTAGAATATTATTCTTTGTCGCGAAGTTATCTTCAAGAAGCAGGCATGAATCCTCGACAGTGGACCTCTAATTCAACTGCTATAAATCGCAGAGCACAAGAAGATAATGCATATGCAGCTCAAACGACAAAAATCCTAGGACTGACGTGGAACTCAACAAATAACATGCTATCACTTCTCGAAAAAATTGTCAGAAAATCAGAAGCTATCACAAAACTTACTAAGAGATCCACGATCAGCTTTGCGTCCAAATTGTTTGATCCCCTGGTATATGTTGAACCCATTACAGTTAAAGCAAAGATCATGATCCAGGATCTATGGAAACAAAACTTAAGCTTGGATGAGGATGTTCCAAGCGAACATAAGGACCAATGACTAAACTGGATCAGGGATATCAGCAATTTGACATCGATTGAAATACCCAAACCATACTTCCTCACAAGCATTTCTAAAAGACAACTTCATATATTCTGTGACAGCAGTCAACTAGCTTACGGAGCAGTAGCTTACCTAAGGGGAATGTCAGGGGCTGAAATATACACTGCGTTCACAATGGCTTAAACCAGAGTTGCACCCATTAAAACACAGACCGTTCCACGACGCAGGTCCTCTTTATGTTCGCGGCCAAGGAAATCAAACTTCATCTAAAGTTTATATTTGTCTATTCACTTGTGCCGCTGTACGAGCCTTAGATCTCGAGTTAGTGGAAGATCAGACAACCCAGGCCTTTCTTAGGGCATTCAGAAGATTTATCCGTCGACGAGGAGTTCCCGAATGTATCATTTCTGACAATGCAAAAACCTTCAAAGTTGGAGCTTAAGAACTCCAAACGATAAAAAAACCAAGTCCTCAAGGCCAATGCATCACAACAGTTCCTCGCCAAACATAACATCACATGGAAATTCATAACAGAACGATCCCCGTGGGGAGGATTCTAAGAAAGGCTTGTTGGACTAGTGAAAAGATGTCTAAAAAATACTATAGGCAAAGCCTATCTGAACATGATTAAACTAAACACAATACTCATTGAGGTAGAGGCAGTGTTAAACAGCCGTTCCTTGACATATCCTTACGTGGATATTAACGATGCCTCTCCTTTGACCCCATCACATTTCTTAAGTGGACACCGTCTTCTGACATTACCAAACACAAGGGTTAGCGTCAAAGAATCAGATCCAGACTATATCCCAACTGATATTTCAACAAAAGAGCTAACGAAGAGAGCAAAGTATCACGAGATAATGATACAGGCCTTGTGGACTCGATGGCAAAAGGAATATCTGACAAGTCTGCGTGAATATAACTCTTATCAAATGTAAACATCAAACAAGACAGCAGTTGCTATAGGAGACGTTGTTCTCATACATGAAATGTACCACGTAATCAGTGGAAAATAGGTATCTTTACTGAATGGGAAAGACGGATTAGTCAGATCTGTATCTTTAAGAATAAGCTCTGGTAGTGAACTATTAAGACCTATAGAGAAGCTTTATCCACTGGAAGTGTCGAGCGAGTACAGTGCACAAGATATTGAAAAGGAAGACAAAGAAGCTATAGCCGATAAACAACGTCCCCCAGTACGACTTGCCGCTCAGAAGGCAATTCATAGAATCCGGGAACAATCAGAAATGAATACTTGACATGAACGATATCAGATTCATTACAATTCTATTATAAAACATTTATCCTCTGCTAATCATTCCATACTGTTTCTTATCTAAGCGGCCCGGGAGAGTGTCATAAATTATGCAATTATGACGTCACAATGTGCGCGATGTTCTGAGATTTACAAATAAAGAAAACAGGTTTCTTGACCACCGTGATATTACGTCGTTACAATAGTTGTAACACTGAATCAATATATATTATTGAATCAATATATATTAACTTAATTAACTGAATCAATATATATTACTTACCAAGAATTGAATGCCTTGAAATAAAACTCCGGTCGGAGAACTGCTTCCTCTGAATTGTAACTCGGACCAGTCAACAATAAATCTACCAGTCACAGATTCAATACAGCTTCTTCTCGTGTTATCACCATTTTATAATGAGGATGTCGGAAAATGAAAGACTTAGTTTTGTCTAAAAAAGACATATTTCCTTATTCGCATAGGCTTATTTTAATACTTTAATTTCAGTTTCTTACCGATAGCGTTTCCTGAGACGATTGTAATTATTTTATTATAAAACGTGTTCTTTCATGTTTATTAATGGCTCCAGCTTTTGCATTGCACAAGTTGGAGTATTTTCAAGATCTTCAAGTTCAAGTTTAGGAATTTCGGCCTAACAATTCTCGCTCTCGTGCTACTACAACCAGAAAATGTTCATACGTATAATAGAAATTAGGAAAATGATAGAACTAGGAAACTTTATTGAGCAAAATAATCAAGTTTTACACCGACGAGTCATATGTTTTTTTATGTATAAAAATCAGATAGTTCCCTTCATTTTCAGTTGTCGTGATGGAGCGAAAGACAAATTTAATGGCACGTGGTTTGATCACTACGAAAACTGAATAACGCGGGCAAAATTTCCAGAAAATGGAAATTTCAATTCTTGCTCGAAGGAGGAAAAGTGGAATGTTAAAACCTTTCGTAAGTTGTTACAGTATCCTCCACAAACCAACCCCATCTTTATGTTTCTCCTGTTTTTGCCTTTTTGTGATGACTAACAACTCCGATCCTCAGAAATGATTGCCATGTAAATTCTCTTGGTAATACTTTTACATTAACTAGCAAAAACGCGACGAGAAGAAACACTTTCATCAGCCTAACGATGTTCTCTTGATCAGACACCAAATTCTTGATTCGTGATTTACAAGGATTTTGTGATAGCTAGAAAGGAGAATTCAAATCAAATCAAGCAAAAGTATTCAGAGAGTTCTAATTCGACGACTTCATGAGCTGCATGTAAAACGCTTATAAATTGTGACGGACAAACTACGTCACAGAAATCTTTAAAATAGGGTTTGGATAAAACCTAGAATGAATACAATGGTATCCTTATAAAATCAGATTGTTCGGGAAGCTTATTTTCATTTTCAGTCGGATTCAAAACACAAAGCTTATTTTTTATCAGATCGAGATTGAACACTTTTAAGCAAAATTCTTAAGGGTCGAGTAACAGTTTGACTACAGGCAACAATCAAGCAAACTAAAAAAAAGCATCCTTTTCCCACAAACAAAAATAAAATAAAAAACAAATCATTTCGGCCTCAGGACTTCCTATTAAAAGTGGAATTTCAGTTTGTTGAGATATGCTGGCCGTGTGATTAGCGTGACATATCCATTTTAAAAAGTGGAATACGTGATTTCATTTCTAAAAAATTCGTTCGTCTTCTTATCTAGGGAAAAACTCACGACTTCCTAAATTTCAGTTTTTCTCAGAAGTTCCTGTCAACATGAACGTAATGATCGAAAAACAACCGAAATTTGTACACGATCTCATATTATGACGAGAGCTAATTAGAGGCACCATTACGTAATTTTGATCACACAATTCAACGACAAGCAACCATTCATTTGCTTCAAAATGTACACTCAAAATAGTTGGAATTCAGTTATGGTTGAATTGTTTTCATAATGACACTTTGACTGTCACATTGAAATAACAAATGCATTTCATTTCAAGCAATGCCTTTAATAATCTTTCTTTCAGTCTCTCACAATGGTACATGTCAGCACCAAAAACATTCTAATACAATCGGTTATTTTGGAAAAATGCAAATTACGTGCGGGGCTACATCCAGATTGAAACTTCGTGTTTCAACATCACTATTGGTGGGTACGTTTTTTTTTTAAATTCCCTCACTCGTTAGTCTATGTAAAAAAAAAAAAAAAAACGATTGATATCAAATTTGACGTCGTTTACAAGGTCATCGACCATCTACCCCGGAATAAAGATTGGAACAGACAGGAGTTATAGTTGTTCATTGTTGTGAGTTGCACAAACTGTTACCGCTTTTGTCACGATGTGTTCTCTTATAACGTCAACCGTAATGTTTTAACTGCTTACTGCTGGTCCCAATCGGGCGATGGAGTGAAAATAATATCAAAACGTTTTCTTAGAAACGCTTCTATTAAATAAAAACTTCTCTTAGTGAGAGTATCGTGCGACATCAAAAAGAACGCTTAACGAGGGCACCAGCCCAAAACCACCCGTTGTTTTCTTTCTTTTGCACTAAAAATGGACGCTTTGATCAAGCAATTTATTACAGATTGACTGATATAGGTTAGAGAGACTTATAACAGTTTTACACTTCAGATTAGAGTGGAAATATAGCACACCTCGAGTTGATTCTGAATCATTGAAAATGTCAGTCACGTTCAAATTTGGACAGTTGATGAAACTGATCAGGAAAACCTTAGAAAACTACTAATGTCACGAACACCTAGTCACGAAAGTGACGGAGCTGTCACGAGATCGACCTTCAACTGACCAGTACTTGCGCCCGCGAATTTAAATTTGTAAATTTTGTTTGAAATCGAAACCTTCTAGACCATGCGAGTAAAATACATGCAGAAAACTCTGATTTATATGGATGAAGAAATAACGGGAAAGCTCTAACGTCTCTAAAACGGCTAAGAGCTCGGCTATGCATAATATTTACCCAAGATGATGAACAAGATCGCGGTTTTGATTTTTGGTTTGGGGTTTCTGTTTTATCGCATGCAAGTTTATTTTATTGTTCGCGAAGAAAAAGCTGAATTGCATTCTTGGTTAGAGCAGCACGATCTTCTGGATTATGAGGCTAAATTGCACAAATTTGGTATGTGTGGTAGTTAGTTCCTTACATTTAAGTATTGTGCAATGTAATTTGTAATTACTTTATGAGGCATAATCGAATTTCTTTAAATAACATCTCAGACATAATAATTTAGAGAACTCCTTACAGTTTACCATGATCCAGTACATGGCAAGGGCTTAAGATGGTAATATTAAGTATTTCTGATATGCTGTTATTTACGGTTAAAAATATATCTTATAGAATTATTTATAGGTGAGGCTTTCCCACTCTTTGTTTTTGCTTTTATCACATTCAATTCTTCTGCAACATAAATAATGAAGAACTTCTGTCAGTGTATGATATTGTTTGATAATTTATAGCATATAACGTAGCCTATACGATTCGAAAAAACAAGCTGTAATGATAGGGTGCTGGTTGGTTTCTTAGTGGGGACATACGTAATTTCAGACTTGAAATGAGTCGCCTATTGGCGACCAGAGTTAAAATTCTGGTGACAATCAGTAAATTTTTAGTTGATTGCAACTTGGACCCTGACATCGTGATCTTTTAAAGGTATTTTTCTGTGTTGTTTATAAATGATGATGATGATGACATTTTTCTTTTAGGTATTCTTACTAAAGCCAAGTTTGCAACCCTTGATGCTAAAAGGTTCCTAACAAGACATGGATCATTTTGGGGAGTTTTTACATTTACATCTGAAAAGGAAAAACTAGAGCAGGCTGTACAGAAAGCCAGACTTGAACTACAACTTCTCTCTTGGCTACAACAAATTCATTTGGATACCTATTACTCAAAACTGTTGTCACAAGGGATAAACAGTGTGGAAAGATTGATAAAAAACCACAAATCTGATCTGTTGAGAAAGATTGTTACTGATGAGGATTTTAAAAAGTTTCAAGAAGCAGTTGAAAAGCAACAAGGTCACTTTGTAGATTCTCCTCCTTTGAGGGGTGTATTAATGCTGTTTTCTTTTTCTTGGTGGAGCATAAAATTTGTAGGTAAGTTTTTTTCTATGTTGCAAAAGAGAATGAATCCTCCCTTTTGTCATCTACTTATTTTGCACTGAAAATTGGCAGAACTTTTATTTGGGAGTTTTTACCGTTTTTTTGTTTATCGGGAGCATTTTTTTTGTCAAAAAAGATAATTGAAATTACATCTGAAAACTATTTCTTTTTTTCCAATTTCATGGTCAAGCAGTAGTAATGGTATATCAAAATGGAAATGCTACATTCTCAGCTTGTATTACTTGAGATGTTGAGTTGCAGCACACTCTAAGTCTTAGTGACAGAGAACTCATAACGGTCAGAGTCCAAAGGACAAACAAATGAACATGATGGAGTAAACAGCTTACTCCTTTGGAGCTATAATTGCACCAGAGATGGCAAATCTTAGGTTTTTCCCTTTTTTATTTCTGGATTTTTTTGCAGAAACTAACTTTTGTGGATGAATGACAATCTAAGCATTTGCAAAAATTAAATCTACAAACTCTTGATGGTGACACTCCTCTGAATAACACAAGTTTCCCCCTTAGTTAGACAAGATGAATTTCCAAGGACAGTGATCTACTCAGTTCACCTACATTACTAAGTCATAATTTGATAAGAACATTCCTTACCATGAGACGGCTGCTTAAATGGTAATTTGTGCTTAGGTGTAAAAAATATTTATAAATCTTTTTTCCCCAAGGAGAGGAAAGGCCTGAACTTTTTGTTACCATTTGGGAAACTTATTAGTTTTTTCCATGTTTAACAGAACCCAAATGATTTAAGGTTGTTAGAATGGGTGACTAATAAAATGACTGTATCTCCATTTATAGGTAGAGTGCTTCTTGTCATGGTTGGCAGCATAGCACTCTTGGTATGTCTCAGTGTTGGATTCTCTAGAATCAAATCCAGAAGTCAGCAACACAAGTCCACTTTCTTTGGATATGTTCTTGGCTTAGCCCTTGAGCCTTCATTTACAAAAGTTATTTGGGAGTGGGAAGATCCTCATATTGTGGGTGAATCAATGTCATTTATCCTCAAGGTATTTGTTGAAATTATATTATCATCATCATCTTTTATTTGCCTTATTTACACAATACAAAAAATTTATTTACAGCAGTTATAGCTAGATTAGGCAAGGAGACCCAGGAAGCTACCAGGCTTATGAGAGAGCCACCTCACTTACATTAATAAATAAAGTAAAGAAAAAGTGCTGCAAATGTGTGGCTAGGCCCATTCAGTGATTATTTAAGTAAAAACTCTTGTATTTTAGTCTTAAAACTAAGAAGGTTTGACAAACAAGTGACTGAAACAAGAAGAGAGTTTTAAATTTTAGCACCCAGGTAGAGAATTGTAAATTTCTTGAGATTTGTATGGCACAAATGCGTTTGATAATTAGGTACTAGCTGTTCTGGTACCATAGTTGTGAATTTGGCTATTCATTACAAAAAGATTGAGAAGCAATAGGGGCAATAACTTATTTCTATAATAAAACATGAATTTGGCAATTTCAAATGTATTGATATGGATAATATCTAAAATTCCTAGTTTGGAGAATAAAGGAGCAGAATGGGCTTGATAGTCTGAGTTGGTGATAGCCCACACAGCTCGTTTTTGCAAGTAATAAATTCTATTTAAGTTAGATATGTATGTGGACGACCAGGTGCAGTTACAATAGACGATATAATGATAAATTAAGGTGTAGTACAAAGTGAGTTTGGTTGTAGAGGATAGGAGAAAGCGAGACCTGAATGTAATACCTATTGATTTAGCAATTTTTTTTTGTAATATATTTAAAAGAGTTAGTTTAATGAGATTTATATTTTCAGTCTTGCTTTGTGGTGTCTATGACAGGCCTTCATGTTGTTAGTGTTTTTTTTATCAATCACAAGTAAGTTTAATGTCTTTTGTAAAGCGAGCTGGCAAGAGGTCTGTACGGAATCTGACATTAATATTATCATTGCTAGATCACTTGTAGACCTCTCAAAAGCTGTTGTTGTGCAAGACCTTGTACTTTCGTGGAGTCATGCAACTTGAAATCATTCTGTGATATAGCTGTCTAGCTACTAACTGGGTGTGTTACACATTTGTGAAGTGATTATACTATGGTACATTATTCAATAATTCATTGCCATGTCAGACTAGCCAAGGACTTTTTTTTTAATTCATATTTTGCACTTGATAAGTTTATTACTCAGAGATCAGCTGAAGTAAGTAAGAAAAACTCTTACAGTAGAGGTGAAAGGAGAAAGGAGAACTACATTAGACTGGGAAATTATTACTAACTCTTGCCTTGTCTGTTTTCTTTTAGTTTTACCGAATGAATGCCACTCCATACTCTGTATCAAAAGAAGATTACATCCTAGTTGAAATAATGCACAACAACAACTTCATTGTGTCATCACGGGAATATGGTGGTGAAAGATGGAGAGATGGGAATGCCATGAGAGTTTCCTTTACTGTCCGAGAGGCTGGAGCCTATAAAATATCTGTTCTGGTGAAGGGAAAACCAATCAGGGACAGTCCATTTACGAAAACATTTTTACCAGGTTCTGGATCCCTAGATAACTAAAGGGGTGTTTTTGGGCATGGGAGAAGCTGCAGCAATATGTTGATATGCTGGGCTCTGGATTGAAATGTCCAGATTCTGGCACTATAGTGGTTATTGGGTTCTGTGTGCGGAGCATGATTCTCTCTGACAGTGCCTCTGTCCACCCAGGAGGTAGTTAGATACTGTCCAGAAAATGTGACAAATTTAAGGGGTAGCCTCTGATGGAAAATGGAGTTGGGGGGGAGGGCAGGAGAAGAAAGTATCAACATTCCTTGCCACTCCATCCCATAATATACTTCTTTTTTTCTTTAGTCAATAGTACTCTTCCTGTTTGTTCATTGGATTCTAAATTGGTTTGCAAATGCATTTAATTTGTGATGTTACTTATTGACAGGTGTGGTTGATCCATCCAAATGCAGTATTCTAGAAGGCAGCTCACTGCTTGAGGTGCAACAAGGGATATATACTCCTCTTACTGTTGAGGCTTGTGACAAGTTTGGGAATGTCTGTCCTCTTTCAGTTCAAGATGTTCACTCCTACTGTGTGGAAATAACTGAGGTAGGAGACAGAGTTGCCACTTGAGTGTAAGTACTTAAGTTACAACTAATATTTATAGATGGCATTTGTGAAAAACAGGCTTTTAGTTGGTGAATAATTTGGCAATATATACACTGTTAAAGTAGAAAGTAATTTGTTTTAGCATAGATGTGAATTTTTTGATTGAGTAAATGTTAGTAGTGTGGTGAATTTTTTAATTTGCGTAAAGCTCCTGGATTTATCTCTACAAGTTGACACATGTTTATATTTTAATTGTTTTGTCAGATTGGAAGCAGTGAAAAGACAGACCCTGAACTTGTGATTCTACCAGATGGATTTGACAAGAATAATGTCCTCCACATAAAGCTGGATGATGAAGGATGTTTCAATGCAGTTGTTAAATATAATGGAGTTACACTGAATCAAGGAAAGCTTACTGTCATTTCCCTCAATCGTAAGAGCAAAATATGTGTCTGCTACTTGTTTTGTTCAGTTTGTATAGTGTTGTAAGAATTTACATCACACGATCTAAGAAATAAAAACAAGGATTATCTTGCATAGTCCTGCATTCAACTTTCAGAAATTTTTAAATGATTTGTTTAAAGATGGCTGGGCTGTGTGGCCAGCCATGATTAGATTGTATTTTAAGACAGCCAATTTACTGCTTTTCAAGATGTGTCACAGAATTTTCTTAAAAATTTATTTGTTTAGTGTTTTGAGAATTTGTTTTATCTCCTACTTTGTCATGTGATTAAGAGTGAGTGCTGTAGTTTGAAAAGGACCAATTCTTTTTCAGTTTGAGTCCCTCTCTGATACATGTAAAATCACCTGTTTCAATATCCCTTGCTTGTGGTATTTTATGAGAAATCTCAATAAATGTTTTGTTTTTTGCTTTCCTTTATACATATATTTAGCTAAAGATGCTGAACATGTCAACAAGAATATAAAGAATAAATGTTGGAATGTATGGTATGAAGCATATCTTCTGGTGAATGATGATACATCTCCAGCAGCATCTTCTGGCTCAAGCACCCCTGCCACACCCAACATGCCCTCTGGGGCAAGAAGACCATCCAGTAATTTTGAACAAGCTTCTATTGCTATAACTGGATTGAATATCAATGGCCTAAAAAAGTCTCGCAAAGTCTACTGTTACATCTCCAAAAAGGTGTGCTTTTGTTTTTCTTTGCTTCATGCAAACAACAATATCTTGAAGGAGCTGTTTTTCAAATTTTTTTTTCATTAATTTTGTAGCAATTACAAATCAAAGAATTTTACATGAGGATTATTCCACACAGACTGTATGGATTTCGAGTTCGGCCCACAACAAAGGTATGTTGTTTTGATTGTGTTTTTTATCTTTTGTGACTTACAAGTGATATTTTGATAGCAACCATTTTCGTTCTTAAGTTCAAAGGCCTTTAAAAGAGTAAATCATCTTTATTACAACACTTTTAACTTGAATCAAGATCCTTCTTTTCATCTCTCAACAAAAGGTTTTCTATTACTCGTGCAAAACTTCTAAATTGCTTGTATTTGTTTCGTCATATTGATATTTAGAGGAACTTGTCTTGTTTATAATTGATTATGCAAAATACAGGAAACTAAATATTTTATGTACCCACTCCTCCCTCAGATTATTCTGCATCCCCCTGACCGTAGTGTTGATTATCCAGCGTTTACTGTAGACGATGGTTCGCAGCCTCCGATAACTGTGATGTGCAGAGAAAGAAATGTATTGGTGGCGACCTTCTCAAGACTTTTGCTCACGAAAATAGGTCAGTTGAACAGATGATCGACGATGTTGTTATAGTCGCAACGCGCGAACTGTCTCTTCAGCCGAGGAAAGTTACAAAATATTAGTTTGGTAAGATAAGAAAACATCAAAAATAGCACCAAAAAAAAAAAAAAAAAAAAAACCAAAACAGTGGCGGGGAGAAGATTGACCAGGATTGCAAAGGATGTGTAGTAGAGCGCTTTTCTAATGAGTGATTGTTGGCAGTTTTTCATTTGTCTGATTGGTTGAGAAGGTGGCGCAATTTTTCTAGACCAATCGTTGAACAAAGTGAATTAAAACCAACTCAATCCAAGATTAACCGGCTCGACAGTCAATTAAAAATTCCTTTATCTGTCTATCGACACAGAGATTTTTCCTAGTGTCCTTTAAAGCCGTTGTCTAATATTGACCACACTTTTTCACTATGAGCACCACTCAGCCACTAGATAACGTATACACCTACTTATAATAAGGTGTAGTTCCGTGACGTTCTAAGACGACGTTGCTTTGTAATAATATCTTGTGACAATTTGATTGCAGATCTTTTGTAGTGCAGTAAGGCATTTACAGTTTCCTCAATTTTTCCATGCGTTCCAAGATTAAAATTTTAAGTAATCTCTTCACCATAACTTTCATTTTAACTTTCTTTCACAGGAGGGTCAGAGAGCTTCAAAGACAAACAGGAATTCTTTTATCGTGAATTACTCAACTACCACGGGCGAAAAACGAGTGAAGTGAACTTAAAGATAGATCGACGTAAACTCTTGGAGAGTGTAAGTTTAGCACAACGAGCTACGTTGATTAAAATGCAATGGAACGAAAAAAATTTGAGGAGGAAACTCATCCCTTGCCCTTTTTTTTGAGCGAGTTTGTCCGAATATGAATGCCAAGGTATTTAGAGATCCTCTCTGCATCGCTTGTTTCTCTGTTCGTGGTGCGAGTCAGTCGTAGATCCTAAAATCAGCACGTCATTGGGTTGAATCTCACGTCGTCACAGGAACTTTCTTTGACGACGTGAGATTCAACCCAATAAACTAACGTACGATTGCTAGATATTATTTTTTATTATTCAGTGCTGAATAGCTCGTGTTCTTTCCCCGTAGTCCTATCAAGCCACAATGAAGACATTCTATTCCAGCGACTGGTTAAAATATTTTAAAATCACGTTTAAAGACGAACCAGGTAGGTTATGATAATTTTTTTCACGCTGTTATTTGAAGCTACTTGTTGTGGAATATAAGATAACTTGAGCCTCAGATCAGAGTAGAACTGGTAATTATATTTAAAACCATGTTTGTTTCTTTTACTTCTCAAGGTGTTGACTGGGGTGGCTTGCGGCGTGAATGGTTTGAGTTGTTGTGCAAGGCACTGTTTTCTCACGAAGCTGGATTCTTCAGTCGCTTCAACGCTGATGATCCTCAAGCTCTGGTGAGTGCAGGAGTGTTTGGTGCTCTGTATTGCTTTATTGTAAAGGAGCAGCCTTGTAATTCACAACTACCATTGAGTTTTGGTCTGTACTGCATTGAGCAAGTTGGAGTACAGCCTGCATAGTGCTCCCTCTCTTTCCACGCCAGACTCTCAATGTCAGGTTGAAAGGGTCTTTCCAAAGATCACGACACGATGAGCCCGTCAGGGTAGCAGTGCTCTGAACTCAGGATCAAAGGTCCTCCTACGCCACAGCCTGTCTAAAATGTTTTGAGGAGAACAATTTTAAGAAAATAGTTAGTTTTCGGCGCCGGTAGAAAGAATTATGATGTTCACTGTTCCTTTTTTGTGTGTTCAAGGTTCATCCGAATCCGCGGAGACCTGCTCATTTGAAAGTTAAATTTTACGAGTTCGCCGGACGCATCGTTGGAAAATGCTTGTACGAGTCCGCTATGGGATCAACACGGAGATTAAATGTGAAAGCGCGATTTAGCAGATCATTCCTTGCTCAGCTACTTGGTCTTCGTGTAAGCTACAGGGTAAGACTACACCATTTTTCAAAATAATATTTGAAAAAATAGTTATATGGAACAAATTTTTGAACAGACGAGCAATCCGAGACGAAAAGCTGTTACATTTGTCTAATCCATGTTCAGTATTTTGTGTAAACAATTTTCAACCGATAATTATTTTTCAATCCACAAAAAAGTACTTCGAGATTGACGACAAGGACTTCTATCGGAGCAAAATCAAATTCATCGAGGAGAATGACCCGGAGGACTTGACACTAGTATTTGCAGAGGAGGAGTACGATCAGCAGGGGCGCTTAGAGAAGGTGGGATAAAGGGCCTTCGAATTCTTAAACATCTCATCTCTTACTTTTCTTTCTCTTGAGTGTTTTTGCAACCTTTGGTGATTATACTTGTATATTTGGAGTATCCAAAGCTCAGATCTCCCGATTTTCGTAGTCCAGATGCTCTACCATTTGAGCTCAGGACAACCTTTAGGTGAGCTAGGCTGTAAGTTGGAATCATATGGGAACAGATTCCAGCATGCTACTTGCATCAGTGTTGTCGAAACCTTCCTTTTTGGAGATGTCAAGTAAAGTGGTAACATAGTTATAGATTGGCTTCTTAAACAGTTCTTATCAGCTGAAGTTAATTTCATTTCAACCCTTAGTTGGAGGAGTTGAAACCAGGTGGAGCTCAGATACCAGTCACAGAATCAAACAAGAAAGAATATCTGGACTTATTGGCTCAGTATCGTCTTGCAACCTCTGTTAAACAGGAGATTGAAGCTTTTGTGAAAGGTACGATTAAAAAGGACTTTATGCCTCGTCATTAAGTATTTTTTCAGTCTACTCATGGTCCATTAGTCCACTCTATTCTATGCACCTACTTTGTCCCAGGGTCTCTCCTCTTCCTTGGGCGGGAAGAAGGAGGGAATCTGGGAACGAGGTTGATTATGCAATTTCCCGAGGCTAATAGAAGAAAGAAAAATATAAACTAGAGGACATCTTTTGGTGATTTGACTCCAATTTTAAGTTCTTAGACAGAGCAGAGTTCAAACGTTTATCTCAACATGGCGACCCAAAAAACCAAAAGACTACGGGATCATTTCTCACGTGACAGAGATATGCAATTCGTACAAACTCCAAGCAAAAATTGGTATTCATGACCAAGGAACATTGGTCAATGTCAATGAGGCGCGACTAGGAATTTAATCAGTAATTTCTCTTTTTTGGGTAGGTTTGAATGAAATTGTACCAGACAGTCTGCTGAGTGTGTTCGATGAATATGAGCTGGAGGTAATGTGCCCTGTGACCAATACTCTTCAACGGGTTTTCATTTTAAATTTGGTTATATTTTTCTGGGTCAGTTTTAGTTGCGTATCCGTCTCATTTTCTCTGTATTCCGCAGCTTTTGATGTGTGGGACTGGAAACATCAGTGTTACAGATTTCCAAAACAATCATACTGTTACGTATGATATGGCACCATTTAGAAAGGTAAAGCTAACTTTAGTCATTACTTACTTGGGTAGTTAGAGCGCTGTTACTAATGATCAATCAAAGGAACAAACTGCCTGAAGCGTAGAAAAACGCGAATGATCAAGTCACTGTTGGTTCTAGTCTTGCATCTTACTGGTTGAGAGAGTGCATGACGCGAGTGCTCCAGACCAATCAGGAGCGATGGGAATCAAGAACTAGGGTTACCTATTCTTAAAATTTTCAAAATGTTGATAATTTCTTTCACAGCTCAGAGCCGTTTCGTCTCGTAATTCTGTCGCGACGTAGTACTTGTTTGCAAAATAGCCCGCAGTTTTCGGGATGATATGAAGGGGCCCGATAAAGAAATCGACGGATGAAAGTGTAGCGGCCCAAACGGCGTGGAAATAGTGGCGAGGGTATTTTTTAGTTCTAACTTCAATTCATAAGGCTTTTTTTTTCTTATTCAGACTTTGGAGTGGTTTTGGACGATTGTGACTAGTTTTACTCAAGAAGAGCTTGCTCGACTGGTGCAGTTTATCACAGGTTCTTCTCAACTTCCCCCTGGGGGATTTGCCGAACTCTCTCCCCAAATACAGATCTCGTACGCTCCATTTACAAACGCACTTCCCACAGCACATACTTGGTAAGTACAGTCTACAATCCGCTACTTAGCTTGACGGAGAGGACCCTGGGAACGCTCGGCCCAGGCGTAAAGAGATCAGTAATCTTAATGGATCGTTTGGGCCCGATATGCAGATAGATCTTTTCGCAACTTCCGCTTATTACATCAAACGTGACCAAAATATAGGCAACTTCTTGGACGGAAGTTCATTACAAACTAATGACTACCTCGGAATTTTCAAATGCGCTTGCGTGCGATGTAAAACTTCTCCTTTCATTCATAACGTTGAAAAAATATCCCACCAGTAGCATAGCACCATTTTCTGCATATAAACACATACACAACCCACAATTCCTCCACTCGCTCTGACATAGGGCTAACGCTCGAGACGTCAGCTTTGAAAGTCTTTACCGTGGCCAATTTACTTTATCAAACGCCCAAAATAAATCTTTTTACAGGATGGTCAAGAATGAACAGTTTTTGACTCTAAGAACCTTTTCTTGTTTGTAGTTTTAACCAGCTCTGTTTACCATCCTACTCGTCCTTCAAAGAGATGCAGAAGAAACTTTTACTTGCAATAAACGAGGGAAGCGAAGGATTTGGTTTTGCGTAAGAATGGAGAATTAACAAGATCATTAGATGTGCTTCGAAAAATTATATCGATGGAAAATTGACTGGAACTAAGACATTTTCTCTAGTACGCAGACCCTAGCATTTCTCTGATCGGAAGGGATTTTCTTATCACAGCATCTGCGCGTTGTTAGGCATCTAGAGAAGTAACAAGAGAGCAAGTCACCCCCGAGTGCGGGAAATTGATCGATAACCAAATTCTTAGAAATAACGTCCTACGACAACGTACTGAGGGCTTAAGGAGTAACGCTTCGCTTGTATTTTCTGTAGGAAATATTATCAAAAGTTTTAATAGCCGTACAGTCAGCAGTACTGACATAACGATTCTGCGATCATAACTGGATTAGACAATGATTTTATGAAATCGGGCACATTGTAGACAGAACAAAGTAGCTTTATAAAAGGAGCTGCTCAAACCCATCTGATTGTTTTTATTACGTGCAACTCAAAACAACTTTTTCTTATTAAAGCTGGTAGAGTGATTAAGTGATGTTCAATTGGCAATTTCCGAGTTACCTTTGGCCCGTTCTTAAAGTGAGCCCTGGTGCTCAGCCTCTTCTGTGATTATAAGTTTTCAATCACATGCAAATTATACTCATTTCATACGAATGGATGAGCATCAGGCCTCGTTTTGAACACGAGGCCAAAGGTAATTCGGAATTAGCCACTTTCAGCCCTTGTTACCCCTCGCTTTGTACTTTGTTTAGCGAATGCTTCTCAGACACGCGTGGTTAAGAATATGCGGTTAGGTGAACTAAACAACTCCTTCCCGTAGGGGGTTGGTGTGGACTCCCCGAAGGTTCGTTAAGAATCTATAAAGGTGTGGTTCAGGCTTTCTTTAGTCCCAAAGAGACACCAAAATTACGCCGGATCTTCGTGATCCCCTACCTTCCCCACCCTTGATCGTAGCGAAGACACATAGTGATGATGAGGTTAACAACACAATCTCACCGTTGGTGCTTTATTTCTTGACAACTTTAAACTTATCTACTACAAACCAAACTCTCCGAGACATTACTAGTCTCCACCGAGTTAATTTTTACTACATCGCGTAGTATGTCTGTTTTAAATCAAGCAAGGGAAGACGCGAACCACTTTTGAAAAAACCCTCAACAAGCACAACGAATACTCCAATTTAAATCCGTCCAGTCTTGAAGTTTTCATGTCTACTTCGGAAATCCCTAAAACTTGCGACGATGGCATATCACCAGGAGGCGTCGTCTGCGTCCTCAAAGAACTTCAACTTCTCCTTATTATTTGATGTTGTATCCGGGCAATAACCCACAATTTATAATTGCCTTGCCTCTTGCTGCCTGTCTGTTGGAGGGTTTATTAGAAATTGTATGGAAAAATTTAGGCAATGATCATTCCTAGGAACGGTAACTATCGATTCGGTGAAGTATTTCTAAGTGAGGCAGAAATACAAAAGTTTTATTCAGTACTCTACAAAATTTTCAACTGGATCTACAGCAGCTCAGAGGAACTCCCTTCAGAACTGGCTTTCAAGTTTTCGAATTGTGCTTACTATCTACACAGTGTAAACCGTTTCTGTCCAACAAAGCTGGTTGTTAAAACAGCAAAAGAAGAATAAATATCACCCGATCTTTGCAGCCACCAACAACAATGTTCACTGCAATCACACCAATTTTCTAAAGCTACCATGACACTAACAATTGAATCAAAATAAAACGTCTAAATTTCTTTTGAATTTCAAACGATACGCGACTTTAACGCTCAGGAAATAACGCAAATTAATTCTGGTTTGATTATTTTATATTAATTCTCCACTAATCCGCCTTTTTAGTAATTAGTCAATTAAAGATGGGGTCAAATTCATTACAATTAACGTCTACGCTTTTCCTTGGGGGTTGTGCCCCAAAAGACAATTTGCTTTATATATAATTTAGTACAAAGCCTAACTTATGTAAGAGGCGAAATTCAAAAAATATTTCGAGCACCGAAGATTCGTCCGGAGCAAGATGTAATATTGTTATTTTGTATGATAAGACGTGTTTTGAAGTTTGAATTACATTGGATTCCTTGTGTTGCAATCTGCTCGCACTAGAATGACACGTACACAGAAATATTGTAAAACCTGTCTCAATCTCCCTGACATGCTCACGGTTCAACATGGCCGAGCGCTTGCTAGGATTGGACGAAACCGCAGTGCGTAACAATGATGCATCACAAGGAACCCAAACGAACAACAAAATTCCATTTTCAAATTTAAATGTTAGACAATTTTAACTAAGGCTAGATGAACAACGGGTGTAACCCGTCTTAATTCCCCTTGCCCTTTCGTCAATTGCCCAGAAGTTGTAGAAGAATTTTCTCGAGGTCTCCTTTCATTTTCTTCGCTACAACATCTTTCAGAAGTTGTCCGGTCTTCTTTTCGTACCGAGTCTTTATATCAGCCAGATCAATCTGAAATGACAAAGGAGAAAACTCTAGTTATTCTCTTTCCGTTTCCATTGGAAAGAGAAAAAATATTTCACACGTTTGCCACGACGAGGAGGAAGAAGGGAAAAAATCCCAGTCACCCAGGAGAAATCTAATTTCGAACCTCTGAGCTCGATCGTTGAATGCAGAAAAACGTTGAAACACTCCTCACATTCGTGTGGTTCGAGTCTCCGTGCGGAGCTCGAATTTTTCCAAACACGACACATTACAAACTAATCACCATGTCCAATCAAATCCAGTGGAAATAACATAACGAACTGATGAGAACTCATATGAATACGTGTGAACTTAAGAACAGGAAATCGTTGGTGACAAAGCTACAATTGGTTTTCGTTTTACATCTGATTAGTTGAAAAGGTGATGGGGGTTTTCAACACCAAACAAAGAGCCAGGTGAAGCAAAACTTAATTTATCATGGATTGTTTTAGACACTCTAATGAAACTTCATACTTACTTCTGATCTTGTCACCAGCACACGTGTAACATTTTTACTGCTTCCTTTCTCCAGCGCCTTTTCCAACACCTCAGCGAAGAACAGAGCTGCGTCCTGAGCGCATCGGACTGAGAATTAATTCAATCTCGGTCAATATTTGCGTACACAGTAGGTTACAAAGTGTAAACAGTGTAAGAGCCATGTTAAAAATGAGCGTTTTCACTTCATCATCGATCCAAATGAAGCACCGTTGAAAAAATAAGAGAGGAGGTAAAATAACTCTCTTTTACAACTAGCTCGAAACATAAGGGAATATTTACAAAAGTGATCGACTGGACGAAAAATTTATATTCGGAAATGCGGTTAACTCGTCATTAAAAACAGTACACAATACGAGTTCTATGTTACTTACCTATCGCCCTGAAGACATTCTGCAAATCTCCTTTTAGGTGCTCGTTGATGTAATCCATGAGATCACTTTTGGTCAACTGCCAACATAGAGCATTCAGTTACGATAGCATAAAACAATCAAACAAACAATTGCTTCACACCATGATTTCCAAACTTAGATTTCTTCCCCATTTCCATTTGATGATCCTTTTGCCTCCAAGAGGTGATCAGCGATCAAGTAGAAAGGAAGAATCAAAATAATTCTCAACGAAGGAAATTGACTACTACCTGACCCCTATTTCCAGTCAAAGTATTCAGGTTCGAGAAGTAACTCTCTGATCTTAAAAGAAAAAGATTCAGTTAATTAAATCACTCACGGAAACTTACAGTTTTGTAGGCGTCTAAGGTGGCTCGCAGTTGTGCATAATTTCTGCTTGTAAGGACTTCGACAAATACTGCTTTGTCTGTTCCCTTTTTGCCTTGCCCTGCCTGAAAAAAAAGAAAAAAAATCAACTAAAAGACTGTACCAACAAGCCACCATTCACGCCCTGTTTCTGTTCCTTATTTTTTTTCTGATGATCGACCAGTACAGAAATTTGCTCGCCGCTTTGAAGCTATCCGCTTTGAAGTGGACCGGAGTTTTCTCGATGAATCACAGAGCAAAGTGAACCGACGCCCAAACAAGGTCATTTTATCAATGTAACAGAACGCTTGAAAATGGAGAAATAATAAAATAGATATATGAGTCAATACATAAAAAGATAATGATACAAAATAAGAAAAAAATAAATCAAAACAAAAACACACCTCAAAGAGTTTCTTGGCATCCGTCTTTGCCAGGTCCTCCTTTACCTTTTCGTTGCTATCTCGATTTTTCTGTCGGACAAAATACATCAAGAACAGCTGAGCAAACAACGAAAGCTTAACAATTAAGATAAAGCTAGACATCATTAAATCTACCAATTCACTATCAGTGTCAAAACTTTTATTACTGTGAACTTATTTATCGAACTGTTTCCAAGTCTGTTACTGATCACGAACTGATCACGTGCATTTTAACTTAAATTATACATTCTGGTCCAATCACAATCAGATGGCATTACAGCAGTTACCTCTATCAAGTTCATAAGAGTTGTCCTGAACTCCCCAGCAGTGTCTTCTTTGATCTTTTTAAGCACATCTTTACCGGTATAAACTACAGAGGAGAAAGGCCAATGAAGGAAGCGTTTACAAATAGGCCACAAAAAAATTTGGGAGGGAGGAAGAGGGGGCTATAGAAACATTCTACCACTCACTTTTCGTATATGCTGACTTCATTACTTGAAGTTCCTGTAAATTCAAAATAACACAGGCTTTAACTTTTTTGATGATTCGTAAACAACTAAAACTCCTTTAAAACACACAACTGTGTGATTAGCAATGTGGCTAATACCACGAGAAAACAAAATTGGACTCAAGGAAACCATTTTGAGCACAAAAACTTAAAAGAATTCGTCTCAAAAGGTAATTTGCTGAAAAGTCATTCTTCTTACAACTTTTAGGAAATTAATTTTTTCACTGCTTAATTGTTTCACCGCACAATGCAAAGTTAACACATGCGTGGTAATTTGTGATTCCATGAAAGCAGTGAATAATTTTCACGCCACTGAAACAACCATGACTACAACGACGAACTTTTTCTGCAGCAAACTGCACTCACCTCGTAAGTCCGTGAACTTAAAATTTCTATGAGGACCTGTTCATCAGTTCCAAGTCCCTAAGAAACAAACACCAACCACGATTAAATATGAGCAGATAAAGCGGAAAACAGCTGAGAGGTCCACGACTTACCGACATGGCGTCATGAAGAGAAACTGCATCGTAATTTTCTGGAACGGCCATCAAAGCGACTGCTGCATCCTGGAACTTTCCACTCAGTTCTGATTTCAAGTCATCCGTGAGGTTCTATGTAAAACATTTAGAAGAAAAAGAAGACACCACGCGTAAGCAAGGATTCAAGGCAACTTCTTAGGATAACTTTAACTCTGGCTGTTCTGGAGTCTCACGATGATTGAACCCTTTACACCCAAACAAAGTATGCAAATTCTCCATACTGTTTTCGGCCCCTTTTTACGACAAGAGCAGGGAGAATTTGTTCAACAATCAGTCAAGAACTCCTTCAGTTGCTGACGAATTTCCTTTATTCTCATGACCTAAATGTTATATTCAGGGGTGAAACTATGCGAGGAAATTACATGCTACTCACTCGTTGGGGTTAAACGGTTAAAATTACAAAATGATCAAATTCCGCCGAAAAGTGATACTGAAAGTGACATGCAGTGGAACCCCAACGAACTATGGGAAGAATGCTTGGGAATAGCAATTTATAGCTTTATTTTTGGATTTAAACTGAAAGATCTCGCACATCCGTGGCACATCTAGAGCCTTGAAATTTCGCTTTGATATTATTCTATCGCTAACGACAACAAAAGATAAAGATTTGTTTAGAGCTGTTTTATCAACCTCTTGCTGTGATCGCTTTTAACATTTACCTTGTTGTACTTCTGCTGGTACTTGGCCGCAATCTCTTGTCTCTGTTTATTTGACCGAGCTCCAAGAATGGCCACAATTACGTCTTTGTCACTTCCTGTTGATTGAACACATAACGTGAGGAAAAGAGGGAAGGAATGCGTGACACACATGATTTCAACTGAGTCACAAAATCTTTGGAAGATAAACTAGCATTACCCAGGCAACTTTACCAACAAAAAAAATTTCTCCTGGTGGCGCAAAAAATAAATTAAAAATCGATCTCAAGGAAAAACAATTGTAAAAGCGACAAGAAACATAGTTGTCCAGACGCCTCCTGAAAACTTCAAGTTATTGGTGTTCTGTTGGCAGGGGTGCTTAAGAGAAGGCTGCAGCAAAGTTGCCATGGTGACCTTGCGACAAAAGATATTCCTGTCCTCCTATGTAGCTACCTTAACGGCTGTTTCCCCCTTCACGCTCCTCTCTCCCCCCCCTCTCTCCCTCCTCTCTCCCCCCTCTCTCTCTCTACAGGATTGTCAACTACAGGATGTTTCAATAACTACTAGTAAAGTCTCAACCGCGATTTTGAAAAAAAAGGTTTTTTGAAATATATTTTTGTATATTTTTATACGTAAGCCATGTCCCTCACCAGAGCCCTGCATGGCTTTCCTCAAAGCTTCTGCGTCTTTTAAGGCATCGAAGTTATCTACTGGTTTCAATGTCCCACGGAACTGGGGCTGAAGGAGAAAACGAGAAAAGAAAAGAATAAAGACAATAATAAAATCACGAAAAAACAAACTGTCTTTATGTCTGTTTTCCTGAGGCGCAGGAGAATTATTCAGTGTCGAAGGCAAGCTTCTTCACTCCTAAAAGAACACACTAAGACCACTTTTGACAATGGTGTAAATATACTCGTGTTATAGCTAAAATTCAGTGCAAATTGCCCTGACAATTCAATTATGTTACTAAGGAAAATTAAAACTACTGTGCAACAAAACTGAGGGTTCAACTGAAAATACATTCCTCCTCAATGATCTCTTTAAAGAAGAAAAGAAGAACGTTTTTTCGTTATCTAGGATCACAGTTAGAGCAATTCTTTCTAAACTTTATAATTACATTGGGGCCACGATAAGTTAAAAATTCATATGAGTTAGAAAAGAAAACATGTCAGTTTGCACCGAATTTCAGCTGATTAACATGTTAGATTTGTATCTGTATACTGTGCGCTCGTTCGACTGCGCATGTTTGACTGCGCATGCTCCCTTTGGGCACGAGGCGGTACTTACTTTGAGTGAGTTGTCACTGGGGGCAGGGCGGGGCTTGACGGGGCTTATAGCTGTCTGTTAAACATGAAAGCAACGTGACGTATGCGTTATTATGATATCATATTTATCTCGACGAAAAAAGAGGTTTTGCATAACGAGCGATAATCATCCGGATCTAGTCGACTCCGTTTGGCAAAGAAAAAGTCACATGTTGACTGCCCTTCCGTCTTAAAACGTTGATGCATGTATCTCTTGAATTAAATTTACAAAATTTTGCAAAAAGAAAATAAAAAGTTTATGCGTACGCAAGCGTGCGACATAGGTTGAGGCCTATAAAAATTATAATTACTTTTAAGGATTTACGAAAACAAATCACTGCTTTGCGTTTACGATCATATTCCATTATCTTCGTCAATTTATTACAGCGCTGCCGAAGTTTTTCAACATCAACTATGTCCTTACTTGAATTTTCATCTGACTTGTATATCAAAATCATTACAAAGCATCTTAATAAGGGTCTTTATCAAAAAGGTAGTTAGCTAAAATATTAAAAACTTTTGATAAAACTGTCCATCACTTCTAGTTAAATTTATATTAAAAGCTTAATTGTCTTAGTATTAGAATTAATACTGTTACAATTTAAAAATTATCGCCATAAACTTTCCCGTCGCGTTTATTACTTGTGTGTATCAGTTGCAATAAGTTAGTGCCCCAAAATGAAACCGATAAAAGTCGTCCTACATAAAATAATATAAGCTGAAAACAGGGAACATACCTCACTCATTGCTTCTGAAATATCTTTTTCTATCTGTTGCGATGTAGCCAGTTCCTGGAAAAACAAAGCAAACTATTTCAGACCCTGCAGTTACACACAAAATTGTTGATAAGCACATTTTAAAGGCTAAAATCTCCAACGAAGTGGAAAATACTAACGCTTTCAACAGAAATTGAAAGTCTCTTCAACTCTTTGTATTCAACTTCTAACGCTTTGTGCTGCTTTTCCAATTCTTGTTTAGAATTCTTGAGATCCTTCGAAAAAACATGACAACCATGTCGTTAACTAAGCATAAGATACTAAAAATAAAAACCAAACAATTCCCAAAGCTCAATTTTAATATTCAACAAACAACTCAATATCCTTAACTAAAAATAAACTTGAAATATATTACAATAACCTTGCAACAATAGACTTAAATAACGTTGCGCTTTGGTGGAATTACCGGTGGTGTTTGTAACGTTTACTCCCAGAAGACACATAAGCTAAGTCAGCTTAAGAGCATCGAGACTCGCACTTTCAAAAGCTCTTCTCTGTTTCAGTAACACAGAGTGTCTGGGAGCGCTGCTACTCTCCCCTGGGTGGGAATGACAGTACGTAGAAGGATCCCCACCCCCAGCTTTCCGTCAGATTTCTCAAAGATTTTGCTAGTACCTGGTCCATCTATCGGGTAGAGAGGAGCACTCTTCAGAGTCAATTAAGAGGCCAGCACACCAATAAGTATGCTACCCAATCTCCCAGCCATGTGGTAGTGTCTACTGTTCTATACTGAAATTGCGTTTATCAATATGTGCTGATGTACAACTCGGTACTCACATCAATCTCTGCTCGCTGTTCAGATATCCTTCGTTCAGCCTGATGAAAACGGACAGAGTAAGAAAACCAATTTAAGTTTCTGTTCCTTCATAAAGAACCAAAACAACTCACACAGGCTCACAAACCCTTTCTTCAAAATGAAGACAAAACAAAACTTATAAAGCATTTAATACTTCCACAAACACGAGTGACAAAAGACGGTTACATTTTTACTTTGGAAACTACAGAAAGGAAAATTGTTCTATACAGAGATTCGGCCATAGAGGTTTCATTAGAATGGACACACTTTATAAGGGTTCAGTGTACAGAACAGAAGGAAGAAGAACACAACAAGACAATGCTTTTTCAATCCCCCACAGAATAAAAAGCATGTTACCGTGGACACTGCTTTTGACGCACGAGCTTCCCCTTTTCAGATAATTCAGACAAAAACTATTTTCCATGACCATGTAAAAAAGACCTTGAAGTTATTTTTTTCTAAATATCGGAACTGTTGTCCCTGTGCAAGGTTTCATATTGTTTTACAGAATTAAAGCTTCCACAAATATTTTTAAGACTTAGAGAACTCAATTGTATAGATTTAGCGGACAATCTAACACCTCACCTCCTCTAGTTTACCGTCATCCTTTTCTTTATCCTTCTGTAATAAAATAGTTGTCATAACGTGAAAATGAAATTCAACACCAACAGCCCCCGAGAGAGACTTTAAACGAAGAGAAACATTTGTGAAATGAAAACACCACTATGCCTTTGCAGATTCCTTGTCAAAATTTGTCATATAAACTATGAATATGGATCTAACAATTAACCTTCTCTTATCAAAGAGAGGATAAACATTCCTGGGCTTTATTTAAAACACAGTTTAAATTTATTTTTATATGCTTTATGGCATGCTTATGGAAATAGTTTACTCTTGATAAGTACTGTAATAAAATACATTGCTTTCCAAAAATATTGTGCAAATCTTTCCTCAGTTACACAAGGTCCTGGTGACTGTCAAACTTCATAAGTAAATATCCTCTTTAAAGAATTCATTTTTGGACCAAAACAATTTACAATCATAGCGAATACATTTTGATATTTTATCAAAGTCATAAAAATAATACAAAATGATGCAAGGTTCAAAAATGGAATTACAAAAATTACTCAGCAAAAAGGGAAATTATTGTAATTTAAACTTGATAGGCAGAATTCAAGAATGTATAATAATTTGATAGCTATAATTATATTTCCATCAAATATCTAAAGAACAGCATTCACAACCCAGACCCCAAGCCTGCTGTAAGAGAAGCCACAGTCCATCAGTACAAACCTTGTTCTTTACTTTATTCAATGCTCCTTTCAGTCCCCTTTTTTTCTTGTCAGGGCTGTTGTTTAAACTGTCAAGTGATTCCTACATTTGATTTTATTGGTTAATAATTAGAATTACATTTAATGAGTCCTTTAAAAGCCAGCTTTACTATGCTGTTGTGATATTTTCAGAATTACTTTATAACCTGAACATAAATGTTTGATTTAATTTACGCAACCTGTTTACCATTTGATTTCCATGAACCTAAACCTTTCTTATAGGTTTAATTCAAACTATTATCCAATGCTTAATTTTACTTTTAATTTAACCTTACGATAAATAAACTTGCTTCGAGGAAACATTAACTTGCTTTCAAAAAAGTAAAAATGTTGCATTGCTTGTCACATGTTCATTTTAATTGAGGCTAATTAAGTTCATACACATTTGCTTGAGGTCCTTAAAATCTTAGTTAAGAAATTGTCAATTGTAAATTTTTAAAAATTTATGATTCCTCAGGAGATGAATAACTTGCCATTCACTTGACCAAAAATGTTAGTTAGAAAAAAAGGTTCCAATCAAAAGGTTTTAGCATGTTACAAATTCTGCCAAATAAATAACAATGTGTCAACCATTCCCCCATTCACACACCCCCCCCCCCCCTCCAGTGGTATAATTTGCAGGCTTTGCACTGGTATAAAACAAAATAAAACAGAGCACTGCCAACACACCTGTGATTTTCCAAGGTCATTATTTGCCTTGGCTAAGGCCTCCTCAAGTGATACCACTTTCTTCTTTAGTTCGTCTTCTGAGCTTTGAACCTTGGCAAGCTCACCCTTGGCTGTTTTCAATTCATTATCACGTTCAGCAATTTCTTTGATTGAAGTTTCCCTTTGCTGCTTGCACTTTATAAGATCTTTTTCTGTGGATTCTAGCTTGGAAATTGTATCAGTAAGTTCTCTATCTTGTGCTCTTAGCACTTCAAGTTCTTTCTCAAGATTTCTTATTTTGTCACTGTCTTCAGAGACTGTAGATTTTGAGAGCTGTTCCTGTAATTCAGAGAATCGTTGCTTTGCTTCACTCTCAGCAGCCCTGGCCTCCTTGAGATGTTGCTCTAAAGATGCTATTGTGTCCAGCTGAGAAGAAGCTGATCCTGTGGTCTTTTGAAGATCTCCTTCTAAAGTTGATATTCTATCATTGGCCTACAACACAAGATGGCATGATAAAAACTGAGTTTCTATGTTTTACATTGCATTAACATATTAGCATTTAACAATGAGAACATTACAAGCTTACTATTGAACTGACCACTGATAATTTAGCAGTGGATCCACATTGCCTTCAGAATAATTGGGATTCTAAAATGGTAATTCAATGCACAGAGAGAAGGGCGAGGGATCCTTGAAAAATGTCATCCCTTGAGGAGGAGAACTACAAATGAACTCAATCCAAAGAAATGAAGTTTTAGAGCCCTGACCACAGCCACACCAGCAGAAGGCAAGTGAGCTCACTCCTATGCCTTTCCTCCTCGAACAAATCCCATTGTGCAAGATACGTCTTATTCAACAAAACATCACAGTTGCAAAAATATGGATAGCTTAGGTTTAATAACCAATCTTTATGGATACCTCTTTCAGCTCTCTTTGAGTTCGTTCTACAATCTTTTGCCAGTTGTCCATTTCAGATTCAACATTGTCTTCTAACTTTCTAAGCAAGGACTCCTGAGACAAAACAGCACACAAACCAAATTAATACCATTCCTTTACCCTTTAACTCCCATAAGTGACTGAGAGAGAACTTCTCCTTTCAACATCAATACAATATTAACCAGATAAGTGATGAGAATAAAGAAAAATATCAATTTGGGGATAATTAGTTGATCCAATACTAAATTCTCTGACCTAACATTATAAGAATTGTATGGTTGACAGTAAGGAGAAAGACAAATTTGATCTGGGGGTTAAAGGGTTGACTAGCTAAAAGATGCTTACCTCCCACCCAAACAGTTCTTTAAATTATTAGATCAGGTCTTTTTGAGACATCTGATCATCTTAGATCTTGAAGTTGGTTATTCATTACTTACTGTTTCTTGAAGTGTGACTTTGTAATGAGCACATTCTGCTACCAAAGTGTCTTTCTGTGCCTGTACTTCTTCAAACTTTTTGGTAAGCTCTTCCAACTATGATAAAAAACAAAAAAAAACTCAGAGGAACACAAAAATATACCAGCTGCATTAAAGTAAGGGAACTGACCTTTGTAAGTTCAAGATAATTCCTAAATTTGAGGTTTAAATGTCCAACTTAAAGGTGAACCAGGGTCCAAAATCAACTTTTTTGGTTTCATTTGCTACAACATTTTTTGAAGGCATGCTTAGAAACTGACCAAAATTCTGTTCACCAGTTGCATTAGCCGCCAACCAGTTACAATTTCAGACCCAGAAAGTTCTGCATGGATGCACCTGGTGACAACAGTTTAGGCAGCTAATACTAACCTCTTCACTATCGCCAGAGGATTTGGATGCTTGTTTTTCAAACTCCCCAAGCCACTTCTTGTATGCCTGAGAGACAAGAAGACAAATGTATATGATATACATGTTAATACCATTACTTGTTAAACACTGCAAAAAACCTTTATTCAGTGACTGCCATTTTCGAGTTCCCATGGACAGAAATCTTTGATTTGTCTATTCAAATGTAGTTTAGCTGTAAGGCTGGATATGCCAAAAGAAAAGTATCTTTCCTACAGAAAAATGCCCACCATTAGACTATGAAGATAATGTCATGCTATTACCACTCTTACCTCTATTTGTTCTCACAAACTAGTCAAAACACTTTTAACCCTTTGACTCCAATGATCTGATTATTAATTCTCCCCTCTACCTGCTACACATTTCCTTGTAAATTAGTTATGAGAGCTTGGTGTTAGATCAAGATAACAACTTCTACCTGATTAGTTTGAATATTCTCGTTACCTGTTTGCTACATAATTTAGGGATCTTATGGGGAGAAGTTTCATGTTGGTCACTTCTGGGAGTTAAAGGGTTAAGAAAAATTAGAAACATACAGCAGAGTGAGCAAAAACAGTTCATTGATTTTACTTTTGGGTACTTAGGATATATTTCACTCACCAATGTGGTGTCTACCATGACATTTGGATGAACTCTACAAAGGACCGCCTACAAATGTTCAAAATGAATTATCAGATGGCTGAAAGTGTTTAATTAAACACTAGTAAAAAACAAAACAAAACAAAACAACAATAATGGATAATATAATTACCTTTGTCTCATTTTGTTCTTCAGTCAAAATAGTCTTGTTTTCATCCTATCAACAACAACCACAGTTAGTTTCCTGTTGTAAGATTTGCACTGACATTAAAGCAAGATTTTCAAAATTACCAAAAAAAAAACCAATTGCCATAAGATTTTTATTTTCCTTTGTGTAACACCTCTCAAAGTCACCATGAACCCAGACATTGTTCCCAAAAAAAAAAAAAAAAAAGAAAAAAGAAAAACCCAAAGAAAAACCCCAAAAAACCAACCATAAAATGAATCTCTCAATACATTTTATTCAGTAGATCATGGCTTTGGCCCCTGTCAGCTGAAAAAGGAGTAGCTATTTTTTTCCTTGTGTATGTCAGCGTTGCCAGGTGATACAATAGTTTCAGGTGATCATACCTTGACACTTTGTACAGCACTCTTGATTTTACTGTTTACACTTTTTTCCATTTCTGACAATGCATCCATTGCCTTCCAGTTCTTTTCACGTAATTCCTATATACCCCAAAAGAGAAATGAAGGAGTAAAGCATTCACTTATGTGAAAGGGACACGAGAGTCGTCTCATTCACACAAATGTTATCAGTAGTAGAGAATCAGTTCAGTTCTATGCTAAAACAAAACCTGTATCATCTCTGTATATAAAAAACATGGTTTATAGGTTTAAATATTTTCTTATTCAAGACTCAAACACACAATTGCTCACAATGAATAAACTGCACACATCCCTGGCTGTACAATGTTTAACAACCAAACACAGCACGTGACATACTACTTTTCTGGCACTGCTTGGTATTTTTGATTGAAGAAATGTAAAATGGTTTCCATGTTTACATAGCCTGATGTAAACACGCGGGAGGTTGGAAGAACACGAGATAAGCATAGGAAACCATGACGCAAAGCAGAGTGGTTTCCAGCTTATAGAGGAACGAAAACCGTGTTTACATACGCTCATGTAAAATGGTTTTATGGCCAATCAGAGTGCGTATACTATTTGAATTATTTTATAATAAGGCTTTATAACAGAACTGGTGAGAACTGAACACGATAAAATCTTTTTCCATCCATACTTACATTATTCTTATCCTTGTGTTGTTGTACAGCATTTTCCAGTTTGCTACAATCTTCCTTTTTCTCCTTGAGCTCTTCCTTGAGTTTTGTTATTGCATCATCTCTTTCCTTCACACTGAAATTAAAGAAGAAACTTTATCATTAAGTTCAAAAGGAGCTGATGCAAGTAAACTATCAGTAACTTGGACAGCAAAACTGAATGTGTATGGCATCATGAAGCAACTTTCACCAGGAATCAAAACATTTTACAATGTTCTGTTCAACATACTCATTAAGGTTGGGACAAACAGAGTGACAAACCGCTGTATTTGTTCCCTGCAGCAAACCCTTCCATGAGTATTGTTTCTAAAAAAATGTTCCTCATTTTCATGCTACTATCAAATGTACAAATTCAAACTTCTTTGAATTTATGCAAGGAAAAAAATTTCTTTCCAGAGCGCAGTGATTCTATTTGCTACTGGAAACCATTCTGGTGTCTTGCTGTGATCTCTAAAAGTTTCCATTCAACAAACTTAGGCAATCATTCTCTTTCTATCCAATCTTTCCATCTCTCCCTGGTGTTTAAGATCATCACAGCAGCTTCAATAAGACGGTACATGTAATCACTTACACATCACTCTGTCCATTAGCCACAGCATCATTTGCAGCCTATAAACAAAACAAACATCAGGAAATGTTTACCAGAATTAACCCTACCAACACTAGTTACTAACATTGTTTAGTGTTTGCATTTTAATGAATCACACAACACTATTCCAGCAACATAAAGAGGAAAAAGAGCAGTGCATCATGCAGACATAAAGGATTTCAAAAAGTAAAGAAACTTGTGCACACATATCCAGAAATTGATGGGAGAAAATCTTAAGATTGAACTTTTACATAGATTTTCACAAACACGAACAGGAAGAGAGAGAAAGGAGAAAATGTGAGCCTATGCATCACATGCAAACCTGACACCTTAGACAGGCTTCCCCTGACATTTTATCACGACTCTGGAATAATAATAGTTGGAATGAGACCAGAGTGAAGTATTCCATTTAAAGTGCCAGATCTATGGCAATACTAAAGGGAAGACACAAAGCTAGGCCTTGCTTTTGACGTGATGCTATTGTGATAATCCAAAACGGTCTGATCTTCCACTTTGAATAGAGAAGGACAGTATGACACTGTTAAGTTAATGATTAAGTTGAGAGATAATTATTACCACGTGCACAAGATTGTTGTTGAGATCTGTTTATGACTGGATGGTAGAATGTTGTAAACATGTTGTGAATCAAGAAGAAGTTGTTAATATTGTTAATAAGTGTTTGGCAGAAGGTCTTGGTACCTTGGCTGCCTCAAGAGCCTTATTAATTTGCGCCTGAGCATTTTTCTCGGCATCATTTACGGCTTCCATAGCCTTCCAGTTCTTCTTTCGAAGCTCCTGAGTTACAAAAGAATACTCAATTGTATCAAAAAAAGGTTAAGCAGCAGTGAAACAAGTCTCTTTGGGTATGCCCTTCTAATCCCAGGATTAAGATCTAAATTCTCCTTATGGGTCTTTTATGGGTCTTCCAAAGTAAGAGTGGAGAATCTGGAGATGAGATGTAAAAGGATCAAGAATACCAGATGCAGGATGAGTGAAACAAATCATAGTTGAAAAGACAATTAAAAACACAGCCTAACAAAAATAATCATGGTCAAAATACTTGAGCAAATATAACACACCATTGTAAGGGATATTGTAAGTTCCTAACAAGGATTCTTAGGAAACTGTTTTGGTCTTATGTGTCTGTATCTTCATTTTGTTTTTAAATTTCAACCCTTAAAACCCTTGGAGTGACCATCATCTAATTTTCCCTTACAGCAGTACTACTGAATCATTCACTGAGATCATAAAAGAATAAAGAAAAGATCACCAACCTAAGAAGCTTTAATTGTTAAAAAAATTCTCCTAGTCAGTACCAAAGGAAATGTATAGAGAACAGTATGGAGAATACAGATATTTAATCAGCTTTTGGTAAGACTTCCTTTGATGGTTTTGGTGATCTGTTCTGCACTAAAAGACTGACCAAAGATGGTCACAATCTGGGGATCACCACTACATCTACTGCACCATTTTAACTTACATTATTTTTGTTCTTTTGTTCATCTAAGAGGCTCTTGAGACTGGCAATTTCTTCATCTTTCTTGATCACATTGCCATGGAGTTCAGCGATGACATCCTCCTTGACCTTTAGCCTACATTTCATTAAAAAAAAATTGCTGACTTACACCAATACAACAATACAAACAAATTATGCACCACAAAAACCCTTACAACCATTCACTAAAAACCTGGAGTATTCAATACACAAAATATCTGATTTACACTTACGCATCTTCCTGGATCTTTGCAGACACATTAGGTTCTTTGCCATTCTAAAACATGAATCAAATCATAATTACAGCATCACTACACAAAGGCTGGATCACATGAAGAACAATTTCATATAAGGAACTAAAACTAGTTCACTGAAATCTGAAGTAGCAAGTTTGTTTACCTCAGCAGGAGCTGCACTGTTCACATGATTTGCAACAGAAGTCTGCACACTCTCCTTTGCCAATTTAAGTTCCTCCTGAAGTACCTTTATTGTAAAATACAAAACCATTAGATTCCTTTGTCTTTTAATTTCAGGGGAGTATAAACTAGTCTTGTCAATTAAGTCCACTAAAAAAGCCTTGTCAATCACTGACTGGAACTTGAACTACAAGCCACTGAGAAACTTAGACATATTGCTGCAACCCACCGTGATGAATAACTATAATACGAACACAAGGCAACCCCCCCCCCCCCAAAATCCAAACTCTTCCAGGAAATGCAGATATTATTGACCCAAACATGTTACCAAAAAAACTGTAACTTTACTAAACAAGTCTAAAAGTACAGGCAATTAGGGTCTGAGCATATAATCCAAATTTTTGTTTTGCCAAACCAGGCAAATATTTTCCTCTGAGTCTCAACTTACTTGTATCTCTTTCTCTTTTAGTGTTTGGGTTTCTTGTGATTTCTTCAACTGAACTTCTACATCAGAACATATTTTTTCCAGCTCAGAAACCCTTGCTGTTGCTTCCTGAAGTTTGGCTGTCAAGGAGTTCAGAGCATCTGCTTGGTTTGAGTCAGCAGCTGAAAGGTCACTCATGCGCTTCTTCAAATCAGATGTTTTGGCTTCTTCAGCTCTGAGAGCTTGTGCTGTTGAGTTCAGATCTTTCTGCAATGTAGTGTTTCTAGCCTGAGACTTATGAAGCTCTTCATTCACTTCAGCCAGTCGCTTTGATAACACATTCTCTGCCTCTTTCTGTGAAAGAAAATACATCACCCACTGCTAAGTGATATCCAACAGAGGAAAACAAAATTGGTTGGACTGAAGCAAATTTAACACATCACTCTCAATAAAACCCAAACAAATACATCTATTAGTGATACATTAAAAAGTTCTCCAATTTCTTACCACACTGCTCTGATGAATTGTCAACTGCCGAACTTGCTCTTCACTCTTTGATAATTGATCAACTTTGGCAGTAAGTTCTCCCTTAACATGACGGTATGTTTGCTGTAGTTTCGTCAGCTCTGTGGTAAGAGATTCTTTATCTGCAGTTCTAAAACCAAATATAGAAGACAAAGATGAAGTCAGTCTAGTTTCATTATGATGAAGTGACTAAGAGTATTGGTTAACCCCCCTCCCCCACCTAGTCCCTGTTTTTGGTTGAAAGAGGCATTGTGAGAGCAACTTGACTGGGCCAAGAACACACACCATGAACTGGCCAGAACAAGAACCCAACCCAAAGTGGAGGTCCCATTCACTAACCCAGGCCACTACACCTTCCAATAACAAAATGCACCCACATTTCATTTATGCCTTTGACACCCAGGAGTGAATAAAGGGGTAAAGGGGGGCTTTACAACATCAATAGGGGGGCTTTACAACATCAATACAATCTTTGGTGATGAGAAGAAAGAAGAATATCAAGTAGAATATTCTGTTTTGTTAAACAACAAATACTCTAAAACAAAACCATAGGACAGTAAAGAGAATGGATAGAAAGATCAAGTGAGTGGAAGAGCAAAAAAGATGAATATCAAACAGGTGCATGACCAAACAGAGACATTTGCTGCAAAAATGTACTCTTCGATTCAATTTATTACATTTAAACTTGAACAGAACTTGATTTACTTACAGTTGTGTTGCTCTCATGGATGCATTCTTCAGCTGAGCATTTTCCTATTTTTACAATAATGTAAAAAAGTCATCTAAGGATAATACATAATTTGCTAGGGGTAAGAGAGGGGTGACAACAGGTGGAAGAATAGGACAGGGGAGGGTGGGAGAAAAAGGTGTATAGTGGGGTGGGGAAGGGAGACAAAACAAAGTGAAGGTGGAGAGACTAAGTTCTAGTAAATAGTGGAGAGAGCGAGATAGATAGAGTGAATTTGTAACAAATAATCTAAGTAGACCATGGTACTGAATAATGAAGGGGAGGTGAGGTTATGCCTGAGAGAATAGAATATCACTTACAAAGGGAAATGGCTTTAAAAGCTGATGGGTAGAAGAAAGAAATAAAAGACATCTTTACCTCTTGAAGGCGTTGAACATTACCCACAGATGAAGATGCCACCACATCCTGCAGCTGGCGCAACTGACTTTGCAAAGTTTGCACCTCCAATGCATGGCTATCATGAGAAGCCTGCATGCGAGCTTGGAGAGCTTGGATCTCTTTGGTCTGTAAGGAGAGATTGTTTTAGTCACAACATGTCTGCATGATTAACTAAATTAGCTCACCCTGCTGTGGTATTGTGTGAGGAGGAAAGAAAGCATTACTCTGACAGGCAGCATTGCAGCAGTCTTAAAAAGTTTCGCATGATTTACTGTTTTAATCCATATCAGTGGCAGTTGAGCATTTCAACTTACCTGAGCATTGATTTTACTTGTTGCATTAGTTTGTTGATTCTTCAGTTTTTGCTTTTCTTGTTGTAGTTCATCCCTTGGAGGGAAAAAAAATACATTATCATACCATAAATAACTGCAGTTCAAAGTTTCTTGGCCAACTAGTCTGTCAGACTACGAATCTATTCATTTGTTCCAATTTCTTACAGACCTTACAAACCTTCTAAACAAAAGACAAAAGCCCATGCCGTGGACATTAAATTATAAGCACCCTAAGAAGGCCAAAATGTGTGGTCATCCCCCAAGATAAATTTACAGTAATAATTTAGTGGCTTACTTCTTATGTAAGAGTGTCTTGAAATAATTGGGGTCTGTTGGCAATAGGTTTTTCAGAGATTACCCCAAAAGCACATGCACTTCAATAACAATTACAATGAAAAAATCAAACCCATTCCTATCACTCTGTCTCAATGATATGCTCAATTTCTGTTTCTTTGGGTACTTCTTACATTGTTGTAAAATTTCAATGTTGCATACTTATTCTTGTTGGCCAATTAGAAAGTTCTGTTGTGGAGTTTGTATGAAATAATTCATATTTGTACTGCGGTTGTAGATGAAAGTGGAAATGTGATCATCGCAGTAAATTTTCCAATTTAAGCAATAGGAAAGAAGAAGCCTGAAAAAAAATCAGGGCTTCAACGGGATTTGAACCCGTGACCTCCGCGATACCGGTGCGATGCTCTACCAACTGAGCTATGAAGCCACACATTGGGAGCGAGGTCAATTTATTGAGTTCATATCTTCCCGTGCAGTGAAATGATGTGGAGTTTGTATGAAATAATTCATATTTGTACTGCGGTTGTAGATGAAAGTGGAAATGTGATCATCGCAGTAAATTTTCCAATTTAAGCAATTGGAAAGAAGAAGCCTGAAAAAAATCAGGGCTTCAACGGGATTCGAACCCGTGACCTCCGCGATACCGGTGCGATGCTCTACCAACTGAGCTATGAAGCCACACATTGGGAGCGAGGTCAATTTATTGAGTTCATATCTTCCCGTGCAGTGAAATGATGTGGAGTTTGTATGAAATAATTCATATTTGTACTGCGGTTGTAGATGAAAGTGGAAATGTGATCATCGCAGTAAATTGCTTAAATTGGAAAATTTACTGCGATGATCATAGAAAGTTCTGTACTGCTATGTTTCAAAATTGTGTCTCTTGCCATTTTAACCCTTCACTAGGCCTTACTATCAATAGCATATACACTTCTGGTATAAATTACAAAATACAGGTATGTATAGGTATCAGTGCTATTGGCTAAGAAGAGTACCAGCTACAGGGAGTTTAAAAATCCCAATATTGAACTTGAACAGGTCTGAACGTTGTCCTTACCTCAACTCCCTTAGCTTATTAGCAGCATTCTGAGATTGTTGACGCTCTAAAAAATAAAAGGATGACATCTCTTAGTTTGTAACTTTAGGAATACATTGTGGTTTTATGAAGGACAACATTTCAACTTTTGGAAGGAATCACCTTCATGTGCAGCATTTAATACACCAGCTCACTACCCTGCTCGACTTTTATAGGAAGTTCAAAATTGGTTAACTTCAGGTCAGTACAAAATATGTTAAAAAACTGATGCTCACAAATACTTTTGCTGATAGAGAAACTGTTAAGCAAACCCATTGAAGAGTGTCTGAGTTATCAGTAATTGGAAGTTCATAGAAGCATTCTGGCTTCCAAACTGAAAATCAGATCTATCTTTCTATCCCATGCGTATAACCACAGAACTACATTATGAAGGCATCTGTAGCTAAGAGAATGGGAATATGACTGACTGAAATCCTTTAAATACTGATTTCATTCCTTAAAAAGAACTCCAGAAGTTCTAAATTTTCCAGGATGGATTATGCTAAACACCTGTATAATTAAATGACTTCAGATCTTACACACCTTCTGAAATCTGGGTCTCTTTTTCCTGAAGCTGTTTCTTCAACAACTCCAATGTATCACCTTTGGAAGATGACTATTAAGAAAAAGATCACCGTTACATTAGAAAATACATAGAAATATACACAATAATAATTCATATTCAAATCTAAATGCTGGTTCAGAAAATCAAAACTGAATTATCTATCACTGTCATACTTAAGAAAACTGATGCATCTGTTTTGGGTTATAAAGTAACTTTCACCTTGTGACCTAAGGTTGTAGCCTACAATCACCAACAAAATTAATATATAGATTTAGCCAAGCCTAAAAGCAGAGCTTGCATTTTTTTTTTCCCACACGTCTCAACACCTTGCCCCAGCCAGGACTAGTACCTGGGTTGTCTGACTCGGAGCCCAGTGCTCTGACCACTGGACTACTGAACAAAGCCGTGGTGTTGATGTGCCTGCGGTACAGTTGACCACGCATGTTAAAAGTAGCACCTTGTATGGTCGTACATCCAAATATTTTTGGCTTGATGGGTTACTACTATTTTGTATAATTATGGGCTACCCTCTGTGAGCTCCACTATTAAAATACAACCATAGAGACAGCAATAGCAGGCTAAATTTACTCCTGATACCCTTATCTTCACCACTTCTCCCTCTTTACAATAGCACACTTTGTTTTATGCGATCTTACAGTATTGAAAGAGGGAAGGGAGCTACTGGGGCTGCCTGCCATTAGTTGTTGGAGGCATAATTGCTAACTTCCCTACCTTCTTCCACTGACTATTTTCTCCTTGCTTGTTGAGCAGAACATCAATCAGAGATTGAATTTCAGTTGAGTTCAGGTTTGAAGCTGTCACCATTTCCATGAGGCGTTTAGTACTCACCTCACCTAAATGAGGAGAAAAGACAAATAAATTAGAAAATCTGATATAAACTTGTCAACAAATCTACTCTGTTTCAACAAACTACAAGTTTTAAAATTTATATAATAGTAAAGGCTAGTTTACTTTTAACCAACCACACATTACAAACTAAGATGACCTCAAAAGTTTTAACATGTAAATTTTCACTATTTATAACTGGTCAAGAGGTCCTCAAAAGGATTATTGTTTAGGGCTGAAGTCATTGTCGCAGTCATAGCACTTGTAGTCCATCAAATCACAAAATGCATGATACCTACTAAATCAAAATACAATAACAACTGAGATACAGAGAAATCTTGCAGCTACCACATTGGAGTTATCAAAATTCACTCAAACTACTAAGGTGGTCCGGTTTGTCACAAAAAGAAAAAAACATTGGCCTTACATCCTGTTTTTCAACAAAATAAACAACCCACTCAAGAATGTCGAATATTTTTGGTTTCCTAAAAGAAACCAAAAATACGACCAACTATTTATTATGAATTGATTAGAGGGTGTCAGGGTAGCAATTGGTGGTCTTATGTCATTAGGAAATTTAAATTAGAGCATAAATTCCAAAACTTAACAAAAAGGCTAAAAATCAGTATCTCATGAGCTGTGCAGTTTTTGGTGAAACAATAAAATTTAAATTTTGTTTTGTGTTTACATGTAGTAATGAGAAGGCATTAGGAGAAGTTTTATATTGAGTCGTATTTACAACCGCCAGACGAATCATAATTCATTGAATACCTTTCGTCTATATGTAAATCAATAAAACACTTTCAGTTCTCAAAATACTATGTAAACCAACGTCTATTTTCATTCTATTGAGAGTAATTTCGTTAAAGTGAATTTATAACCAAATTCTAAGATCCAGACAGAATATTTGTGGGGAAAAAATGGGTACATAAAATGTAATTTGGCGCGTTCTTATGCATGATTATGTGGAACTAAAATTTCGACTAAGAAAGAAACACGAAATTGAACAAGTCATGAGGTATTTAAATTTGGCCAGTACAAAACCCTACGTGTCCGAGAAAATGATGTTCTGTCACGCTTACTTTGAAACGTCGTTCAATGAAAATGAAAGAAAATTTTCTTTTTTCAGAAATAAACATGTAAACAGACTCCGCACCACTACAACATATCAGCACAGCATAACACAGGAAAAACATTACAACGATTTGATTGAATAATTTAAACAACATTCAAATATAATAGCTATTCAAGAAACATTTTCCTTCCATTTTCCATTTCTTACGAGCGATCCATTAACTTTTCCAAGCCACTGTAAGCGATCTTGGTTTATTTAACCAAATGCATTCAATTAAGATCCATTGAAAAAGAATGTTGTACTACAATTTTCTCTATTTGCCACGTTGACTTTCATCCCGCTGAAGTGTACAACTTTGATTTAAATTCAGACTATTGGTCGATTACAAAGGTCTTTATGTTCCACTGTCAGGACGGCACGAATTTTATTTAAGCAGATGTAATTATTTCATTCTTTGTTGTATTTCTTCCCCAAACCAGAGCAAGCTTTTGGAAAGTAGCGCAAATAATTTTGACCAGGAGGAAATATAGTACGATATCTCACTAAAATTTCTGCTCACCTTGAATGGGGTCCCTATCTTTTGTTGTTTTGGGTTTGCTTTTAGACTTCTTCGCGGGAGCTGCTGTTTCACTGCTGTTCAGGGGTTTCGGCTGCTCATTTTCGAAATCCTCGGGTTTATCAGGTTCGCTTTCGATTGTAGAATCAACAACTTCGAAGACCATTTCTTCAGCCACCTCACGTGGTTTGTCGAGAATTACATGTCGCTCGGTCACGGAACTCGTGTCTTCTTTTACTCCAGCTTTCTTCGCCTTCTTTTTCCCTTGCCGGTCTTTTGCAGTTCCAGAGCCAGGCTTCTCTTCGGTTGCGGGAATCTTTTCTTCAGGACGATCGGGAAGGAATTCATCATCGGGCATAGTATCAAGGTTACTTGATCTCGATATCTCCACATTCGATTCGATCGTTTCCTCCACTTGGAGAGATGAAACCTCCTCCTGTCCTTCTCCATCATCTGAATACTTTTTCTTTCCTTTTCCAAACTTCTTCCGCTGTTTCACGGGCTTTGTAGACGCAGTGCGAGCCATGTAAGCCTCTTGTTCAGAGCGCTGAGCTGCGAGAACATCCTCATATCGCTCCTCGCGAGTTGCAAAGAGTAGTAAAAGAAGTGCAGAAAGCACGATTGCTACAACAACTGCAATGATAGCCAAAGTTATATGATCGAGAGGCTGCATCTTAACGCTCAAAGAGCCTTGAAAAAAAAACAGAAGAAGAAGCTTAGCGTTAGCTCTAAGCTAATACGTCCCTCACGGAAAAAAGTGATCAGACTTCGCGAATACTGTACAACAAATTTAAGGGAAGTTCAATCCCAAACATGGAGCATGCGTCCAGTATTGACTGACACGTGAAAGGGTTCTAGCCAATGAACATTCAGCACGCCACCGGAAGTACGTAGTGATCAGCTGTGTTGACAAAAGAGTGGTATGTGGTTTTAAATCTTACGGAAATAAAGTGCAATTCTTCAATGTTCTAGGTGATTTCGAAAAAAGGTTTTTTGGGCTAGTACCGACAATAAGAACCTGGTGCTTAATATTCTGCAGTGTAGGCGTCAAAAATATCATATTTTAATACTGATATCAATTCCTACCCTAATTCTGTTAGGGAAACTTACTTGATAATCAGAGAAAGGGCAAAAGGAAATACGTCTTTTACCAGGCACTGGTCTCTCGGGTCAATGATTGTAGTGCAGAACTTTTCGGAAATCCGTTTTAATGACGTCTTAATGACGTCCTAAGATCTTATATCACTAAATGTTACTTCTTCATTATTTAAGAAGGCCTTGGATCATCAGAGGAGATGGCCTGTTTCCCCCTCCAGTCCGTCGTGGTAGGCAAAAAGCCCGCGAACTTCGAATGTAATTGTCACGGGAACAGCTCCCTCGTTTTCTCTTTGCCCGTCCCCCACTATTTTCTCCACTTGTGTCTAATGACCGAGAGTTCAATAACGCTCATTTCTCAATGCAGCCCTCAGAGTCGTTGCGTAAAAGTATCCTAGATACAAACTGTTCTATATTGCGCGCGCTTGAATGAGATATCACAGAAATGCCGCGGAGTAAAGAGGACTAAAGATTTGTGGTTGAAGGCGACTGGATTTGAAAAACGAATCTGAAGACATCTCAAGCACAAAAGGGGAACTGGTTTTCGTTAAAAGTTCAGTCTACCATTGTTTCTAGCATGCCTTCCAACATAAGCTTAACAGAATGGAGGAAAGTGCTGTACCTTCCTGTCATTAAAATTTCTCTTGCATGCATTTTCTCTCCCTCTTTGGTTGAAGTTGAAAAGTTAGTACTGAAATCTTCCTCTGGACTACCGTTTCGCTCAGCTTTAATTTCATTAATGTACTTATCATGCTATTTATCCAATAAGTTTTGTACTCTATTTCCACTCTCCCCTTCCAGATTTATTTTCATCCCAATTTACCTTTTCCCAGGAGAAATCTCTCTTAAAAAGGCTGAGTCAAGTCAAGCTTTTTACCCTCACGAAGGATGAGAACGAGGAAATTTGACATATTCCAATAATGATTGTGTGAGCTTTAAATGGTTTGACTGAAGAAGACAAGTAGAACAAATGTAAATACAGCCTTTTACCAATTTAATAGCTTATCTTTGAATGAGAAACATTTAATTTCTCTCCAGAAATAGAAAGATGTGAAAGTCTATTTAGCTCTTAGTCCTAAATTACAAACAACATATTAACAAAATACTAAGCTCCTCAATAATTAACACCAGACAAAAAAAGTTGTATTTATATTGATGACATCCTAATCTGCTTAAGTATTTCAAATAACTAAATCCACTTTCCAATTTCTCTTTTTTGCCTAAGGTTTTTTTTATTGGCCAATAAAATGTTAAAAAATTAAAAGCAGCCTCTTTTACAACAAAGATATGTTGATAAAACTGATTAAAGTATCTTCAACAATAAACATGACCAAATCAATTGACCACACAAACAAATATTACATTAACAGTAACACTGCCAAGGCTCCAAGCTTAACTCATTACAAGGCTGCCATTTGGCCACCTGAAGTAAAATAATGGACTGCAGATTAAAAAACAAAAGCAGATTTAAAAAAAACAAAAGCTTGGTCACCAACCAGGGGACATTTTGTGAAATATCTGAAAAAATCTTCTGTTAACCACTGCAACCAAAATCTCTCCAAAGCACTGGTAGTCTGACGTCTTTTAACAAAACTATTCAACATGATTAATTGCTTCTTTCTTCTGCTTCACAGAGCAATGGTGGCTCATGTGGGTTTGTGCTATTCTAATGAACAATTCTTCACTTGCATGCAAAAGTTCTCAATCACAAAAAAAAAAATGTATAACAAGGAAGTTGAAAAAACCAGTTAAGAAAAGTACATTATAGCTTTGCCACAAGTTTAAGGCATCCTTACTCTTAGAGCTCCAAAATTCAAGTCTAAACCAACACCATTACCTTAGGAGAACAATCAGTCAATTTTCCTTGTTCTATGCAACTTATTGGAATATTATGAAAGCTCAATTTGGCACTAATCAGTAAATCAGCACTAATCAACCCTAACCAGCTACCAGCT
Source organism: Pocillopora damicornis (assembly GCF_964200805.1). Classification (NCBI taxonomy): domain Eukaryota; kingdom Metazoa; phylum Cnidaria; class Anthozoa; order Scleractinia; family Pocilloporidae; genus Pocillopora; species Pocillopora damicornis. Next base: position 1,220,035 of record NC_142676.1, read on the forward strand.
AATTTTTCTTGTCCTATGTAACTTGTTAAAATATTATGAAAAGTCAATCTGGCATTAAGAGAACTCAATTCCAATCACATATCTAGACCTACAAGCAAACTCAATACCAATCTACAACCTCAGGCCAGATTAAAACATTGAAAAAATCACAGCCATTGGCTACACATTCTTGTAGTTATATCCAAAGAGAAATCACAACCCTTTACTCCACTCAGTGGTTGACAGGTAACTCCTTCCTACATTAACACTAAGTTTAAAGCCAGCTTAAGACGACAACATATAAGCTATAAGCTCAAGGATGTTTCTCTTTAGTAACCCCAAATTCTCTGAACCAATTTACACCAAGATGCTTGGCAATTTAAAGGGAAAATGCAAAACAGTTTTTAGGGGTTAGAGTATTTAAGCAGCCAGAGGCATATCCTGCATCACCTGTATCTTCAGGGTTTAGGAAAATTTGACATTGGTTAGAAAAACAAATGTTCAAATTCACCTCCAGACTCTATATGGTAATCATCAAAATCACTAGCTGAATTCCAATTCCAGTCAAAACTTGAAGTTTCACTATCACTGTCAAAATAGGCATCATCCTCATCATCAGAATCTCTCCAATCTGCAAAGAAATCTGTTGGCCAATATTCTTTACACATTCTTTGTAAAATCAGTTGTGGTAACTTAATGGTTTGGAGGTTAAAGGAGCCTATCTTGTCACTTATGGTGAGGTTTTTCACTTTCTGCCACTTGTTGGACCTTACATTGTACTTCACAGCATCGCAGGAGAAGGATGTGGTCTCAGGTTGGAGAGGAACAGTAACCTGGTTTTTAACAATGATAACATTGTTGACTGGACAATGAGGGTAGGGCAGTTTTGCAATGGTGTGCCATTCGTTGATTCTAGGGGCATACACCTCGCAGCTGGTGGTTTGAACTCCACTTGGATCAATTCCTCCAATGGCATAGATCTTGTCACCCCAGAACACGCACCCTGGCATTGACCTGGCTTCTCTCAAATGAGCAACATAAGACCAAGAATCCTTATCTGGGTCATACCTTTCAACACTAGAAAGTGTTGTATTTCTATTATAACTTGTCCCTCCACCAACAATGTAAATGTGAGACTCAGTTGCAACACAGCCAGTAAAACATCTGGGTGTATCAAGTCCTGCACAAGTACTCCACTCATCCAATTCTGGATTGTAACACTCCACTGTACCACAGCAACCAGATGTTTGCCATCCACCAATGTAGTACAAAAGCTCATGAAAGGCAACAAGGGATCCCTTCACTCCGAGTTTTTTAGAGGATGCTTTCACTTTCCATTCAAGTTGAACTTTAACTCCTGGTGTAGAACACAGTTTCTTTGTGTCATCTAAACACATGGCACTGACCTTCTTCACGCCCTTAGTTCCATACTTTTGTTCTCCTACTAAATACAGGGTCCGTCCAACTACAGCCAAATGTCCATCGTACCCAAAGAGTGACAAGTCTGCCATGGAAAAAAGCTCCTTTTTTTTGAAATCGTAACAAAATGCCTTACGGCAGTCTCCAGTTCCAACTCCAACAAGAACATCATGCATCTCTGTTGATGGCCTCACCTGCTTCTCTAAAACAGATTTCATATCCTTTGCTTTTCTGGATTTCCTTGTCCATGTTCTCTTTTTCACTTTCTTTGGGGCAGGAACAGTGAGAATTTTAGCTGCCTTCAAAAGTGGTTCTTTGCTTGACTGAAGGAATCCTTTTGGAAGAGAACCCATTCTTAAGTGCTTCAGTAGCTCCGGTAAAGCAGGGGCACGATTGGCCTCATCATGTTCAACCCACTTCAACACACATTGATAAACCTCCTCCTCTTTCTCCACTTGAATCTCATCATCAGAAATAAAGGACACCAAATCATTTTGCAGAATCGACGCAAATTCTTCATTCTTTACTACAATGGAAAAGTTTACCTTGATAAAATTCTTTGCCTTTCTTGCCAGCACGTCCGCACCAAACTGCTCTGCTACCTGAAGAATGCTAAAACAGTTCTCACTTGTAAGCTGTTTGGAGAGCAAGTCTATACAGGCGTTCTTCACTGGTATTACAAGTAAGAAACTCGACGCATGTAGCAAATCTAAAACGTTGTCCTCATCGACGAGGATTTCACGGGTATAAAAATAATCGAGAATAAGCGACATAGCTGTAAAACTAACTGAATACAGGCTCAAAATCTTTTGGCTTGATTCCTTCATACCGCTACCGAACATGGTGTAAAAGAACTGGCTGTTGGCCGCCAAAACACAACGATGTGTTGTCAGCTGACGTCCCTCTACCTCCAGGATGATATCGCAGAAACCTGCTTCTCCTTCGACTCTTAATGCATTTAACAAAGATAAAGTATTGCTGTCTCTTCCCTTGAACATAGTTCGGCCAGGAACATGGGAATTAGACTCCACGAGTCTCTCATTGTCTTGTAGCTCGAAAAGATTCGCTACACTCAGCCTGTTTTCGATTTCACTGGCGGTCGCCATGTTGGTTTGAAAGATGTAGCGCAATGAATGGCGGGACACAAAAGCAGGTTTCTCGTGCCAAGCTATCGATTTCCCGCCAAAATAATTTCAAGCCTGATTTTCCAAATAATCATAACCATCACAATTTCCTCAAACATGATTGGTACATTAGCTGCTTCATTTTTCACCAATCATTCTGTAGAGCTGTAATCAGACAGTTGAAGTAGCCAATAATTCTGAGTTCACGCAGCTAAATCCACCACATTACGGAATCGCGCCCATTGAAAAGCGTCGCCCGAGAAAAGTGGGGTACCCATGATGCTTTGCGGGCGCAATGACCTAAGAATGAGGTTGCAAACGCTCACCGCCAACTTCGGTCGCTTTAGATCTGAATTGACAAATTCCCAAACGGGAGTTGTAAAATTTCGCTTTGCGTCTGTTTAGAGACAATGGAGATACAATTGTAGCAATTAGCATTGTTTCAAAGTGACGAAATGCTCTTTTCGTCGGTAAAGAGCGAGGGCTGCGTTTGCATATCAAAAGAGCGTGAAGTGTTCATCCGTAAGCTTATGAGCGTGAGCGTGCACCTACGTGGAGCGGGAATCTACAACGTATACTTAAGCTTTTCGAAAAGTAATTAGACTACCGACGTGTTATCTGAAACTGACGGCAATAACGGGCCAAAAAGAAAGGTAAAATTCCGCACAGCCCCACACTACATTATACGTTCAGTTCTTGGATAGAGTGACAAAAACAATACTTTACCATTGGGAAAACAGATTTGTTTTACGATAGTATGGGGCAGTACGGAAATTTTACTAAAAGGAATATTTCTGTGATGTTTTGCTTTCTTGGCGAAGTTGATGGTCGAACCTCGCAAATCTGCCGCATTTGAGTCTTAACACAAATTGAAAACCCGGCATTTGAAAGGTAATTTAATTTTACATCTGACCGATTTTTAAACAATATAACCTAATCAAGATAACGCCACTAATTACGTCTATTCTTCTTCGATGAAAAGCGCTACGTTTCGGTTGTCTGCACAAGAAACAATACTTTCGAACACTGCGTACACGGGGGATTACATGATTGACAGTCGGATTGACAGGCCTGCGTGAAGTTACGCATGCTCTCTTTCTCTTTTCTAGCTTATTTGCATTTTCCCGTGCGACGTTTTTCAATGGGCGCGATTCTGTAATGAATCACAGAGTTAATCACAATAGCCATAGCAACAGCAACTTATCTTAGAAAAAATTCAGGAATTTCCCAAATAGAGAAATTTTCTTACTTTAGATATTGTCTCTACCAGAGATATTTGACCTAAATGTATTTGTTGTCACGGTTATGATTAATTGGTAACAGGGTTTCTTGTCGTCCAGTTGTGTCTGTAATCATACTCGTGATTGATGAATTGGACTCCCATTTCGCGGTCGTCCAATTTTGTTAATCACTCGTAAGATTACAGACCGAATTGGACTCCGCTCGGTCCTGTTACCATTATCAGCACATGCATAATTCGCATGAAACGAGTTATTCAAGGAGAGGATGGTTTTATGATACACCTTTGGACTTCAGGTCGTTTTGGGCAGATAGAATAAAAATAATTCACAGGAATAAACACCCAAAAGTGCAATCAAACCTGTATGGTCACACAGGCGGAATGGTGGGCTTACCGCTTATTACAGGTTCGACAGAGTAGAAAACGATAAAAAGTGCCTTTTTATGCCATAATTGTCCGTTTAATGTACAAAAACTCGCAAGGTTCGGGAGAGAAACATGGATTATATTTTACTTGAAATATCCTTCTTAATTTTATTTTAGTGGTTTCGCCTCGAGTGGCCGTTCAATACAGGTGGGAGACAAAACAAAAAGGCCGCTAGAAGTCACTCAAAGGTTGCTTAATAGAGGTGAAAATTACAATGATTAGGGGGAAACAAATTCGGGTCCTTGACAAGCGACCGCTTTACGGGATGACCCATTAGTACGAGAGTACAGGTTAGACTGTAATCTTAAAATGTATCGTACCTCAATACTTCGACCTGCGTGACTCACTTACTGTACAAAGTGCGATGAATGGCCTACTTGTAAAGAGAGAAGCGACAGTGATTTCCTCTGCACCGAAAGCGGTCGTCGAGAAAAATCCTCATAATGCATTTATGGGCAACGTCGAGCTTGAGGGGTGGTGTTTTGGTCTGGAATGGCCAGTGACATAAACAATTAGCTGATTCATGCAAAAATTGTCAAGAACCACGAAAGCAACTAAACGAAGGTGAAGGGCCGTGGCAGAAACTTGGTCTTGACTTATTCGAAACTTGACTTAAATTTATCTGCTAACAACCCTTGCGAGCTTCGGGTCCTTCGGCGGTGAAGTTCGTTTTATGCAACCACTCGGCTCAAACCCAGGTTGAACTGAATGGTGACAGAAACAGCCCTAATGTCTGTGACACCTTTTTTTGGTGGTTTCTCAGAGTTATTGTAACAAACAACACACTGATTTTCCGTGCATAGAAGTGTTGTTTTATTTTTTTATAGATCACGCAACAAGATGATCAGTACTATGAGGAAAGTGGATTTTGCCAAATGAAACAGAAGCAATATTTCAACAATGTACGAGCAGTTGTTTCAGAATTAAGGTAACTTCTTCTAAAGAAAGGTCTCTAATCTTTTAATGCATGCCTTAAATTCACAGCAAAAATATTTTCCATCAAAAGCCAAATTAGTAAGGGTTCAGAAGTGACTCTCCAAAGTGTTATCAGGTTTATACCCTGTCTTTATGGATCATTTCTTTCACCAGTTCTGCGTGTTGAAATTCAGTTGGGTCTGTACACTGGAACTCGATATTCAGTCCAGTGAAGCTTTTCTTCAACGCATCTTTTGAACTGGCGTAAATCATCTTTTTGCCGATTGCAACATCATCATTACACCTGTTTAAGAACAAGAAATGGGCAATCAAACTCTAATACAAAAATGAGGAATTGTCATGTCTTAGCTAAGTGCGAAACTCATCTACCATTTAATCATCTAATCATCACCATTATTATTATTATTGTAAAAGGATAATAAGGAATGAAACGTACGTATTTAAGTCTTAAGGTGGAGGAAACAGATTGTCTCAGTATTTTTGAAGCAAGGAGTTCGAGCGATCATCAAAAATAAATCGTACACACCTCAGGTGGATCAAAAAATTTTAAGTTCACGGACCACCAAAAGAAATACGGATTGATCAGGGAGGAACAAATCTTTTTGAAAAATTAAAATCCCGGCGCAGAAAAACTAGATTTCCAGCGCTTCTTCGAAGTTAGATACTCCGTACTTAAAAATAAAGATAATAATAATAATCATCATCAAAATAATGGTAATGACTTCTCAACTTTTTTTATAGTGCTTTTACTACTTGAATAAGAGTGCGCAATTGCTCTTTACGCTTATTCAAAAAGTTTTCTTTACAGAATTGGATGTGTTCACAAGTATCGGTTGAGTCTTCTTTACAAATAAAAATTCCTTACAGGATACCAAGAAGATGAAACTATAAAAGATGTGGCAAAAAAGTATATTATACTCGCACGAAAGGCATTAGGAGGACTGGATATACAGCAAAATTTTTTTTTGAAAGAAGTCTTACCAACTGATTAATGCTAACTTCTGCGCTGTAGTATGATTCGGTCTGGTGAAACAGAAGTCAAAAAGTATGTAACGAGGTTCGTTTCCAAAAGACTTTTTCATGCTGTTGAATATGTCCTCATTTCGGGATTCAGAGCAGTTTAGAGGAAGTTTATCTCCCAAGGTTTCCACGACGATCTTCTTTTTGTCTTTGATCATCATTACCACGTATGCATGTCTTTTCTTCAGCTTGATGTCATTAAAAGCATCCATGACAGCTTGGTCTACTTCCACCCCAGAAGACTGAAAACACGAAAATTAAGTATCGAAAAGTATTTCATCTGATATTGTGATCTTTATTACTGGTTTCTGAGTACCTGTAGCAAAGTTTAAGTTCTTGTGCCTCCACCTCGTGTCTCTGATCGCAAAAGAAAGATTCTTCCACAGCAAATTACAAGCTAATGCGGCGCTTAAGATTTTTAAGAAACTAATTTCAAAACTTTGTTTCACCATATCAGAAAAAGGTACTCACCATGTTCTTTGCAGATCAAATTCACTCTGAAACAAAAAGAAATAAAGATGAACTATTGTAAGTCGTGTCCCAAATTTTAATTCCAATTACGCTTTTCGAATTTATTAACAAAACTGTAATTGACAAAGTAAGGAAAAAGTCGAGAAGTTAATTTTGCAAAATGCTGAAAAATCATTTCATCATCTCTTGCGAAATGGAACATACGTGGAATTTCTAAGGTAATAGACTAGATATTTGTAATTTAGACACCATAAGCTTTGGCTCGACGAAATCTTTTTGAAAACACCTTCCATGTGCAGTGCACTTTGGTTTACACCGCTGAATCAGGGCAAAACACCATTTCCCCTAAAATGCATTTTTCCTAGTACTTCACATTGTCCGAAATATCCTATTATTTACTTTCTTTCGAATGCCTAAGACTGCTGAAGCTTCCGGACACTTGCTTTACACTTGCTCTAAACTCTTTTAAATATACTTTGAAGTATAGGATGAGTTTACTTGAATCTAATGAAAGAAAAAGTGGCCTACCTTTTAATTCGCAGGAGTAGTAGTTTGTTAGCAAAGACTGTTGTGTATCTGTGACGTATGTTTATCGAAGATTCAATTAATCAGTGAAGTCAGAATGGAAAACATCTGAAGTTGAACTTAAATTTGCTTCATAAGTGAAAAATTAATGGTAATTGGTTTCTGAGGTAGCTTTTCAGTCTAGTTTACAATTTTCCCGCCACTGCTCGGCGCGCCTGCAGCCAAGTCTCTCCTGATTGGAGAATTTAGATAAAAGTGGCTTGCTGATTGGTTGGTTTTCGCTTTGCATCAAAACGCTCTCTTTATTTTAGTCCTTCTCACAGCTTTTCATTGTTCGTGACTTCTGTTTTGGTTTTTCTTTCCTCGATCAATTTTTGTATCAAATTTTTCTCGTTGTTTTATGTTTCTTTGACCTTGTAGATTGCTCACCACTGTCCTTATTGATTGTAAACATTTATATACCAAACCATTTTAAAATCCATTAGTTTTGAAAGTTGAAACGGGGGGGAAGGGATGCTCAGCTGAGCCTTCCGGCTAAGCGTCCAGCTGTTTCTAAGAATATTCATAATGGCGTCCTCTAATAACAAAAAAATGGCGGGTAACATGAATTCGCTTTGCTGCACATATTTAAAATTTTAGCAATGTACACACTAGTGAATCGAGACGAGGAGAGTTCAGTGTATAATTGTGTTAAAAACCTGTTATTAGAAGGATCATCGGAGATGACGAAATGGAGAGAAGTTCATCAAGATTTCGAACGGTTCAACTTGATGTTTGGAGAGAGGAAAAGGAAAGGACTAGATTATACAAGGCTAGGTATTTACATTTGTATTAAACCCTGTAAAGATCAGACCAATTCCTTCATGTCGTTTTACGATGCACATGGTTGAAAAGGATTTGAGGCACAGAATTGTGCAACATAATGTTACACCAAATATTGAGTTGCAATTGGTCTTTTAGAGAAATATAGACCGTGCAGAATTGAAGCATCTTCTTACCTAGATCTGACAAGGTTATAATGAAACACAAAGGCAATAAACAAGGGGATAGAAATGTTCACATAGGCTTCTTTTGATTTTGGTTTGTAGGTCATGTTCCAGGGCTGTGTCAAGCAGTCAATTACTACAGAGGTTCTGAAAATCTTCTCTGTAAAAAGGTACCTTTAGTGAAGTAAGTGGATTAAGTTGGATGATATTGCATTTGAACAAATGAAAGATGAAATCATGCAGTTTTTACAAGGAGTGCCATTTGCTCAGTTTTTTGGCTTTAGTAATCAAATTTGTAACAGTGACTTTTTTGAATTCACTAAAAACACTTTGATTAATCAAAAGAATTCCCCATGTGTGTAAATTCCTTGAAAAAAGTAGGCTCTACTGGCTGTAATGTAAAGGTAAATTGCAATTTTTTTCCTTTAGGTATGTTAGATCAATAACACAGAGTGAGGCTGAAACTTATCAATGGATTCCTGTTTCCTTTATCATTTTACCTGCACAACTTAAATCAAAATCTGACTCAAGAATGAAATTCAGTGCAAAATATGTGGATGAAAGAGAGAAGCTTGAAGCATTTGCCAACAGCCTTAAGGAGAAAGTCTGGATTGCAAAATCTTCATCTGGAGCTAAAGGTGACATTGTTGTTGCGTAGACTTTTTGAAACAAGTGGAGTTATATATAGCTAATTACAGGTAGTTAAAGGAGGAGGAGAACCAACACTCAAGTCAAACTGTATAAAAATTTTTCATTTCATTTTCTCAGGTTGTTTTCTAGTAATCTCCAATGTAATGTAAACAATCCCTCTTTTCTGATGTTTACCTGACAAGTGAATTCTCAATGTTCAGATCAAATATTGAAACTACCTCTAGGAAATATTAAAATATTATTTTAAGCCCTTCAGTAGATCTTAACATAAAGATTCTAACAAAATGTTTCACCAGAAATCAAGTGCTGAAGGAATCAGAATTAATATGAATTTTATACTTCTATATGGTCATAAACTAGGGAAGGACATTTTCATTTCTAATGACATAGAAGAAATTGTGGCTTTTGTTGATGAGCAGACACAAGGATTTGTGGTACAGAAGTACATTGAAAACCCTTTGTTGCTGGATAAAAACAGAAAATTTGATATAAGGTCAGTGCTGAAACATTGTTTTATTCCATCTTTCACTTAGTGGCACATTGTAAGTCTGTGTAAAGAACAGAGATGTTAGGTGTCATCTTCGGAAACTCATCATTATCTTTCACATTAATGGAAGATTTCTTACAGAGTTTGATTGATTACTCTTCACTCAGAAACATCAAATGAATGCTAAAAAGGATGATGCACAGTCATATTCATTTAAATATCTCTCCCACAATGTTTAAGTGGATCAATTGAAATCAACCGATCAATAAAATTGCACAGAATAACAATAACAATTATATTTCAAGATCTTTAAATTTTTTTTTTTTTACTAACTTTCAGGTGCTGGGTCCTCCTGGATCATACATACACCATTTATATTTTCTCAGAAGGAGTCCTAAGAACCTCATCTGAACCATATGATGTTGATAACTTAAAAAATATCACTAGTCATCTGACAAATCATTGTATACAGGTGAATAATGTGTACTTATTGACTGAGTAGGAGGGCTGGATGTAAGTTTAGACTGACTGCATGACCAAGAACCAAATGTTTCCCCTTCAGCTTAGCCCAACTCAGTCTATAAGGATTTGATTACATGACCTTCCATCTTTCTTTTTCCTCCATTCTCCTCTTCCTTCCTTTCTCCATTCTTTCTTTCATGGGCATTTTAGCATTTTTCCATGTAACACAAGTTTCTTGGACCAGGTCAACTTTTTCTGTCTCTGCCTTCAGTTTCAGTATCATTTTAGTCCAGTTTTCTATATTTGTGGTGTATCTGACAAGGCAAACCTGAGTTTAAAAAAAAACCTTTAAGCCATCAGTGTTGCTCATAAGGATAATTTGCAGGCACAGACTACTCTACTTAACACTACTTGATATTTTTAGGCTGTCTTCCTCTCAAAAAGTTAAATCCAATCCTCTGCAGTGTTAGTTATTTATTCTCAGGAGGAATACTCTGGTAATTTTGGACTATATGAAGAAGGAAATGAAATGTTCTATGGTGAATTTTCAAGGTAAGAACCTTTTGTGTTAATAATCAGAGGTATCTGTTGGGTTTTATATAATAAGCTCAATTATGCAAGCATTCTGATTGGTTCTTACTTCTGATGTATTGGAGGACAGACATATAGACGATGTCATCATTAAAACTTTTTTTCCGTATATTTTAATTCTTTATTATATAAAACAAATAGATTCCGAGTTGCTGTGTGTCTGTTCAGTAATAGATCACAGAGGACGTCAAAATGTGGTAAGAACATCAGTGACACACTCAGCTGCGCCTCGTGTGCAACTTTTTTGTTCTTACCTCAATTTGATGTCATCTGTGATCTGACTGAACAGACGCATGGCAAATTGGAATCTATTTGTTAAATAGATTTAAGATACCAAAAAATAATAATAATGCTAAATAAATAAGAGTAAATTGCAATTGTATTGGTGCAACATGCACTTGCTGTCTTACTAATTTTTGAAAACTGTAATTTGTCTTTGGTAAACACCTTCACTTCTGCTGACTTGATGAGTGTATAAATTTCATTTGCTAGAAGCATATTTTAGGTCATATTTTTAATGTCTTAGGATTCAACCTTACTAATTATTGCCATTATGTTCTATGTATATAGGTATCTAGAGGAAACTTTTGGTGTTTCTCTTGCTACGACAATCTTACCTCAGATTAATTCCATTGTTAAGAAATGCCTGCTTGGGCTCAAAGAGGTGAGAATTCTTGATAGTATGACAATGCTTGTTGTGATTTCTGCCTCAGTCAGTGTAAATGTGACCTACATCTTAAATGTTAAATAAAGACAATAGATGTTGTGATTGTCAAGGGTTACCTGGTTCATGATGAAAATGTGTTCTTGAATTGTCATGGTAAAGTAAACCAACATTTAAATGAGCTGAGTTGTGAAATGTCAGCCCTTGGTGGGACAAAAGGAGTTTAAACGACTGTGAATATATGAAAGTCATATATTTGAATTGTGGATAAAAGAAGGCCTGAAAAAAAAATTCAGGCCTGTACAGGATTTGAACCCATGACCTTTGCGATACTGGTGCAGTGCTCTACCAACTGAGCTAACAAATCCCGTACAGGCCTGGATTTTTTTTTTTCAGGCCTTCTTTTCACTACTGCTTAAGTAGTGTTCATAACTGTGAAGATCGCTTTCATATCCACAAAAGGAGTTTAGATAGGTATAAAACAGCTTATTTTCAGCTAGGTAAATTTGAATTGAATTTGATTAAATTTGAAATCCTCATTGTGGTTATTTATCAATAGAACTTGAAACCAAATCTTGAAATGCTGGTATTCTGAGCCTTGACTTCTGTTTAGAGCTGAATTATTAATCAAACAAACTTATTTAAAGTAAAATTGTATTAAATATTCAGGAATTGACTACGGAAGGTTTGAGTTATCACAGTTTTCAACTCTTTGGGTTTGACTTCATGATTGATGCCCAGTTTCATGTCTGGCTCCTGGAAGTAAATGGGGCTCCTGCTTGTGCAAAGTAAGTACCATTTGTTGCAGGAAGTGTTCATTACATATAAAATTGCCAATTGTGTGGTTTGATCTTCTATGTGAGGTAGATCCTGATAAGGACAATATTATTGTCAGTGAAAACTATTCCCAACAACAGCTATTTTCAGGGACAGAACTCACTAGGATGATTGCACTTCCTGATCAATTTGATCATTGTGTGTGCAGGGCAATTTTTCCCAGCAACTCATAAACTGCAACTACTTTGCAAATTACTTGACTATGCGAATCTTACAATTCAGATTTGCTAAAACGTGCGACCCCGAAGAGTCTCCCGGGAAAAAAATATTTTCAAGACCACGACTTAAGGCGCCTGGAGATTCGCAACTGAACGGTGCCTCCAATTGCATATATCCGGTGCGCTTGTTAACAAGAAATTTCACTGCTTAATATCAACAGCAAGTATGGATTTAGTTGTTTAAATAATAAAAATGTAATACTTGGTTTAATATCGCATAATTTTTCTATGCTAACAGAAGGTTTAAGCACATGGATAATTATCTTGGTATGGCGCTTTAGCTTGATCAAAGTATTTCTGGAAACTGGACTCCTCTTCTGTGATATTTTAGGGCATTATTACCAGACCTAGCTCAAGACCTTGTGAGAAAAGCCATAGACCCTCTCTTTCCAAGAGATTCTAGAAACGACGAGCCTTTTGAGAGTGATTCGTCAGAGAGCAAGACTCAAGATACGACAAAGGGACACTTTGTGATCATTTGAAAAACATTTCGATGTAACCTCACGCCTGAATCCTGCTTCTGCCGTACAGAACATCCAACGATCACACTCGTTGATTTAACTCACCAACTGTGTGAAACACACCATAGAGAAGGAAACTCATGAGTTTGCTTCGAGATGCTGATCGTCTAGCTTAATAGGGCAAATTGCGGGTTTCAGCCCCACATCGGTTTCTGAAAACGAAACTTTAATGTGTAACATTAAGGGCTGCAAGCTACGAAATAAAAAGAAAGGCCGTGTCGGCATTGTGTTTTTGTGAAAGTTGCATAGAAAGTAGGCTACTGCAGCAGCTACCCATGGTTATTCTTCCCTCTCAGCTGCCAGTTGTTTTAAATGTCGACTTAGTTGGACTAAGCCGTTTGTATACAATAATTTGCACCTAATGCTTGAAGATTCAGACACAACAAATTTTCCAATCATTGTTCGTGTTCCTTCAAACCATTCTCACATGTTATAGTAGGATTAAAAGTCATCGGTCTTAAAGTACACTAGTAAAATGTCACAGGGTCTGCTCAAGCATAGTACGTCAAAACCCATAAAGTACAAGAAACAGATAGAAAATGAGACTGGTCAAGCTGCACGAGTTTGTTGTCACTGCTCTTCCACCATGGCTCCTTCGTCGTAAAAATGCAAAAAATGCGACGAGAACCCTTCCTCGTGCGAGCCTTGATATGGGCTCCGAAAAAGGGACATTGATCAGAACTTTATGTGGTCAGCTCTCCTTGGCAGTCATGACGAATTCGCTGTACCTCTGGGAAATTCAGTAAAGCTCCTGATTGAGTCACTAGCCGCATCTGTTTATCTTTCTTCTAAATCCTTCGAATCGGACGATGCATAAAGCAGTGAATAGTATTGAAGGCGCGCTCTGATTGAATACTCAAACTTAGAATATACTTTATTACTGACCTTTGAGCAACCCGCGAGTAACTTGTTCCCGAAAAAATGTAGTTGTTGCAGGAATGAATGAGTTTAAATCATCTTTTTTTGGTATAATACCTATTATAACAAAAAAAAATTCACCTCAGTGTCGGTAGTTAGCGGTGGGTATGTACCCCGCTGCTTCGAGCATCGATAAATATCAACCAATAGCCACCTCCACTTCGGCGAAAAGCTGTTTTAACAACTACTGATCTACGAGATTCCCTGAGAAATCCAACAAGGACAAAGGTCAAAGACTGTTAGCAGTCTTGGAGAAAATGACACTTTAACTTTGCATAACATATCTTTGCCGATTAGTGAATAGTAACATGAAATCAAGCTCTTTATCCAGGCAAGGACTAGAAAGTGGTAAAATTTACTCATTAATATTAGCCCACAAGCAAGCCTTTGGCTAAAAGAGTGAAAAGGAAACACTCCATTAAGTTTTCATGCCCCACAGCGAAAACCAGGTCAATTAAAAGGCTCGTTGTAACTCATTTGTACTCATAGCTTTGAAGGATACTCGTGTCCTGGCAACGAAAAATCTTTCACATGGACGTAGGACTACAGTGATTAACTGAATAACTACAGGTATTGAAAACAGAGAGCAATAAAATTTATGGCTTCACTACAAATGATGCGCAATTTTTTTTAAGTGAAAAAGAAATAGAGGAATAAACCGTGAACTACTGCAACGAAAATAATATGAACGCGAAAGTTATCTCGAATTGTGGAAACTAAATTTGAATGAAAGCCAGTGAAATCGAAGAAATGTTTTTTTTTACAACAACTGGTAGGATAGGAGTTCCATCTCTTGTGAATTCCGTGAAATTCCAATTTTCGCGCCGTGTTGTGGTTTCCTTTTAACGGACGAAAAACTCAGGAACACATTATCACTGGCAAAAACTACCATACGCTGACAATCAAGTCATTGCCTTGATATCGTGGTTCCAACTTTAGGGCATGCGACAAGTAGGACTTCAAATTCGGGTCACAGACCAAGTGTCGTAGGAATTCTACCATAGCGGATCTGTGATGGACTATACAACCACAACGTCAACTTCAACCTTAAAATGTGTATGACCAAAAGGAAATAATTTAACCATATTTTAATGCTGTTTTGTCAAAACATGGTTGAAAATTTTTTTTTTCTCCTTGCATAGAAGCTACGTGAACCGATGTTTGTCGCCTTCACATGTAGCACACCGAAAATATAAGTTAGCGATTACATGAATCTTATTGAAAATTCAGTTTTCAGTTCTCTGTTTCTGATCTTCATTCGGTTAATCCCGGTGTCCCAGCGGATTTGGACCCCCCTAGATTTGGACCCCCCGGTCCAAATCCGCTAGCAGATACGGACCCCCCGGTCCAAATCCGCTAGCGGATATGGACCCCCCCCGGTCCAAATGCGCTAGCGGATTTGGACCCCCTCCGCGGATTTGGACCCCCAACAAAACTGAGTGAAAACATCGTCCTCAACGTTCTAGTAAAAATGGATGATACTTTACGTTCCAGTGCGTACTAAAGTATGTTTTTCATTCAAAACATGCGTATCGTTAATGCATACGAACTGGCATCCCGTCGGATGTTTCTTTTGACCAAGGGAAAATGCACAAGAGTTAATTTGATGTCTGGAGAGAGGTCGTTTTTGAACCTTTTCCGCGATAGTCGAACACCACTAGATTCAATAGGAGACAAACTTGTGACACTAATTTATTTTGTCATTATTCAATGCCCGAGTGTTGGGACGACATGGTTCTGTGCGAGTTGTGCGAGGAATGGTTTCACATGATTTAAGACTACCCCGGAGGGCGAGTGACTCTGCATTGTCTGCAGATCGCCAGACTCTGACGTCTTCGTAATTGTTAAGGTGTTATTTTGGATCCCTCAACAGTTAATAATCATTAAAATTAGAAAATAAGATTGAGTTCGATGTAATAGTCTCCATTTTTGTTAAGACGTTGACATTAATGTTGATTAATGTTGATTTGCATCTGAAAATAAGCTGAGAGTTCCAATAGTTCAGAATAGAAACATTTTTACTTATCATAGGCTTTACGAACGACTTGTAGTAGGAGTAGTTTCTTCGTTCTTGTTCAGAAACTGTTTATTGTTATTATTTTAGAAAATCAGACTGAGTTATTTTTCTGACTGGACGCAATAGTCTCCACTATTGTTATGACGTTTCGTATCAATGTTGATTCGCATCAGAAGAAGCAAGGATTTATCGTAACAATTTCAATAGTTCGAATGCAGTAGTTTGTTCACATCTGATTCTTACGTTTACTGTACGACTCGCTAAAATAAATGCGGTAGAATTGGAAAGAAATGACTGTTTTTTTCTTTTACCTTTATTGAGGAATGTTGTGTTGCGATTGAAAAGAACATCGACAAAAAGCTTGCAAATAGAATTAGTTACCAAATATGATACAAAGGATGCTTAAAAGGAAAGTTTGGTAGGGGGGTCCAAATCTGCGAAGGGGGGTCCATATCCGCTAGCGGATTTGGACCGGGGGGGTCCAAATCCGCTAGCAGATATGGACCGGGGGTCCAAATCCGCTGTGACACCGGTTTAACTAAACATGTTTTGCTGGTGTGAATGTGGTACAGGTTCTAAGCTTCTGATAAACTATATTGTCTTAGACCGGATTATTTAAAACACGAATAACCTAACCCTTCGTCCAATTACGGATAAATTTATTGTCTATTTGTTTGCCTTCAGTTTTATCGTAAAAGCGTAGGTTAGGCTTTACAAAGGGTCATAGAAGTTTAAACTGTTTCAATCCTCAATTGGCGCAAATCACCTCTTCAACGTAACAACTCAGTGATAAAACCAAACTATCTTGCTCTACCTTCCACCGACGCAACACCACCTTATTCTTTCACCTTTTCAATAATTCAGCGAGCTAATGTAATGTTTTTTCAGTTCATAGACTCCTCCACAACTTGTGGATTCAGCATTGCAAACTTGAATCGAAAAAAAATAGGCAATTAAAAATATATCAGGGACTGTCCATTTCATTATCAATATTACGAATTCAGTCATCAAAGAAACGGCATTCCACCCATAAGTCTTGTTAAAAGTCTTCTAAGCGATAAAACAACACTAGAAGCGTACATCTGATATAGTGAAATTCTGAGGTGGTTTATGGTAGAATCTGCTTGAATTCGGACCCACTCCACCCAGCCGTGACAATTTTCTAGCCGTTGCTTGGTTACAGCGCGAATACAGCAACGTGACATTGTAATGAACGAGCGCGATGTGGCGCTGGTATTCAGTCTGTAATCTATACTCCGTAGCAGATCGTTTGTTTTTAACAGTAACAGCAGTTGCCTAGGAACACGGTTCAACAGCTCCGTAATCTCTGTTACATATGTGGCTGCGTTCACTCGGATAAGCTCCGCCTATTGGAAGATAAAATACATTTTGTTTGAATCAACTCTTGAGATCTTACAGCGAGTTTCCCCCCAATTTTTTTGCTGAAGTAATGTGAGAATTTAAAGATATCTCCCCGCTGATAATTTTCATGATTCTCCTCACTTGTCTAAGTGGCAGAGCTTTAAGAGTTCAAGAGTGAAGGGAGACTTTTAGAGATAATTACCAATAGAAGCCTATCACTTCAATCTAAGTACCGCTTTTAGCAACTTCATTCAATAATGTACAAGTTTGGCTCTAGTCCTTGTTCAAGAATTTCCGAGTGGTTTCTTTGCCTTTCCTCGCGTCACGCAGAATTTCAATTCGAATGGGAATCAGTGAACAAGAAACCCCCTCTACTGATGTACCAAGCCTAAATTCTCCTCACGTATCTCTACCCAATGATACATTGAACCCGTGCAAACCTCATCCTCAGTGACTGGTCCCTGATCTATGCCTGTTGTGACTACGTCCCAGGACCTTGCGGTCAGTATACAGGCCAAAAGTCCGTACATCTCTTCCACACCCAACACCTTACTACTCTGTTTGATTCCTTCCAAGTCTGACTTGATCAGCGACTGCCACAATTTACAGTAGTTGATTCGAAATTCATTGGATAACGTCTGCGTAGGGAAAGTCAAAGGAGGTGGTGTGTGCAGTTGGAAAAAATGAGCCTTCTATTATTCATATACGTTCCATCTAATCCACTCCTTCCTTGACCATTCTTGGTTTTGACTAATCCATTGCCACTTATTGATGGTTGGTTTTTTGACTGCCCTTGCAAACTATTATGTTAACGTTTTATTTTACCCCCTATCAAAGAGTCCTTTAAGAAGACAAGCAGTATACCAATGGAAACATCATGATCACTATAATCAATAGCCTGACTCTACATCTTTATCTGTACATAACTATGATGAACAACAATGATTCTATAATACTAATTAAACAAATTTCAGAACATGTAAACCTCAAAAAAAAATAATGAGGAAGCCCATAATATCTGTAGTATTTCACCTACTATGTAAGCCCTGATACACTTGACTTAAGATCTCCCATACCTGATACAAGCCATGGTCAAGGAAGACAATCTCAACCCCATTGCTAGGATCTCGTCTGACAAAAATGTTGCCTGGATGAGGGTCACAGTGCACATATCCATTAACAAATATCATCTCACTATAAAGAAGGCCAAGCTTGTAGGCAATCTGAAAAGGAAAAAAAAATACATAAGAGAAATAGAAGAAAAATTGACTCTGGAAGTGAATAATGTTGTCTATTACACCCTCACTTTTCATGAGCAGGAGATTAAGGACCTCCTGAAAACTAAGAAAAGATAGCTACAACAAGAAGAACAAAGTAAAACAAGATTCAACACATACGATAACAGCTCTGCTAATGAGCATTTAACCTTTGCATATTTCTTAGCTATCCTTTGTATGACAAAAATGTAAAGTCACCAAATTGCTAGCATTCTAAGAATGAGAACCAAATCAGTTTAAATAATTACTCTCTTTTAGAACAAGTGAAAACCTTTCACATGTGATTTTAGACCTTTAAGAAAATGATCCACTCAGAAAGAAGCTTTCGCTGACCTCATCAGAGGATATCTTGTGACTCTTCATATATGGAAGGTCATCTACTTTTCCCCCATCACAGAATTCCATTGTTAACACACGTTTGGTTGAAAACTGCCAATAAATTTCTGGAATCTTTAAAGAAGAAGTGAAAAATTCAAATAACAAATATGCATCCATCTCCACTGCTTTAAAAGAAACAATAAAAATAAAGTATATTTAGACATAAAAGTTCATTTTTGAACAGCAGAATGACAACTTATCTTTAAGGGCAGCCTTTAGGTTTCAAGAAAAGGGTGATTCCTTTCCATGGAAAAACTCACTGACTGACTAACCTTAACAAATGGAAATTTCTTGACAAACTGCACAATCTTTTCAGCATTTCGTCCCTCATGCTCAAAATCAAGCTCAAGAGGAAGATGTTTCTTAGATTCCTCCACAAGCCACATAAACTTGAATTCTGGAAACAACCATGAAACTGCTACAGCTAAAATCTAGAAAACATTTAGTCAAAATTCAATCAAACTTATTAAAAAATATTGGAAATGCAGCAAGTCAAGGTTTCCAAACTGCTCTGGTGACTTTTTTTTTTTGGAACATATAGTATACTTCATCAGACAGGTAACTTACTACATTAATTTTTATTTTGAAGTAATGAATTCAGGAGCTAACCTCAAGTGTTGCCATGTCAACAGCTGCATGTTTTTGAACATCTCTGTGTTGTACCTTAACTGCCACCACTCTACCATCATGTAGTGTTGCCTTGTGAACTTGTGCTAATGACGCAGCTCCTATGGGCTTGTCTTCAAAGCTAGCAAAGACTTGGTTTACTTTATACTTTAGTTCTTTCTCTAAAACATGATAGATATCGCCAAGGGGGCTCTGTGGGGCATCACTGTGAAGGACCTTCATGGTCTGTACATATTCTGAGGGCAAAAGATAGTCTAAGGAGCCAACATGTTGACCCACTTTGATATAAGCTCCTCCATTGACACAGCACAAGTCTCGCAGACTCTTAGCAGATCTCAGATGAACCTAATGAGCATGAAAATAATGAACAAGAAAGTACAGGCTCTGATTTATTCAAAATCTAATTATCAAAAGAGTTGTGAAAGGAAATAAAGGTAATTATATACCAAAGGATTTTTTAACAAATCAGTCCTCCTCAGGAGATGCAGAAGCCTGATATTTAGCAGTTCAGATGCCAGCCTGAGAATTTCCTATCTCATTGTGCTATCTACAAGAGAAGAATGATAAACTATCCCAAAGTCTCAGGAGTATATGGAATTGGTACCTGAGACATGTTGGTGAAATTTGGACTTGCACGTCCAGCAGGAGGTGTGGTAGCCTATTAGATTCGGTTGTTAAATTCTGCTAGGGCTTCATAACAGGTAACCCCACTTTCCTGGTCACTACTTTTGTAGTGAAAGAGACTTATTTTAAGTGTCTTATTTATTCTACTTAAAGGGAGATTGATGCTTCAGAAGTAATTGGGAGCAGTACATGTAAAAAGTAGTTAAAACGAAACTGGTACTACCAGGTGTGCACCTATCACAGGGGGAACAGTCTGTATCCATCACTCACCTGAGATTTGAGCTCTAAATATTCAGTAGAACTTCTGTCTATTCCCCAAAGCGTTCTTTTGTAGTCATAACTAATAACAATCACCTTGGGTCACAACAAGAAAACACATTTCAGTGAGTTCCAATTGCTAAATTGGGTCCAAGATCATTGGTTAACCCTTTACTCCCTGACATCAGTTTGCATATTCTCCATACTACTCTCTAGGCATTTCCTAAGGTTCTGACAAGGAGAATTTGTTTAACAATCAAGAGGTTCTTTAGTTGGTGATCATGTCCCTTATTCTCATGACCTTAATGTTGGATTCAGGGGTGATGTTGTAAGGAGAAATTAGATGTTAGTCACTCTTAAGGGTTAAAGGGTTAACTTTAGAACTATAAGTATGTGGGAGAAGAAAATAAAAAACATAAAGTGATAACATGTCAAACAACCCTGAACTCTTTAGAAACTACAGAAATACCTTGACACATACTGTTAAAATCTAAACTAAAAGAAGGCAAACCGTTTGATCAGTTAAAGATAAATTGGCCTTTTTCAAGAGGTTATTTGTGCAGTAGGGATCTGCAGTTTTTGGTCATTGTGCGAAAACTAAAATGGGATTAAAATAAGGGGGAAATGTGTAGACTATTTGATGGGAGGTAGCTATGGTGAGAAGGTGGCCATGGCAATCAGCAGCATGCAGCCACCTCTTTGATCTTAAGGTGGCTGTACATTGTTCAATGCCCTTAGTATGGCGCTCCTTATGATAGTATTGGACGCCCTGTTGAAAAAAAAACCACCTTCTTCCCACCCCTTGATTAAACAGCAACAACTAGTACACTTTTTAGAATATGTTACTACACCCCAAGGGAATGGATTGAACGTATTACAAGACATTTCTACTCTTTCACCAGTCAGTGTTCCATGTACACCTGGAATACAAAGCATGTAAAAGGATTCGTGGTGGAAATATCGCAGCAAGGTATTCGCGCTCACCAGACTTCTTGGCAAAGTCATTACCGACTGTTTAGTTGATTGGAAATGAAAAAATAAATAAATAAACGTTTCTATGAACTAAAAAATTGAGGCATAGGTACACACCGTTCGAGCAGCCCGTGCAACTCTCACCAAACCATTGGAAGTTATTTCACGTTTCAGTTCTTCTGGTCCGTACACTAGACCAGCTGTAATACCAGTCAATCCGGCAACAATTGTTCCATATCCAACTATTTTCCTCAGCAACTTCATCGACTCAAGAATTTCACATGTACGTTCCGCGTTGAGCGATCACAACTACTATCAAAAGTGACTGTCCGGTCCAACAAGTTACGTAACAAGTAGTCAGCGACCTCAGTACGATTGTCAAGTAAAATGTTCACTTTATGTCCCGGTGCAGGAATATCAGATTAATCCAGACTGTGATCAGTTCCTCCTTTTGGGAGAGGTAAGAAACAAATCAGCAAAAAAAAAAAAAAATTAAAAAATAGATATTAGCGCGCCGTGCGAAACTCCCAGACTCCCGCGCAGTGCATATCAACTTTTCCACTTTTTTTCGGTGACATACGGACCAATGTACAAGAGCAGCTTTCTGTTACTCGCGAGGTTGCGCGCAAGTTCACATATCTAAGAATTTGCTTGTTGATCTAAATCGTTATTGCTTCGCAGTCAATTATCATATTGATCGGAATGAGTTTTAATTTCTTCAGAAAAAGAACACATTCTGTTGTACGGAAGCGAGGTTAAAGAGTAGGAGGCGAAATGGTTGATGGCAAATTGAAATGGCAAATTTGAATATTTTTTGATCGAGCGAACCAGAAGGGGGCGAACTTGCCATGATTGGGTGAAACCTTAAAAAATCGTCAGTGAACTGCCGGCTGCTGTCTACCTTACTCATACCCAAGCCTTCTCTTATTTTCCATTTTACCATAAGAAAAATAATCATATCACACACTCAATTAATTCTTCTCTATTAGAGCAGATTTTGGGTCATTTTTAGGTACTTGTCCAGTTGATTCAACTTTTTTTAAAGAACTTCCTTAATTCTATTGGAGATGGAGAGTGCTGGTTAGTTCTGTTATGTTATGTTTCACAGAAGGAAAAAAAAAACTAGCTAAAGTCACTTTTATTGTTACTGCCCTCAGGATCATGATGGTCATGGAACAGAGTTCCTTAAACACATGCAAAGGTTAAATGCAGAAAGTGGAGCAAACATTACTGTAAGTATTTTTTCAATGATCCCCACCTTGCAGAGGTGGGGATGTTTCACCAATATATTACTTTGCCTGGACCCGAGTGGAAAGAATTAGGATCTTATCTTAAATATGTATTTCTAGTTGTTAAAAGAGAGCTGTCTCAGAGACATGCACAACACAAGCCTGCAGAGCAGGCATAATTTTAGCGAGCAAGTGCTTAGTATTTTCTTAACAAAAATTATGGCCATCATCTTTGATTTTAATGGCATAATCAGTTTAAGGGGAGACAAGACCTTTGTGGTTGACTCTGGATCAAGATATTCAGTTCGTGCCCCAGCCGGGTCATTGTGCAGTGTTCTCCGACAGAACGTTATAACCATGACGTGCCCCTCTTTATCCTGGTTCCAGTTGTACAAAGGTCGGATAACGCAATCCAATGGATAAATCGCTATCCAGCAGATAAGTGATAGCGAAACATACAGCGTTATCCACCGGATAGAGTTTTATCCAATGGATAGCGCTATCCAACCTTCGAACAACCGGGGCCATATGTTCAAATAGGTACTAACGAACTGTCAGGGAACGGTGAGGAAGTTGTTTGCGACCTATTGACATCCATGCAGAAGAAATGATTAAAACAGAATTCTTTTCATGCCACAGAGACTGGTTCAAAGCACTGGCAGTTAAGGTGAGTTTAGTGGATAGCGAACATTGCAAGTGAATTTCGCCATTGATTGGTGTATGTACACTTAACGACTTTTCGTAAGGCCGACCGAGCTCATTTGTCCCTTAAACTTCGTTTTCAGTCTCTGATTTGAAAAGCGTGTAAAAATAGTTTGCCAAACATGGACTTTCCTGGTGGTAAGAGAATAACTTTCACCGCCGGCTCATTCCTGGCATATTAGAGGTATCCAATCCCGCAAAATGGAACGCGATTCCGATGGAAATACTTGTTGTAAAAGTTGCCTAATAAGAGATTAAACAAGACTTGTTCGGGGCGAATTAACTTAGCAGGTCGGTTTGAACTATCGCAGGAACGGATTTAAGAGAGAAAGGAGAATAATTGAGGCCTCTTTATTACACCCTTAAAGACTAACCTGTACTGAGTCAAAAAGTTTGTAACTGTTTAAATAAAGAAAGAAGTGAAACTGAGTCAACTATGATTTCAACGTTCGTGAAATGCAGCCTTGCTTTAATTGATATTTGCTCGAAAGTAAAGAAGGTTTGAAAAGAAAAGTGCGCATATCAGTTGTAATAGCGATTTATACCCACTGGCTTTATCACGGTTGTTTACATCACAACTTCCAATTTATAACAACCAACCCTTAAGCATGATTATTATCGTTAAACCATTTCGTTGTCGGGGAGACCTAACTTCTTTATCCCGAAGGCCACTTGTCACCCTGGTCTCCTTCGTTCTTCATAGCGGAAGTAACGTCTTTGGATATCCAATTAGTGCGATTATTTTATTCCCAAGTTCCTTGAACTTAAAATCTAAAAGTTATTTAATCCGTTTTTATCTACAAAATTTGGCCTTGAATGACTACTTTAGCCTGGAGCAAGCCTTCTTTAGTAGTAATGCATTTCTACGCCCGCGGGAAGATTTGAGATTAGTCGGGGAAAGTTTTACCGGGAGTCTTATCAATGCTACACCTGTTCAAGACCTCTCCCTGGTTTGCGTTGCTCAAGGGCTCATAGTTACGCTCGGGCTAAGAAACGTCGGTGCGCTAAAACTGAGAGCTTGCTGGCAGACCATGAATACTAGGAAAGCTCTACTCCTTTAGGCTTTTTGACTTTCGGCCTCTTGACCCTAGCATAAGGGCCAATTCTGGGATCTATTATAAAATCCCACATCACTTTGATCCAAGAAGTATGGTACGGTAGGTTGTCGTAATATTCCGCTGCAATCTTCTTTACCAAAGGGAGCTTTGAACCTGGGATACTTGGGAAATCATGATGCTCGTTGTGATACCCGACATTAAATGTCAGATAGTTTCCAGGACCGTAGTAAGAATATGTCTCAAAGCCCTCTTCGAACATGTAATGTTCAGCTATGAAGTGGCCCGCCATAGGATGTAAGCCTGCTCCAAGGATCGTACTGCTAACCATGAATACGAGTGACTTCACCCCCCAGAGGTACACTACGGCGCAATTCACAGCAAATTGAACAACAATGTTGAGGATTTCCAAGCCGTTTGGGGCTATGGGGTTGATGAATAGAGGCCTCAATGCATACCAAAAAGGTTGCAAAATTACCCAGAATAGTTTGGTGATAGAGTTGTAAAACATTCGAGCTTCAAAACTGGTTGGCAGGTCGGGATCCATTTCTTCCACTCCCATATAGCGGTGGTGGAGGAGGTGGTACTTCTTGAAAGCAATTGAGGAGGGAATACCTGTCGGTAGGTTCGCTAAAATGCCAAAGAGTCTGTTTAGTAAAGGCCGGCCGTTTCCGAATGGGATATTATGGCAGATGTCGTGCACCCCAACGATGAGGGCGTGGCTAGGGAACGCCCCTATGAAGTAGGCTGAAAGCAGTAAAATGGTCCAAGATACATCACGCAGGAGAAATGTCAGTGTAAACTGAACCACAATCAAAGACAGGATTTCGTACTTGAATAAAGGATCACTGCTCATAAGTCTCTTGATCTCGGGATATTTGGCTAAAACAAAAAAGAGGAAAACAGAGAGTTAAAGGTTTTTTTTCTCAGTAATATTATGCTATTAGCGACAAAAGATTACTTGAAGCACAAAAGAAAGATGTATCGACTAAGGAAGAATGTTGGCTTGATTAAATATATGTACAGCTGAGTATAATTTCGATGTGCGATAAGTTATAACTTGAACACGTATAATGCTCATTCTGAGAACTAATCTTGCCATGCAAGATTAAAACATTTCACCGCTTGTGTTATGGAAGTAATTCAATGAAAGGTTTCCAGGGAAGGTTTGATATTTTTATGCTAACAGCACCGACAGCGCATCAGGTTAGAGGCTGGTTGTTTGTGGTAAAAAAAGAGCATAGTGAGGTATAAACGGGATGTGCTTAAAAATTGAGGACCTTGAACTGTGGTGAAAGTTTTATCAAGGAGAAATGATACTTAAACGTAGAAAAAAAAAGATATGAGAAAATAGCTTATTTTTAGAAATACACATTATTTAAAGTGAAGTAACGGGTTGTAAAAGCTGGGGAGGAACAAGTAGCTAGTAGGTAAATTCAAATTTTTACAAGAAAGATCTAGTTACTTTAAGAACTTGAAAAAAAAAGAACAACATACCAAGAATTTCTTTTCTTCTAGTCGCATGCGGCTCTGCGGTGTAAGACCATTCAAAGTCGCAGCGTGTTACTTGGCCGCCCATCTTGGATGTATGGATAGGGAATGCAGCCGAAGCCACGGAACAATGATTTTAAACGACAGCCTATTTGAATCTGAATGACAAATTTTGGATGCATATTCAAATCAGCAGAAACGTAGGCAGGACATGGTCGTCAACATCTGGAGGGTGTATTAGTGATGCGAATAATGATTTCAACATTTGAATAATTAGTTTCAAATTTAATTCTTTTCAGTGACGTTTGACGTGACATGGTTGCAGAACTTATTTTATACAAGCAAGTAAGAATAGAACAGAAAATCGAGTATTTCTGTCGTTACGGTTGA
Source organism: Pocillopora damicornis (assembly GCF_964200805.1). NCBI lineage: Eukaryota > Metazoa > Cnidaria > Anthozoa > Scleractinia > Pocilloporidae > Pocillopora > Pocillopora damicornis. Next base: position 1,245,892 of record NC_142676.1, read on the forward strand.
ACCTAACCGACAGGAAAACACTGCTATTTCAAGAGTATTTCAGCGCTGACTTATACAAAATTGCAAGAGATGTGAGAAGTTTCACACTTTTATACGTCATCACCTGCTAAATTGTTACCAGTCCACGGGACACTTTTAAGACAAAGTAAGAGCACTTTAGGGCCCTAAAAAACCTAGTTCTAAGTCTTTTGAAATTTTCCTTCTGCGGAATTGGTTTGTACATACAATAAGCTGAATATTTACGCCAAAAAACCGTCGTGTCATTGGCACTTAAAAAATAAAAATAAAAAGTAGTTTAGTTCGTGGAAGCAGTGTTTTCCTGTCGGTTAGGTTCAACCATAACGACAGAAATACTCGATTTTCTGTTCTATTCTTACTTGCTTTTATGAAATAAGTTCTGCAACCATGTCACGTCAAACGTCACTGAATAGAATTAAATTTGAAACTAATTATTCAAATGTTGAAATCATTATTCGCATCACTAATACACCCTCCAGATGTTGACGACCATGTCGTGCCTACGTTTCTGCTGATTTGAATATGCATCCAAAATTTGTCATTCAGATTCAAATAGGCTGTCGTTTAAAATCATTGTTCGGTGGCTTTGGCTGCATTTACTATCCATACATCCAAGATGGGCGGCCAAGTAACACGCTGCGACTTTAAATGGTCTTACACCGCAGAGCCGCATGCGACTAGAAGAAAAGAAATTCTTGGTATGTTGTACTTTTTTTTTTCAAGTTCTAAAAGTAACTAGATCTTTCATGTAAAAAATTTAATTTACCTAAAAGTAGCTACTTGTTCCTCCCCAGCTTTTACAACCCGTTATTTCACTTTAAATAATGTGTATTTTTAAAAATAAGCTATTTTCTCGTATCCTTTTCTTTTCTACGTTTGGGTATCATTTCTCCTTGATAAAACGTTCACCACAATTCAAGGTCCTCAATTTTTAAGCACATCCCGTTTATACCTCACTATGCTCTTTTTTTACCACAAACAACCAGCCTCTAACCTGATGCGCTGTCGGTGCTGTTAGCATAAAAATATCAAACCTTCCCTGGAAACCTTTCATTGAATTACTTCCATAACACAAGCGGTGAAATGTTTTAATCTTGCATGGCAAGATTAGTTCTCAGAATGAGCATTATACGTGTTCAAGTTATAACTTATCGCACATCGAAATTATACTCAGCTGTACATATATTTAATCAAGCCAACATTCTTCCTTAGTCGATACATCTTTCTTTTGTGCTTCAAGTAATCTTTTGTCGCTAATAGCATAATATTACTGAGAAAAAAAACCTTTAACTCTCTGTTTTCCTCTTTTTTGTTTTAGCCAAATATCCCGAGATCAAGAGACTTATGGGCAGTGATCCTTCATTCAAGTACGAAATCCTGTCTTTGATAGTGGCTCAGTTTGCACTGACGTTTCTCCTGCGTGATGTATCTTGGACCATTTTACTGCTTTCAGCCTACTTCATAGGGGCGTTCCCTAGCCACGCCCTCATCGTTGGGGTGCACGACATCTGCCATAATATCCCATTCGGAAACGGCCGGCCTTTACTAAACAGACTCTTTGGCATTTTAGCGAACCTACCGACAGGTATTCCCTCCTCAATTGCTTTCAAGAAGTACCACCTCCTCCACCACCGCTATATGGGAGTGGAAGAAATGGATCCCGACCTGCCAACCAGTTTTGAAGCTCGAATGTTTTACAACTCTATCACCAAACTATTCTGGGTAATTTTGCAACCTTTTTGGTATGCATTGAGGCCTCTATTCATCAACCCCATAGCCCCAAACGGCTTGGAAATCCTCAACATTGTTGTTCAATTTGCTGTGAATTGCGCCGTAGTGTACCTCTGGGGGGTGAAGTCACTCGTATTCATGGTTAGCAGTACGATCCTTGGAGCAGGCTTACATCCTATGGCGGGCCACTTCATAGCTGAACATTACATGTTCGAAGAGGGCTTTGAGACATATTCTTACTACGGTCCTGGAAACTATCTGACATTTAATGTCGGGTATCACAACGAGCATCATGATTTCCCAAGTATCCCAGGTTCAAAGCTCCCTTTGGTAAAGAAGATTGCAGCGGAATATTACGACAACCTACCGTACCATACTTCTTGGATCAAAGTGATGTGGGATTTTATAATAGATCCCAGAATTGGCCCTTATGCTAGGGTCAAGAGGCCGAAAGTCAAAAAGCCTAAAGGAGTAGAGCTTGCCTAGTATTTGTTTCGGCCGCGACGAAAATTAGATACGTCATAGCTACTTAATTAGGTTAATCACCGTTAATAACATTAGTACGGCAAGCTTCCTCCCGAAGTCGACATCTGAGGCCATCGGGTATGTAAAATCTGTGGTTCGTTTTCTTTGAACTTTGTTCATATAACCTGATAAACTGTTTGTAATCATAGGTTTCGAAAGACTCATCAATAAACAACAGAAAGTCCTTTGAAACGTGGCTATTTTATACCGTTAACGCTTCGGTCGAGGAAACAGTATTCATGGTCTACCAGCATGCTCTTCCCGACAACGAAATGGTTTAACGATAATAATTATGCTTAAGGGTCGGTTGTTATAAATTGGAAGTTGTGACGTAAACAACCGTAATAAAGCCGCTGGGAATAAATCGCCATTACAACTTGTATACGCACTTTTCTTTTCAAACCTTCTTTACGTTCGAGCAAATATCAATTAAAGTAAGGCTGCTTTTCACGAACGTTGAAATCATAGTTGACTCAGTTTCACTTCTTTCTTTATTTAAACAGTTACAAACGTTTTGACTCAGTACAGGTTAGTCTTTAAGGGTGTAATAAAGAGGCCTCAATTATTCTCCTTTCTCTCTTAAATCCGTTCCTGCGATAGTTCAAACCGACCTGCTAAGTTAATTCGCCCTGAACAAGTCTTGTTTTATTTCTTATTAGGCAACTTTTACAACAAGTATTTCCATCGGAATCGCGTTCCATTTCGCGGGATTGGATGCCTCTAATATGCCAGGAATGAGCCGGCGGTGAAAGTTATTCTCTTATCACCAGGAAAGTCCATGTTTGGCAAACTATTTTCACACGCTTTTCAAATTAGAGACTGAAAACGAAGTTTAAGGGCCAAATGACCTCGGTCGGCCTTACGAAAAGTCGTTAAGTGTACATACACCAATCAATGGCGAAATTCACTTGCAATGTTCGCTGTCCACTAAACTCATCCTTAACTGCCAGTGTTTTGAACCAGTCTCTGTGGCATGAAAAGAATTCTGTTTTAATCATTTCTTCTGCATGGATGTCAATAGGTCGCAAATAACCCCCTCACCGTTCCCTGACAGTTCGTTAGTACCTATTTGAACATATGGCCCCGGTTGTTCGAAGGTTGGATAGCGCTATCCATTGGATAAAACTCTATCCGGTGGATAACGCTGTATGTTTCGCTATCACTTATCTGCTGGATAGCGATTTATCCATTGGATTGCGTTATCCGACCTTTATACAACTGGAACCCTGATAAAGAGGAGCACGTCATGGTTATAACGTTCTGTCGGAGAACACTGCACAATGACCCGGCTGGGGCACGAACTGAATATCTTGATCCAGAGTCAACCACAAAGGTCTTGTTTCCCCTTAAACTGACTGAAGGCTAGTGCCAGCTGAAACGGGTCCGCAAGACTTGTAAGACACCGAGGTAGAGTCTAGCAAAGTTTATTAAAAGCACTTTTATTGAGTATATTGTTTCTCTTTTATTTATAACGCGTATTAGAGTATTTTCAGTTCCATCTCATAATATAAAGCCAAGGAATAAGAAATGAAATTGTTCGAAACTCAAAGGAAAACAAGGCAAACTGCCAGAGGCGCGGGAAAATGCAGATGATCAAGGCGCGTTTGGCTTTCACTTTGCATCTCATTGGTCAAAAGCCTGGATTGAATACTTTGGATCGATCAACTAATCCATAACATTCTCCGTTTAAAAATTTACGTGAAATACAGCAGCATACATACGTTGAAAATCGGCTTTTTCAATATATCACTGTAAGCACGAATCAAGATGCTGATTAATCTTGCAATTTAAAATTAATGTTTGGCAAACGGGGCACAGCACTGTATCAGTTGAATTGAAATGATCACTGTGTAAATGCTTAACTTCCTTTGTCGATGAGCCGGGGGAATCTGCTATTAACTCACTTGGCTTCTGTTGGGATCCCAATACTGGACTAGTCAAGTCATAACCTCTGCTGTTGCACTTTTTGTGTTTATCTTTAGCTCTTTGAAAAGCATCTACAATTGTGAGAGTTGGTGAAGAGCTGGTTTTAGTTTTATTTGGTGATGGTGTTTTTATCTCAATAAAAGCAGGCTTCTTAGATTCCTTGGTAAATGTTTTTGAGTCATGTTGGTCAGAGCTTGAGCCTAACGTTCTGCCAGGCCCAGAAAATGGTATCACATCTGTAGTCCACCGTGAAGAACCAGGCTGGTTCAACTTTGATTTCGTGTCTTCATTGTGATCTGATAAAGCAACAGCACCATCATCTACAAGGCTTTTCTTTTTCCGTTTCACCATTTCTTGGTCATATTCAGAATTACAACTGCTATCATCACTGTCTCTTGTTTTGCGTTTAAAAAATCTTGGCAGTGTTCCAGAATTTCCTCCACCAAGCACATGCCCCTTGTTCTTGGCAATTCCTGTTTCTTTTTCACCTTTTCCTTGTTTTGCCTTGCCAGATTTTTTTGCACCATAATTATCTGGCTCTTTAATCTTGGTGTATGTCCCACCACACGTTCGCTGATGGTCTGCCCACCAAGTGTCTCTGGGTGACGGTGCTCGATTCATCGCTCTCCTTACAATCCCATAATAAGGTGGTCTCCTGCGGCAAGGGCCATCACACTGCCACCAGTGTTGACGGTGTACATTTACCTAATAAAATAGGAGACCATTATTTCATACTGCAGTTCTCTTTAAATCATTTACATAGCAATAGTAACCTTTAGGGTTAATCACTGTGGTTTTTTTCATCCTTCTCGTACCATTCCTGATTTGTCATTCTCTAATTCCTGTTGATGGTTTGCACCCAGGTTTAACATAATACAGTACTAGATCAAAACTTATCATATTTCTTAAATTTATTTGTTATCAGTAGCCTGATTTGAACACTTCTCAGACAGTGCTCATGTCATTCTAGCAACTAGACAGTGTAGTAGAACAGGATAATTCTGCCTGTAATCATTCTTATGATTTAAAAATCTTTGAGCTCACAGTCACCCAGTGCTGATTCAGGTGTGTTTCCCAACTGAATTGGACTCCACTTAGTCCTAAGATTACAAATTATAAATCAAAACAGCTCAATGAGCTCATTACAGAACATCTATTCATGATTTTTCTGAATACTTACCTCATCATGAAAATTATGATACACCTACAACAAAAAAGGGCAAAAAGGGGGGTTTAGTGGCTGATTGGTTGGTTAACAATTATCACTGTAATTTTCACACACATGCAAACAATGAAGTTGTACATTCATCATTGAAAAGGAGTATCTCATCGCTATGAGTTAGGTTGCAAACCTCTTGAAAACACATGCATAGTTCAAGTTCTTCAAAAGGATCCTTTACTGACTTGTGATTGGAGGATATTGATCCTTTTGTACACTTTTCTGTACTCAGTAGCACTCACTTGTGCAAGATCTGTGGGTGTTATGTTAGCCTGCAGTGCAGGTGTCTTATTATGGTGAGCTAACATTATAAGCTCATGATCGTTTATCTGACCGGCCATGTTTGATTTGGAGTTAGAGTGGATGGTGGGGGTAGGGGGTGGGGGAAGAGTGAGAAGAGGTGAGTACTCTTCACTCCCCAACCCCCACCCCTCTCCTTATTTTTAACTGTTGACTGCCCCCTCCCCCCCTTAGTACAAAATTTTCTCTCCCCAGCCTTATGCCATTAAAATCAAAGATGATGGCCATAATTTTTGTTAAGAATATACTGGGCATTTGCTCACCAAAATTACACCTGCTCTGCAGGCTAGTGTTGTGTATGTCTCTGAGACAGCTCTCTTTTGAAAACTAGAAATACATATTTAAGATAAGATCCTAATTCTTTCCACCCAGGTCCAGGCAAAGTGATATATTGGTAATATATTGGTGAAACATTCCCACCTCTGCAAGGTGGGGATCATTGAAAAAAATACTTACAGTAATGTTTGCTCCACTTTCTGCATTTATCCTTTGCATATGTTTAAGGAACTCTGGTCCATGACCATCATGGTCCTGAGGGCAGTGACAATAAAAGTGACTTTAGCTGGTTTTTTTTTCTTCTGTGAGACATAACATAACAAAACTAACCAGCACTCTTATCTCCAATAGAATTGAGGAGGTTCTTAAAAAGTTGAATCAACTGAACAAATACCTAAAAAAATGACCCAAAATCTGCTTTAATATAGAAGAATTCATTGAGGGTGTGATATGGCCAAAAGCAAACATGCAGATTAAAACATGCAAGTAGTGTGGAGTACCCAGAAAGGTACAGTACATTCTGATTAATTTGTCTCAGATAACAAATGAGGATTATATGCTCTCTATACATTTTTTCATAATGGTTTTATTGATAAATGAAATGTAAATTGTTCATCAAATTGTGTAGGGTCACCATCAACTGTGAATTGCAATCTTTCCACTTTGACACTGTTTCTGATCATCAGGTGATTTATCAAGAATTCCCTTTAATGAGACAAGTGACTAAATTTTACTTTGACCCATAATAACCAATAAACACAAGGCTGTTTGTCCAAGAGCAAAAGAGGTGTTTTTTAAGCATAATTTATTACCAAAGGCTACTAACCTTGTTGTTCTGTGTCACAAACAACAAAGCATGGATCATCTCATGCTAGAAAAAAAAATATAAATATGTTTTAAATTGGAGAAATTCAGAGGGAAACCTTAACCTGACAAAAAAGCTGCACAAAATGTTTACTAGCACAGGAATAATTTTTACATTTATGTATACCGTATTGAATGCTGAAGTCTTAGAAATGTAAAAACAATCCTCCATCCAGCTGACATTAAGTGAAGCAAGTAAATACATTGATAGTGTCGTTAGAATGCTGCCTGTAATATCAAATTATAAAATGCAATAATAATTTACCAGTAAGGTTTGAACCAAGTCTTTTCTTGGACGCAGCTTGAGTAAAGGTGCACTGAGCCTAATAGAACACAGTCCTCCTCGGCCTTCATAGCAGCATAATCCAGCGCATCTGTCATGCAAGTAGCAAGTTAAGTGTTTTATACTTTGTCAATTAAAAAGTCTTAATCTTATTTAATGTACCCAGAATAAATAAAGCCATCAATGAATATAACATAAATTTACTTATGCTGTAGCTTAACCATTTCACCCCACAAAATCTCATTAGTAATTTTCCCCATTGTCTGCAATACAATTCTAGTGATGTTAGTTTGGAGAATTTTAGATTGGATCTACTAAAAATCCTCTCATTGATATTTTTCTTTATTCGCGTCATTAGCCTTCTTGATATTGTATTGGTATTGTAAGGAGAAATTCTCTCTTGGTCACTCAAGGGAGTCACAGAGTTAAATGTACCGCCAAAACAATCAGCGAGATGATTTGACAATATACACTGATGGAATAACACCTACTTACAATGTCATTCGTGGACTCCATTTTACTTCTACAGATCCCAAAATTCCTTTAAAGTAAGCATCATTAAATTGTAGAAATAACTGCCGTATGTCCGGTATAGGATCAATAAGTTCCCAAGATTCATCTACAACTGACACTGGTTTAGGAATGGCGTTCTTACGGGAACTGGACGAAACCAATGAATTGTGCCTTGAAGCTTCGTTCTCCTGTTCCTGATCGAGCTCTGCTTGTAAGCTTAGGGCATAGGCTAAATCGACATCCTCAGATATGTCGATCATTGGTAAACCGATCGAATTTTTCGCCAAATTAATCGAAAATGACGATTAACTGAATGATAGTGCTTAAAATTTATCTGCTTGTGTACTCGAGCCAGTCTCTCGCGTTTGGACCGTGAAAAACTGGTACTCTAGCAAAAACAAAATGGCGTCGTCAGCCGGTCGAACTCTACGAAGCGCTTCTCGCTTAATTTTACAGGTAAATTCGCCATGATGATTCCTTGTATGACGTTTAAATACTGAAAGGTCGTTTCTTTTTTAAGGCTGCAAGCTCACAGAGTGGACGGATTGCGTCACAAGGTATTTGTTCCGATTGTAAATCGGAGAAAATATTGAGCACTGCACGTGTGTCAATCCATCATACTAGAAACTTTCCCATGTTTAATCAGCCTTGCGATATTTTATTTTTAAGCCGGAAGCCCAAAACTACAGACAGTTCGGGCTCTTCATCAAGTTGCAGGAATAAGTTTGTGAGTACAAGTTGTCAATAGATATTCCAGAAATTCTTTTGCATCGCTTTATAAACACTGTACAGCCAATCAGCCAAGATTATATAATTTACTTCTCTGGTTCGTGTTCTCTTCTCCTCGGCACAATGCCCCTATCTTCACTCTCTGCTCCTGCCTTCCCAAGAATACAGAGAGAAAACATTTCCATTCTATGGGATGTATACATGCATGACCCAACGTTGTCCGTTGTGTACAGAGAGTGCTTCGATCCACAGGAGCAATTAGTTGCATAACAGTGAAGCGTGCTGTTATTAAACTTGAGTAAAAATTAGTACAAGCAAACTTGTTGACTGATGAAGAAGAGCTACAAATGAAGACCTTGTCCTGTAAGTCTAGTGCCAGTTTCCTTGCTCCTCAAAAAGTTGTCAACCTAGCCCCATTGTGAACCCATACCCCTCTTATTTTGGGTCAACAATACTGTATTATTGGTAAGATTTCCTGGATATTTAATCAAACAGCTCTCATGATACACAGTAGCCAGCAGAGCAGGCATAATTTTGGCGAGCAAGTGTGAAGTGTTTTCTTTGTGGAAATTATGGCTGTCATCTTTGATTTTAATGGCAGTAGAAGGCTGGGTAGAGAAAGAAATTTGTACCAAGGGGGTGAGCAATGGTCAATAATAAGGAGAGGGGTGGGGGTGATCACTCACAAGCTTCTCAATGTTGACTCGCCCTAATAAGATGGTATGTTTAATTTCTTGTGTAAAATGCATTCTTTTCAGAGCAAGACAAGCCCAGAGGACTTTTTCTGTTAGTATATCAAGGACAGCTTCTGCTTGTGCTATGATGAGTACAGGTCAGTCCAGATGGTAATTTAGTTGTTGTAAGCTTTTGTTATATTCAGGATCTTGGTTATCAATTCAACAAATTATATACCCTTCTGGGGATGAAAGAATCTCAAGTGAATGCAATTCTGGATTACCCAAGTCATGTAAACAATAATTGTTCTGTTGCTATTTCCTAATTGATTTATTGAAAAACAAATGATGATTTTGGAAATATTTTGTTAACAGCTTCACCAGTGTCTCCCTGTGGATCACTGTTATGTACTGGAAGCAGCTCAGATATGATGGAAGTATCTGCTAGCGAAGATGAGGGACTAGTGATCGAGGCGCCGGAGAAACTCGACGATTTATAGCATTGGTTTTCCTTACATACAATAACTGTTGTATGTAATTCTGTTATTTAGTTACAAATGCAGTTTTATTGCTGTCTCTCAAGACTTCTTCTGATTTGACATTTTGCCAGGATTTCTTAAATACAAACTATTATACATTTTTTGAACCAGAGTTGTGCAGGTGGATTCAGGAACTGCTGAAGTGGGATTTTTTTGAAAATTGTATAATAAGAGGTTGTATGGAAAAATCCTCTCAGAAAATAGTGATTGGTGTTACTTAACCTTTTTACTCCCAGAAGTGATTAACAAGTAATTTCTCCCAACAATATCCATGTACTATCCAGCAAACAGGTAATGAGAATACTCAAACTGATCAGGTAGATCAGTTATCTTGATCTAACACCAAATTCTCATAACCTATTTACAAGGAAATGTGAAGCAGCTAGGGGGGAGAATTAACAGTCAGATCCTGGGAGTTGAAGGGTTAAGTGAAGGTTTCATTACAGCAGCTGTAGTGTAATTTTTGTCTGGGCCATATGAATTGAAATGTTGATCATTTTTTTTTAATTCAATGTAAAAATCTCTTCAGAAGCAGTATTATTGAACAGGAAGTTCATTTAGGAGCATTCATGTAAACAGTATTGTAACTTAAATTTTGTGGAGGAGGTAATCACACTTTGCAATCAAAGTGTCAGCCATTGTCAATGACTTCTTTGAGATGTTGTACTGCAGATGGATTTTTTTTGTTTAATGCTTGGCATCATGTTAAAACACTTTTTTTAACTTTAAAATTTGTTGTTGATGGTAGTTTTCTTTTGCATGTCATTCTACTTTTTTTCCTGAATTTTTTCTGTGTTTTTGGTTTCATAGGGGATTATAAGGTTAGGAACCCTTGTGAAAATGACTGTGAAATTCTTAAATCTTAATTACAAGTCTTTGCAATGTTTTATTATGGATAGAAATTCTCTAAGTCTGTTCCTAGTATGGTGTTTATTGTATAATTTAACTTGACAAGTAATTGTTATTTATTGTAAGTTTCTCATATCTACTATAATGATACTACTATAGTATATGCTAGCCTATGATTTTCTTAAACACTTGCTTGCTCACTGTGTATTTCATGTTTCCATCTCAATAAAAACAGTAATGAAAGGTAGTTGTCTTGAAGTTGTTATCAGATACTGCTCCAGCTTGTGGAAGTTGTATTTTTCTAGTTATTTCATAATTATTTATTAGTGTTTCATAATATATTTTTTTTCTTCCCACCCTTTGTCACTTTCTCGAAAGACAATCCCTTGGTCAATGAAAATTTTTCTGAACCTAATTTTTTCCATTTAGTGTATTGCCACAGGATGAAAAAGTAAGCATTTCTCCTCAAAGACTATAATTTCTTTATGTTCTGTAATCTTATTTACTCTAATGTTCTGGAAGTGACCACCCCTTAGATGCAGCAACCCTTATGTAATGCTGCATCAAATAACTATTGCAGGGATGCCTGCTTTTTTTTTCCCAGCAGTGCCACAAGATATTAATTTTTCACTGCTCTGTTCCATTCCATTGTTAAACAAATTGTCCTGCACCCTTCATTGGCTCTTTTCCTTGTGTCTGGTAAAGAATGCAGTATTTTATTATATTTCTGCTAGCAAGTAGTTTGAATGTGTTTAAGTAAAAAGATTTAAGCTTGGTGGTGCACTCAGCTGAGTTTCAAATGAGGCTTACATCAGCAAAATGAAACAAGTTTGTACAAAAAAAATTTAATGGTCGTTACATCATGACAGTGACTGAAATTTAACATAATCACCGTGTAACAAAAAAGTGGACAAAAAAAACAGCCCTGAATTTCAACATTAACTGTTAATATACAATGTACATATCTTCATTTATCACATGCACAGTTAATGAGCAATAGATATTTACAAGTCAGAGTATTAGATCACTCAGTCACAGTAAACCAAAATGCTAACGTTTTAAATAAGAGGTCAGAGTTACAGACTAAGAAATATATTCTTGACAGAGTAGGTTTGACCACTTCTCAAATAGACAATGTACATCTTCTAAATAAATGAAACTGTAAATTGAATTACTTTGGACTATTTTGAGAGACAGACTGAGTTATTTCTACAAATGCAGTATCTCTTTAGCCTATTTAAGAGTGCCCCTTTCCTGAACAAAAAGTAGGGATGAGGCAGGGTAAAGAGACCATGAGTCAATTGTAAGAGGTCTCTGACTCACTATGTGGCATGAAAATTTTGCAGTGGTTTTAATAGCCATCAACATTAGCATCAGTTCTACTGAAGCAAATGTTTGTGGTTCACAGTGACTGAAATTCCACTTGGGAACTAACACTTTGAAATCATCAACAGTGAAGGAAACAGCTTATAGCTGGTTGAGTACTGATGATGTTAAACAATCTTCCCTGGACAACTGAAATCCCTTGTCAAACTAACTATGACAATGAATATATTTATTCTTACTTATTATTTTCTAAATTGACTAGCATTTAGCATCGTTTTAATGACTGCAAATTTTTGCCTAACAAGCCAACATACAACAGAGCATGCGCAGTTGATGATTTTGGGGGAAAACAGGAAACAAGTAAACATCCTTAACCTTTCACACCTAAGATCTCCTAGGTAATTCTCCTTACTGTCTGACATACAATTCTTATGATGTTAGTTTGGAGAATTTGGCATTGGATCAGTTATTGATAATCCCTTAGTTGACATTTTTCTATATTCTCATCACTTGTCTGCTAGTATTGATATTGTTATTGTATTGTAAATTATTTCTATGGAATTAAAGTGGTAAAACGTGCTAAATCACAGCTTTAATATTGTGGTACAACACACAAGCCCTGTATTTTCCATAGTCTATCATTTGAAAGTCCATCATCTACAATCTGTGAAAAACTAGTTGACACATTGCTACTGAGATTTCAAAATTTGGTTTATCATAGCAATTTTCTTCCTACATGAAATACCCTTACTGCCCCACCCCCTCTTCCATGTATATTGTTGGGCTTTGTTTTCTGTGAATGTACACCATTGAATAAAGGAAAATGTGAATTCTGGCAACCTGTGGTTTAATGTCCACTAGACTTCAGAGATCCCCGAATTTCCTGGCTATCTCCTACAATTCTTGTGTTAAATAGCCATGACCTATGGTATTTTACTTTATGACCTAGAGAATATTCTCGAGTCATTTCAAACTGTAACACTGCTCTAAGGCAGGCTGACAATGTTTCAGGTTACTGAGACAACAGAATAAGTTTTCAAGGTGAACTATCTAGAAACTGTCTAAAGCATACAGGTTGACTCCTCACCAGCAACATAATAATTCCTTGGAGGAGGTTAACACAGTCAAGTGTCAAATAATTTTTTCACAGATTGTATGTAAACATTTCCTTCTGGATTGGCTGATTTACAAAAGGATTGGGATGGAAGAGTTCTAAAAGTTCATAGAATTCTACAGTCTATTTCTATATTTTTCCTCTCTCTAAGGCCATCTCTGAACAGTAATTTTTTTTTGTTCCTTTGATCTCACTCCCAAACAATAAGCCAGTCTACCAACATGAAATGTTACTTGTAATAACCTTTGACAACAGGTTTTGCAGTCTTTACAGTATTCACAATTCCATGATTTTCACTACTTTTCTGCTTTAAGAACTTAAAAATATTAATTGTTTGAACTTTACTACCAAAAACATAGGGCCCCTCCAACATACTATAAGTATGATCATTTTATATCATTTTTACACCAAAACATGCATTCTATGACTTTCTTGGTAAGCATTACGACTTTTGTAACCACTTTCTTCCATTCCTCAGTCTACATTGAAACAAAACCTACATACAGCACATGCATTCATTGACAGATACAATTTTATAAAAGAGAATTGTCAACAATAATTACTTTTGGCTAAGCTCCTACAATTCAGAGTAAAGATCATCTTTGTGACCAAATGTCAACCATGTTGTCCAAACCCCATAAGTAACCATCTTCATGGTTGCCCTCCTCCCAAGGTGTTCTGTGATTCAACCACATTCCATCTTGAAGTGGGGTAGTTTTACCAAAATCGATCATCCACACGCTGGCCCGGCCATCTGCATCATGGACGAATAACAGTGAACTACCAACCACCTGGAGTGTAAACAGATACAACATATAATTATGTTTAGTAATGACATCATATCACAAAAAATGAATGTCTTCAAAAACAAGAAAGGAATTTGAAAATTTTCAGAGTGAAAAATGAAAAATAATTTCAACTTTATCTTAGTGATGATTTAACAAAAGTAACTGCCAAAGGATTGGCAGGATCTTCCAGACAGTACTGTAGTAAATCTCATAAGTACAGGCTAATATGGAATGTTGCAACTTCATTATGGCTAGATTTTGTAGTTCTTAGGGTGTTTAGCAGAAGTTGTTTTCAAAAGGTCTTGAATGGTTTTGTAATGGTTGTTTCACAGGCACACTCCATTCCACCCTTTTTACTCCAGCCAGCCTTTCTTTTTTCTTTCAAGCTTCAAATATGTGTTGACAGCTGCCTGATGTGGGCAATCCTGACTGCATTACATTGCAAGTAATTGCCAGCCATGACATGGGCATGTTATTCCACCAAGGGGCTACCTAGATGAAGTGTAGGCCCCCAGATACCCCCCACATCCATATTCCATCTGTGTGAGGTAGTGAGTTAAGAATTAACAAGACTATTAACATGATTACATTTTGTGCAAGCCTCCTTGCAAGCAAACCAATTTGCAAATGCTGAAGTTGCTTAGTTTAGGGAGAAGGATCTTCAAGTAAGGATAGTTTATACTTAGCAAATTACATGCAAGGCAAGAACAGCATAATTCACTCACCTCATGAGAGCGAAAGAATGGTGAAGATTCTAAAGTTGCTCTTATAGCTTTTAGTCGTCTTATATATTTTTTCTAAATGGATAATAAACAATAAATGAATATCAGGAAAATACTCCCTCATTATCAATTCATTGAAATTAATAAAAACTAAACAAGGAAGAAGACTTAAAACTCAGACTTCAACTGTAAATACAGTTTTGTCAGAGCAAGTCAATTCCAAAACACTGTACAGATCAGGGCCCAGTTGTTTGAATGCAGATTAGTGCTAACCTAAAGTTAAATGTTAATCCACGTTTTTTTGTTCCTTTGTTCAAAAGCACCATTGGGAGATTTTTCTGTATTCTTTTTAAAGTACTCAATTATCAAATTGCAAACAAAATAAATTTATACTCAGTCTGTATCTCCTTTAATTTAAAGCTTTAAGATCAAAAAAACTGATTTCACACTTACCATGGATTAACTTAACCCTTTAACTCCCAGATCAAATTTATAATTCTTCTTACTGTCAATCATACAATTCTTATAATATTGGTTCAGAGAATTTAGTATTGGATCAACTAATTATCCCCAAATTGATATTTTTCTTTATTCATATCATTTATCTGCTTGATACTGTATTTATATTTTAAGGTGAAATTCTGTCTTGGTCACTCATGGGAGTTAAAGGGTTAACCCAGCCTTGAACAACTGCACCTACAGTAACAGGGGAGGGGAGGGAAGGAGGGAGGCCATTGGGGAAGGTGGCTATTGGGGAAGGATAGACAGCATCTAGAGTGATTTGTTCCACTAAAACCGGTCAGTGATCTTTGTAAAATTCGAAAACAATTTTAGTTGATGCTTCTCTATCCCATCACATTCTTTTGGATTCTGTGCACAATTTCACTTCATGGCAGCAAGAAATTTTTATACTACTACAAAAAACTTACTCTTATCTGTTCATCATCACCAATAAACTCTGTAAAAACTTTATCAACATCTTCTTTTGTTCTTGTTTTCTTAAAATCTTTGTTGGGCTTCTCATCACCTTTCTTCAAAGAAAGGGAATATAAAGATACAAGATTAACACAAAGTTATACAAAAACCTTAACATGCAACAGTCAGTCAATACTATACATTCATCACATGATGTGTGTTAGATAGAATAATGCAAACATTTCCAAGCAACTAAATTAAAAATTTGTCAATTGAATTCTGGACTGAATAGTAAAGCTTTCACACATTGTGATTAGGTAATTATTTTCAAGCCATCACCAGAAAAGCCCACTAATGCTACAATGGTAGTAACTGTAAGAAAGGTCTCACAAATCCCCCCCCCCCACCCAAGAAAGGAGTGTTGCTTTGCAACACACAATCACATTGGAGACTAAAATAACACCAGTCCAATCCTGCTACTTTCAACACTGTGTGACTATTTGAAATTGTTCCAAAAACTGAGAAGCTCAAAAACAATCACTATAAGCTTAAAGTGTATCTTAACCTTAATTCCTTCAATCCTGAAACCCAGGCTTGAAGTTGAACTCAGCTGCTCCCTCCATTGCATGTAACGTGGCTTGGTTATTCCACCTTCCCTCTTTTCCTCCTCAGTGGGTTCACTGGGGTCTACCTCTACCATCTTTTGGAACAAATCCTACAAAAAGAATCATTGTTATTAACAATTGGAAAATGTAGAAAAGGGGATTCATTTTTTCACTCCCAAGATGTAAACTTCAGTTCTCAACAATATCTGCTATACATTTCTCATTAATTCTAAACTAGTTATAGTTCTCACTAGAGCTGCCCCCGCCCTACAGTACCATTTTCTTTTTTTTTTTTTGAGTTGGGCTTGTTGTTTACAGTTGTGTAGCTATGACCATTTGCGGGAAAAACGTTGATACCTTGCGGCCGTGCAAGCGATCAAATCGAGATTTTTTTTGGTTACGATCAACCGAAAACACCTACATTCTCTCTTCTCCAGTCTTCCTCTATACTAGGACAAATCTCGTGTCAAAGACGCCGATCCTAAAAGTCCTCGCGCGCGTGTCTTTTTACTGGCAGCCCATGACCATTTGCGGGAAAAACGTTGATACCTTGCGGCCGTGCAAGCGATCAAATCGAGATTTTTTCTGGTTATGATCTACCGAAAATACCCACATTCCCTCTTCTCCAGTCTTCCTCTATATTACGCGAGGAGTCCTAAGGTGCCTCCTCGGGTTTTTGGCCCTCTGGGGCCAAAAACCCTGCGGGGGCAATTAATCAATGTAACAAATTGACAGTGGTTTGGCATGGTCTGCATGAGGCGCAGCAGTGTGGGTCAGCTTCAAATTTTATCATTGCTGATTAGAGTACAGACCATGCTAAACCACAGTCAATATTTTTTATTTAAACCAATGACAATATCGACATCCACTGACTGAGATCATGACATGTTGACCCAAGCAGCACTGTCTGTACTCTTATTCACAATGGCAAATTTGCCAATTAGATTGCGACATTACCTTCAACCGAGGTAAAAATTATATTTGATTGTTCTCAAGAGAGGACATCCTGTCGCACTTACTGCAGTTTCTGCAGCATGAGGCAACAAGAAGTACTATAACTCCCACTCCAGATGGGTGGCCTGTCCAGCACAGGGTAACCCATCTGAGGAGTCCCCCTCCTAAAAATTTGTCATGGCTTCTGAGAAAGAAAAATGCAAAGACCCTGCCAGAGCTTAGTGTCACAGCCTGCACCTTTCATTCTGAGTCCATTACACTCTATGTACACATGACTACCACCTCCCCTAAACTTAAAAGTTGAGTAAATGGCTTATTAAGTGGTACTCACTTTTCTGGGTTTTGACTTTGCCTTCGCCAATTCATCTTCTAAGTATGTTCTGAAAATCAAAGAAGGCAAAAAGATTTCTAGTCATGGTCATAAATTAGAGTTAAGTTGACTAATTAAGATAAACAAACTACAAAAAAAAATGAGTACAAACAAAGTGGAAAAAAAACTTACATTGATGTAATGCCTAATTATTATTATTATTATTATTATTATTATTAATGACTGTATAACTGCAAAATCAAATAACTTGAAGACTTCTAAACAGAGAACTATGCCAAGCGCAAATTTAGATAAACTGACTTGAAAAGTGATATTGCATAAAAGAAACTGGCTTTGAATACAAGAGGACTGCCAAATAAAATGCAGTATAAGAAACATGTGAAAAGGTGTAACTTACAAAGAGAAACGCTAACAAATTCAACAAAAACACAAACAAGGAGATATGAAAAAAAATAAAGAACAAAATAAATAAAATTTTACAAAGTGCATGAAAAACAATAAGCAAGCAATTAGATCTTATAAGTATTGCTCACATGAAATCATATTACTAATAATCTCTCCTGACATTATAGTGAACTAAATAAAACAAGTTTTCCAAAAGATATATATTAGGCTAGGATGACAAAATTAAAAGGTACCTTGTTCCCATCTTACAGTCCATGACAGATGGAGTTTCAAATTCTTGTAATAGATCCTGCATTTCAAGATATCCTTTATATTTGTCAAGGACAATCCAACAAACACACAAACTAGTTTAAAATGATTCTTAAACAGATAAACAAAATTGGCAGAAAGGAATATTTCACCAGCACAGGGAAGATTAAGAACTTCTTTGTCAACTCTCTTAAAAAACAGCTCTCCCATGTACGTGTGTACACAATATTTGTAGGCAACGATAGGATGGCAATGCTGAAGGACTGGTATACAGTTGACTCTAGCCCTGTGGACACCTTGCTTTTAAAGACACCATGCCATTGCAGACAAGGGCCAGCCCCCAAGCGAAAGGCATAAAGAAAGGACTGAAACAAACTCACGTTGTTATGGGCTCTCACTATTATGGAAATGTAGGCACTTTCATGCCCTCCCCTCCCCCCAAGGTGCAACATTTGACTGGCATGATATACAGCAACATTTTGAAAAAGGAAAATAAATTAAGATGCCAATTTTCATCTTGTAGCCAGATATTTTACTGATTTGTAATATTTCATATGTTTAGAGACAAAACAGTTTTTTCATCTTGTACCCAGCTATTACCAAGTCACTATTACAAACACTAAAACTCCCCCCCCCCCCCCCGGCAAGGGTGTCTGCAAAAGCAGGAGTTGACTGTTAACTATTTTTTAAACAAACTCCATCAGTTTTGTCATTTTATAACTGAAAGGATACGTTCTCCACCTTTGTTAACTTCTTTCTTGTATTCAGGGATATAAGGTCTCAAAATGTCTTTCATTAGCCTCACAAGACATTCTCTCTCTTTGTCTGTGGATTTCTTTAAAATTGTGCCATTTTCTCCTGGTTTAAAACACCCTTTGATAATGAAAACAAAGCTGTCATTACAAGACAGGGCTCATACTCATTTAAACTTTCCCATGATCTTTTCCCTGATTCTTTGCATGGTTTCTATGAACTTCATGAGAGAGTTAGTTTCCAAGTAATGCGAAAAAGATCTTTAAATAATATAAGCTCTCTCTTTTATTGAGTCAGAATTGAAATGAATTTTAATTATTTTTTATGAATTTCAAGGCCTTGAAAAGACATATAGATTAGATTTTAGAAATTTCCAGGTTTTCCATGCCCCATACAAATCCTGCAACAAATTTCACAACAGATCATTTGATCAAGAGCCCAGCATATTGATCATATGACCACTGCACCTTCCACAAGTAGAATGCAAAACAAGAACTAATAGTGAGTTGGAGCAGTTTGTAATTGACTGTTGATAAACCAAAAGGAAAGTAATCAGAACAGCCAATCATATCAAAGGTTCACATTAATATCAGCCTATGAGGAGTCACATTTAAAACAGACAAACTACCAAGGCAGGTGATGAAGTCATGATTGGTTGTACTGTACCTTTGTGTGTGATTGGTTGATAGAATAGTCTCTTGAACAATGATTGGTTAATAGAAATCATAGAGAAAAGTAGAGCAAACTAATTGAAAGTAGTAAAGGAGGTAAGTTTCTAAAGAAACTGTCAGTGGTGCTTTGTTGATGTGAGTTGATGATGTAAATTGGCCAACAGAAAGAGTTTCAAAGCTAATATATTGAGCATTAGCCCTTCGTCATTGTTGTGATAGGCTAACGAAGGGCTGACAAAGGGCTAACACTTAGAACATTAGCCTAAGAAACTCTTTACAGTGGCCAGTTTACATCATCAACTCAGCTGATAAAAACCAAACTATCTAACTGAAAGAAGTCATGAATTGCTTCAAACACTTAATATAAAATTTCTCTAAGAAGTAATTCTTTAACACTGACCTTGATGTCCAGCTAGCTGCACCCAGGGATACTTCTTTTTAAAGTTCTGTACAAATGGAGACCAGTGGATCATACTACGAATTTTCTTCCAGCGTGAATGGGTCTACAAGGCAACACATCACTTTTAATCAAAATAAACTACTACAGTAAATGGTTTGAACCCAGGGGTAACATGTAATAGTGTAGTTTGATTGTCCAGGTGAGTGTAGTCCTTAGAAGGACTGTTGTTGGTAGTGGTGACTAACATTTTGACAACCTGAGTGGAAGTCATCTTCAGAGTCAAGTGAATACTTGTTGTCAGTCAAATGTTCTTAGCATGGTTTGTATAAACTGAATGGTCAGCTTTGCCATGATGTTATTAGCTGTAAGACTCATTTTGGCATAGGTTGGTTGTGATTGGTTGGCCTCAATCTAACTCTGATGATGACTTCCACTCAGGTTGTTGAAATGTCAGTCACCACTACTGACAACAGTCCTTCTCAGGAATACACTCACCTGGATGATCAAACTACACTATTACAAAATAAATTAACACGATCATTACATTAAGTAATACCACATTGTAAATCTATGAACATGCTTCTTAACAGAGTTACAATAAACATAAACTACTGAGTCCTGCTTTCTGAGGGGGATGGAGTTGGTTTGTAAAATATAACTTGTCCCCAGTTATCTCTTTTTTTAAATCAAAAGGGGTGGACAGGGGGGAGGGGTAGATGGGAAGGAAGAAATCTCTCTCCTTTCCCTTCCACCCTTCCCTTAATGCTTGTGTTGCCTTCAGCTATGTCTTGTCCCCAGCTATCCTATGGTTTTAGAGATTGATAAGAGACACCAGGAAATAAGTCAGGTACTACATTTGCTGCTATCAAACTCATAAAGAGTGAATTTTAACGCTTTCATGAATAAAAATATAACCAATCCCCAAAAAATAATTATTAATAATTAATTAATAATAAATTAAAAACTTGATGACAAAATATTCGTTTTCTGTGTGAGAAAATTTTCATTTCACATCACTTAACCACAAATTCAACTGTATAATGGTTGTACAACAACATTACTGGAAGTTTTCATTTGTCATTTACATCACCAGCAGATAGCTTTTGGTATTTTACTCAAATTTAGAGGTTGATGATAACTTTGTTAGAACTTGAATTCTGAGCTTCATGTATGTGTAAAATAAGCATAAAAAAAACATAAGTTAAATATATGACCCAGTACATTATTGTTCCAAAAACAAAATCTACTTTCGAGTGTGGGATGCAACTAAGAGATTGGAAAACAAAAGAAGATGCCTTGCACTTGTGGAACAATAGAAATCCTTACTGAAAAACATTTTTCAATGCTTTGAAACTTAAAATGAAATGATGTACATGAACATGCAACTAAAATATTAATCTCAAATCTGCAAAATAAAATGCATTTCAAGGTAAATGAATATTAACAGAAGTGAGCTTAAAAAATTACATTTTGCAGAGTTTTAAAAGGTGTTTCAAAAAAGTGAATTCACAAACACAATTCATGTAGCACAGGATTGTTACCACAGCTGTAACACAAACACTTTTCACACCCAGATATTTTTAACTCATTGCACATTAAGGAGGTCTCAAAGACAATAAAAAAAATATTTCCTTTAAAATGTACTGACTGTATATCAATTTCGGTGATGAGCAGGGCAAGATTAACTGGTTAAAATTACACCACAGTATCTTCAGGTGTGAGAAATATTCCTTGCTGTTTGGAGGCCATCAATATTTCAAAAGTTTGAAATAAAATCTTTCCATATTTGTACATTTGCTCATCACCCATTCAAAAGCTTTCTGTGTAAGCCTTTTAAAATGTGAATTGGGAAAAATGGAACACTACTGGATACCTCTTTTAATTTTTGGTCAAATTAATAATATCTTGGCAAGACATTCTCTCTAAAAGATTTCAAGGTAACGTTAAATTGAATTGTTAAGATAACCTAGCTTTTCTAAACTAACTAATATTTAATCTTTCAAAATGTCGAAAAGAGATTTTGTATGTTCAAGAAACCAGACTGTTTATCTACAAGCAGGTGTTAGAACTGAATCATAAAATGCACACAATCACCTATTAGGTTTTTTAAGCACAAAAACATTATTAATCCTTTAGGGAAAAACTTTTCACCCAAGGGAAAAAAAAAATTTACCTTCAGATGATTTCATGGTTTGTATAATCTGGTTGCAATTGTGGAAAAATACAACTTATAAAAAGGTTGTTCTTTATTCACATTAACTGTCTGGAGAAATATTAATTGTTATGTAAAATTCCCCCCAAGAGTGACCTGAATTATAAGCAAGAAACAACTATAATGACAAATGAATGTAATTTAAAATTCATATACGTGTCGCTGGGCTTTCAACGGCAGGAGATCTAATGACCAAGGTTCCGCACAGTTGAGTACCATCACAATACAAACATCGACCTGTAATTACCGTAGGAGGAAGTTTGAACAATTGAAATTTCATTTCCAAGCAACTGCCGCCTGGACTCACACCAAGTTACAGAAAAATACATTTGTAGTAACATAAATCTGTAAACAAAAACAATGCTTCCTAACTGGGAGAAAAATGGTAATTTGAAGGGAAACAAATTATATTCATGGGAACTGAAATACATTATTATTAAACTGTAAGTTAAAAATGCAGATATTTTTTTCAGTTTTGCCACAGATAAAACATTGTGTTTCAACTTTTCAAGTTACATAAACTGGTAATACTATGATATACATTCATGGGAAAAATCAGAGAGAAAAAATGGCTCATTTCCCACTGATGTGTATGACCAATAATTGAGTTTTTTTTTTTTTTTTTTTTTTTTTCAGGAAAATCATTATATCCAACTGCAGAGTGACAGAATAATCCTTACAGTTTTCCATTATTCCATTACTCTTGAAAAATCTATCGAGTAGCCTTAAAAAACCAGGCAAAAATGCCAAAATCCTATTAGGTTTTCATTCCAGAATCCTTTAGGGATTTTCATATTCATTACAGATTTTCATTTAAGGATATCACAAAATATACTGAGAAGCTTAAAAGGATTTTGATATCACCTAGAAGATTCTCTGTAATGGGATCTTGCCACAGTCTTTCATAGATCACCATACTATCTATAAAAATCTTGAAAGAACTGTTAATAAAATTGTATACATTATTCTTAGAGATTATACGCTAACCTTCAAGATCACAACAAGTGTTGAAATATCCTGCAACCTTTTTTCATATTGAAAACATATATTGGCCTCATAATGCAAAACAAACGAAGGAACACACTACATATCACACTGAAAATGTTTCATGACTCTGCTGCTTTTTAGCATTGAAACACCCCATCCCAATCCAAAAATTTATATTAACCAGCTTAGTTACATAATTATATGTTTAGACATGTCATATTATGCTACTGAGTGTATCAAACCTTGAGATGTACATGCAGAGGTTGTAAAATAGTTGCAATGATGATAAATGCTCACCAATTTAATTTGTTTAATATTAAATATGTTAATAACTGCTACCTCTTCAAAAAGCAGTAAATATAAAAACAACACAAAAATGATTTTCTCAATGTGCATTAATAATTCCTAGCTTTAGAAAGGACACTAAACCAACTTGAGATGTTACGCGTGAATAAATGAAAAACAGATAATTTAGCTAAAAAGAAACACTTATTTAGAGTAACAATCAATTTTTAAATGCTTTTCTTTAATTCAAAGTATATAGTTCTTTAATCTTCATTCTTTCATGACACCTTGGTCTCCAGTGACTTCTTAGAAAATCAATCAAAGATCCGAAACATATTATCAGTCTCGTTCTCATTGGCTATGACAATTACACAAATTAAAAATTCTACACTTATCAGTTAAATCATCTTGTTTGAAAATTGCATATTTCTGAGTTTAAAATAGATTTAACTTTCAAATCACAAAGATATCGGTAACCTAGATGTAAATACCTTAAATTTGGCAACGCATCAAATGGTCTTTAAAAGATATCATTAAATAAAATTTTGCAAGAATCCTGACAGTTTTATATAACTACTCTAAATAAAAACGGCCATTACAAATTACTACATGAGCTTTGTAACCATATGATTATAGTTTTACAAGGTAAATGTGAGACTTGCTAGAAATTACATAAAACATAACATACAAAATAAAATTCCACATTCTAACAAAAGGATCATTTTAAAGAGATGCCATATTTAACTTTGAAAAATTACTCCTTTTTCAATAATTTAAATTCACTTTATTTATTAATCAAAATTTGAATAATTTGAAACTTTAGTTTTAATGACCTTTTATTACTCCTTGTGGAACAGTTTCTGTCACAGCTGACTTACACAGTACTTATAATTTTTTTTGCATGCGAGTGTTATTCTATTCAGCTTCCATCATGCACAAATGCAATACCACACCATATACAAATTATGTAAAACTTGCTGTGAACATGAAGGGTTTCAGGGTTTTAACATGTTTCTACAAAATATCTAGCCTGTGACATTTCTAATATTGTGTTAAAACACATCATCTGCATTGCAAGTATGTTTGATGTTGTCACATTTCACAATCAGTTCATAGTTGTTACATAATTAAGCTAAACAGATGAACTACTGTAATCTGTCATATTCTGCTGTCTACAAAAGCCTGAAAAATACTCACAACTATGATATTTCCGTGCTTATTTTCTCCTTAAACTTTGCTTGAGATGTTTTCCTTAGCTTCAATTAATTTACACACATGTATAATTTGATGCAAAAATCATTTTGTGGTTAGCTAATAAGTTTTGCTGTCAATCTTGTTAATTCATTTTAAGTCTTTTTTTTTTTTTTAAATCGTGTCAATGATCACCAATGCCAATAATAAAAAAATTCCCTCTTATATATTTCTGCATGTGAGATGAAACACAATTAACTACTATCAGCTTGCTTGAAGTCATCAAAATGCTACCACAATTTATCTCAACATAATCAAAAATTAAAATTATTCAAATTTTACAATTTATACTTCTGCATGCAAGATGAAATACAATTAACTGCTATCAGCATGCTTGAAGTTATCAAAATGTCACTTTTGACTAAGATTTTTTAAAATTCTATTTTGGCAAAAATGGCAAGGAAGATTTGCAAACAAAATATTGCCTGCTTGACTTTGGATTTAAATGAGAGACAGTTACTGTATTGTTATACTGATAACAAAGTGACTCAGGTCCCTTCAATTTAAGAATTTCTTTCTTTTCTTGTTAGTCAAATCACAAGCTTTCTGATTATCATAAAAATGGTCAAGCTAAAAGTTCTTTAAGATGGTTATTAATAATTGCTAGTGTTTGTAAGTTCAAAGCACTTCAGTCTGCCAAAATTAGCACACAGCCTCAGTTGCAGGTGGAGGTATTTTTAAACCACAAACAAGGATATTTTGTAAAACAATGATTGCAATGACCTTGTGATTGCTACAATTCACGGTATGATCAAATATCAAAAGAGTAATTTTCATCCCAAGATTACAATGTGACCTAATTATGTGATCACAGGGAACATCTTAGCACCTATCTGCAACGGAAATTGCAATTTGATATTCTACCCTAACACACAAAAATAGCAAGTGCTGTACTTAAATAAAGCGAAAATCAAGGGCATACAGAATATCTAAAATCATTGGCTATGCATATCTTTGTATTGTTCACAGAAATGTTCAAATTTAAAACATTGGAATAGTTCAAACTCGTATAATATAATGATTTTCTGTAATCGTTCCCTCAAGGTGCTTTACTTTGTAACCGATAACCGATGGAGAAATGAGATTTTAACACAGTGCGAAAATCCTTAGGAAAGCACGATCAAGAGGCTTGGGTAAACTGAACTGTATTTACATTTCATATCGCTCTTTGAGAAGTTTTGCTTCAAAATATTTCATTTAATTATTGATCGAGAACGATTAGTTGGCGAGCCAAAAGTTTCCAACCAAGTGGTAAATGACGTCAATCGCAGCTAATGACAAATAATCGTGACCAACCCTGCGGCGGTTGGAAATAAATAAATTGACAAACGTTTCTTACCATCCCATTGCAAATGTTTACGGTAGAAGTTAAAAAATTATATATGTGAAATCTGGGGTTGCTAAGGAAAGCCCTACTGAACGCAGCTAAGTCAAAATACGCGATTGAGGTCAAAACAAACTAGAAGCCATTTCGAAGAGAAATTTTGGCCACTTTGAAGTAATAATAATAATATTCAGGAAATGCTTACTGAGATAAACATATTTCATAAGAAACATCAACAAAAGAAGCCTTCCTTATCCGCAGTGCTGCCAAAGCAAATAAACACTGAAATACTCTAAGTAAACGGTCACTATTTTATGAAATCAAAAGAGACCTTATTTAAACGGATGATGAGAGTATTTCATTCAAATTTCTAACCTGTGAACAAAACAATTAAACAAACCGGCAAAATTCACAATAATTGTGCAAGCAAGGCAACATGAGCGAATTGCAAAAAGTAGTACACTTGGTAAATAAAGTGACTGAATTTTCAACAAGTTTGAGTTTTGTTTTGGTACCTTATCAGATTTGTCTTCCAATGGCTGTCTCATTTCATCATCTGATGGTTCATCGTCGGTAAGGATCTCGTTTTCCGAGCAAGAACCGTAACTTGACAAAGAGCAAGTATCAGTGGAATCTTTTGCCAACATGGTGGCAGAAAGATCACCATTCGCATCCACCATAGCGATGGTTTTCCCTTCATCCACACACTCCTCCATAACAGCCGGCGTTATTACAACTACCGGGGTCGTCACTAACAGGTTAGAGTGATCTAAGCAAATTACATCCTCGTTATCATCTGTTTTATCGCAGGAACTCGAAGCTGACGATCGAGTTGACAATCCAAATTCACCATCCCCCGGGAGAGTTCTACTCGTGAGCGCCAAATTTGAGTTGATTTCTGCACTGAGATCCAAAATGTCTTCGTTGGTTTTCGTATTCGAAGCGCAACAACTTGGTTTAGTTTGTCCACGCTGATCGCTTTCCTTAACAGACTTGCTTGAGTCGGTCTGAAGGGTGCTTTGATTGTTTTCTGCATCAGCATAAGTTAACATACGCTGCCTCAAGGGAGGGGTATTATTTGATAAGTCAATTTCGCCTCCTTCGCAGTTATTGGTTTGATCGCAGTTGTCGGAATGACTGTTTGTATTGGAGAAAACGTGTCCTTTCAATGACGCTATTCGATCGGCCAAGGCTTGACTAGACATTCTTGAGAAGAAATTATCGGTTTCCGAATAGCAATTATACTTGTGAAGAATTTCTTCCACGAATGCGCCCGTCGTAGACGTCGACCTCCATGTTTTTTGACGGTCGCTCATCGCATTGCATGGCCGAGTGGAATGTGTGATCGGCTAACTGAGTTCCAACGGATATTATCTTGGTTTTGAGAAATTTTCGACAGAAATATCGCTTTTGTTTACTCCAGTGCACGCGAGTTCGTTTGAAGATGGCTTATCCTGTCTTATCGATGCGTGTGTTTCCCATTCTTGATTGAAATTAGGCACTGTTGATTCGCTTGACGAGAGGCAAATTTCGAGTTGCAACACACGGTAGAAACTGAAACAATCGATTACTACAACTCTAACCAAAGCCGTGACGACCTCTGTTCCATGGGTCGGTTCCAACATCAGTTAGGTCGGTATTTAACTGAAATCTGTTCGAAATTATTTAAATTAATTCCTTTCGATCCGCGATTTCATAGCACTTTTCGGTGGTAGCCTTGCTGATATGTAGCTTTATGTCACACGTTCTCTTCCCGTGTGTCAACGTAGCAATCAAAATGTCAAACGTATGCCCTCATACCGTATACAACACGAATCCCTGCTGTAAACTCCAAAGAAATTCCACTTAAAGCTACATCAGTATATTCTAGTATTTTGTGTTAGGTTAGAGACCCATTTATTTGCTTTTACAAAAATTTATACTTGACATAAACAAATAGAAAAGACAAGTGATGTGGATGAATGTAAATGTCACTTTCAGTAATGCTTTGACACATGTGATCGATTGTTACGAAGCTTTGACACTTTCAAGCACGCAAAGTCTATCGATTCACTTTCTGCCGATGTAACCAACAACTGAATGTAGTGAGCGCTTGAAGCAAAATTTGTTTTAGTCCGATTGTTTTGGTGATATATGACCCAAATTACAATTTATCGAAAAACGTGAAATTTTGCGGCGATCGAGATTCGGAATTGTCTCCCATTTTCATTCATCAAAAGGGGAGAAAAAAAAGATCAAGCTCGGAGCTATTCAAGAGGCACATTAAAATTGTTCAGCATGTTGTCTGGCATATATATCGTTATTACATAACTATTATCTTTGTTCAAGTAAATTTCACTAATGAAATTTTTTTTAAAGGAATCAGCACAGATTCACAATATAATTTTTCGTTTTCTTTGACTGCTAATTAATGCTTTCACTAACACATGCAGTATCTTAAATATAACATTCAGCTGTCATTCCTCTCTGAGGAAGTCAAATCGTTTGTTGACGGTCTTCTTGTGAGCTTATTTCGAACACACGATGGCTTTTTTCCGATACATTTTCACTTTTTTCTTTGAGTTCTCAGCAGACCCGCGAGTTACGATCTTTTTTTACGTACATTACCCTTTCATTCACACCTGAGCAGATCGCTTGCACGCCAGCCGTATTTACTTTCAATTTTTTTTTCATTCTTTTTCTGTTTGTTTGTTTGCTAGGCGGGAGTTACGAAGGCAAGGTTAATGAGTTTAAGCAAAGCAAACAAACAAAGAAACGAACAAAACGGACAAGATATGTATTTTTTTCTGCTCTGCTTCCTGAACCTCCCGCGCAGTCCAAAGGAAACAGAAAACGCTCCTATGCATTATTCAATCGTTAATAAAAAATCGTTTGGGCAGAATTTGCGGCGGCCATGTTGGTTATGCTGACGTCAATTTAGGATTGACGTTCGCCGCAAAGGATTCAAAATGTCTGCTATTATCTGCTCAGGATCAACAACAGGTGTAACCGGCTACAATGGTTACTATGTGGTAAAGGCTACTCTTAATCTTTAAAGTGAACGCGGTATTTTCGGCAGAAAACAAGATGCAATCGCTTTTCTCAAGAAAGAAAGATAAAAAGAAGGAAAAAAAGAAAAGATGGGAAAAAAATTGAATCGAAAGTATAAGATCGAAAGTATACATATCGTCTTTACCGAAATTACCAGAAAATTGGACAAGTTGATTAATTCAGTTAGCTTTATGAGAAATTTCACTGCTTTGGTAGAATATGTTTTTTTCGGTGGAAAATTAAAGACCGTAAGCTATCGAATCACAGCATTCACAGGAGGACGGTCGGCTCTGTGAAAAAGGCCGAGGCTGGTCCCATTTCTTTTTCCTTCAGGGAAAAGGTTCACAGTTTGGATGAAAATTCTCATGTCTTTTTTTTCAAATGTATATTGTCCTTAGTCAGTGCTGCTTGCGGCGTGTTACACTCTTGAAATGGTTTGCTAAAAAATTGGATCAGAACGCGCCGTGAATTTTATTCTACAATTCAGGTTTGGTCAGCGCTTGGGATGTTCCATGCCACGAAGCGGAATTTCAGAGTTCAAGTGTTAGCTACAAAACGGAGCACTTTCGAGCAGTTCTAAGCTGGTTTATACTGGTAGAGCGTCCTCCTTTTATCAATACTTCCCACAAGCTCCGGATCTTTCCCGACCTTCCGTTTGCAATGAAGCTTATGCCAATTTTTAAGTCAGTGGAGACCATTAAAAAAGCCCCGTGGCAAGCGAAGCCACTGGCTCCTCCACCCGTTTTTGTAACAGCTTCGGCTGACCGAGAGAGCGTGGCACGGTCTATGCTCAAACGTTTATGAGACTCTTTGTGGCCAGAGGGTGGTCCGCGCAAAGGGCGTTTTCCCCAGTTTCCCACGCTATTTCCAAACCAGCGCAAAGGCGCCTGGGTAGGTGGCAGATATTACGTATAGTAATTATCTCGTTTGTTACGTCATTGCGGTGTGCGCAAACTTCTCTCCACCATTCTCTCTTTCCGTGGGTTAGAGTTCAGTTCGTTTAAGAGGATAAAGCCAAAGTTCATGGAAAAAATGGAAGAAGCGAATACATCAAAAGCTTTTGAGGTAAGTGGCTTTTCTTGTTTCTTACCTCGTAACTGAGGGCGTTTGGAAGGTGTCCTAGCGATGAGTCGTTGCAAAGATTCGGATTTTTTCGGGTGCCAAGTCTTCGGGCTTCAGCCGCCCATAAGTTTAGTGGTATGATGTGAGAAGAAGATGACTGTACTGAAAGAAGATGAAAAGTGATAGAGTAAGGGAATTGACGACCAGAGGAGAGCAAAAGAAAATGTGACGCCAAAAATAAATTATTTAATACGGGTAAAGGATTAGCTATAAGTAATGTCAAAACAGAAATAAAATCAAAGTTTCGAACGGTGGTTTCAGTTCTTTCTTTGCAATCGCTTTGCTCTGTTTTTTGTTGACGGAGGCATCTCGCAAATGTTTTCAACACCATTTATAGACTACATTACAGTTGCAACACTTCCTGGACAAATGGGAACATTTGAAACGCATTCTGCGCACGGAATTAAGCGAGGCCGGTTGGAAAGGAAAAAGTCTTGAACGAAGCGCGAAGGAAATCTCATTTAAATTTTTTTTCATGAAATTTTGGGGTTACTAATGGAAAGCTAAACGTGTCAAATCACAGCGCACAAGTTTCCGAATTTGGAATACGTCCTTTGCAAATATAAAAAAGGAAGGAAAGGATAACACGACAGCAGATTCTCAGATTTCGACGGAATCTCAGCGCTTAGGGTGGACTCGTCGTTTGGCCAAAAGGATGAATGGCAAGGGCATTTCAAATCGGGGCCTCAAAAATTTCAGACTTTTGCGCAGATAGGTCGCACATTGAAAGTTCTCATCAACTGGAGTAGAGATTTTTGTGTTACAAACGAAAGCTCATAAATCTTTGCAAGACCGAAATGGAGATATAATGCGCGCGCGCTTCATCCTCAAGTGGCAGATTAATCTGGGCCGGATTCAGTGATCTAACATTTATGGCAAATCGTTAAATAACCAGGTAAGTGTTGACAAAGGAGAGAAAAAGAATTTTCTAAGGCAGAAGAGGACTCTGGAAAACGTTTTATGCCGTAATTATTCCTGAATACGATTGGAAAACAATTTCGGTTGTTCATTAGCGTACAATGATATCTTATTTTTAAGCGCGCTGATAAACTGGGGGAAAATATCTTAACGAGCAAGGCACAAGGTTTTTTGAGAAAATAATTTTACGTTTAACATATTTTTTGTTTGTTTGATATACCTTTTTCGATTTTTTGCAAAAATGTGAAATTTCAACTAGTTATCTATTGATTACGTCACTAAATCATCCAGTAACAGACCGCTGATTGTAATGACAACCTTATAAGGACTGTAATAGTGTAGTTTGATCGTCCGGGTGAGTGTAGTCCTTAGAAGGACTGTTGTCGGTACTGGTGACTAACTTTTCGACAACCTGAGCGGAAGTAGTCAAGTGAATAGTTGTTGTCAGTCGAATGTACTTAATCCGGTTTGTATAAACCGATTGGTCAGTTTTGCCGTGATGTTATTGGCTGTAAAACTCAAGTGGCGTAAGTCAGTCGTGATTGGTCGGTCTCGATCCGTTAATAAAGTTAGGTCACTCTGTAGGGTTCGTATGTTATGCCCATGTCGTGAATGAGTCGTTTGTATGGTGCCGGTAATGGTTGACACCTGTTGAGGGAGTCTTTTCCAAGTTAGTAAACCAGCTTTCCTGGGTCAGTCATTGAAAGTAGGTGCTGCTGTAGGTTAGGCATTGCGGAGAGTCCCAGTCAATAGTGTGGTTCGTAAGTCGGTGATGTTCAGCAATGTGATTGATGACATCGCCTTTCCTCGTCGCTTATTTGTGTTTAGTCAGTCTAGTTGTGAGGTTTCTGCCAGTCTCACCGATGTAGGAGGCGTGGCAGTCGGAGCAACTAATCTTATATACTGCTCCCTGTCTGTTCCTCGGTTCGTCTTTGACTTTGACGTTAGTCAGCAACTGACGTAGTGTGGTAATATAAGGCTGTAAGTCACGCACAAATTCTTTCATTTGAATCTGAAAGACTTCTTGAATTCTTACGCGGGAACTAGGGCTCAAGTCACAAAAACACAGAGTTATCATCGAAAATTCAGTTTTGACCCAGACGATGTCAATTTAGAAATTTTTGTATCATAATTCATTAAAAGTGGAACTGTATCACAAGCTAAAAGAGCTTACATGCAAGGCTTTCTTACGACGCAATTTCCGTAGAAGAATGTATCTGTGGGAGTAGAAGCATGTTAAAACTATAACTACAAATGACTCGAGCGAATTCTGGCACCGGAATGTTTTCAGGAAGGATATGTTTTGTTAGGCTTCTTTGTCTTCGTGTTTTTCTTCATTTGCTTGTAGATTTATGAAAAAAGAAGGATACTGCATTGAAATTAGCGTATCACAGTCTAAAATCGGGAAAGAGAACTCTAAAGGAACGAGCGTGTTTATTTTTTTCTACACATTCGCTATAATATGGCGCCCTATACTTTGTCGCTTTCTCCTTTAGCAGAATTTTAACTGGACCCATTTAGATCTCGAGTGCATGTGTCAGGCTACCTCAACTTCCAAGGCACAATATACAATTTGGAAGTAAAACTTTTCTGTGTAGATGCTTGAGTCTTCAGACTGGCTTCAAATGTTGTTCCAAATTAGAGTTAATTAAGTTCTTAATGCTTTCGCTCCAAGCAATTTATTTATCAAGAGATGGTCACGAAATTCTTTCTATAATAATTACATTCGAATAAGTAAAGATTTGGTGAAGCATTTGACAATAAAAATCTGCGATAAAATATTATAAAACATAACACGACGTTTCGACGTTTCCAGAACGTCATTATCAAGTGAAATAGAATAATAAAATCGAGTATATATATAATGAAACGGTGAATAAATTACAAGGCGTTAAAAGTTAAACAAAGAGTTTGGCCCTAATGGAATCGCTCTGGGTGTTTAAATTGGGCCTTATTGTTCTTATGTACAACATTTCATAAACAAGACAATGCCATTTACATTATAATAATTACATTAATTTAATTTCATTAAGAATATTACAGCAATGAAGTAAATTTGTTGGTCACGATCTTGCACAATTTCTAAGCTTGCATATCTTTCTACTGATCATGATTGCTTTCAGAATTCAGTTGGTTCCAGGTGTTCTCAGGAGTCGATAAACATTGATAAAAAACAGCTCGACCTTTAAATTGAAAATCATTTCCAATGTAAAGGTCAAGTTGTTTTTCATCAATGATGTAATTCAGTCAGCTGCATCAAACTGCTTGTGTGCTACTTCCCATAGAAAAGTCCCTACAAAGTTTATCTTTTTCATTGAAATATTGTCAAATTAGTGTGTTTTTATACTCTCCCACCGACGCAGCACCACAGTTTCTTTTGAAACTTACCCCTTTATAGTGTGTTTTTACTTCACTCCAGGCAGTACTTGTGTCAAAAGCAATGGCCATAAAATTATTTCTATCACTGTTTTTATAAATTGATTTCAATAAGAGTATAATTTTAAATAATAAGCAAATTCGTTGGTGATCTTGCACTGATTATTTCTTTCAGAATACTGTTGGTACTGGGTATTCCCCAGAGTCAATTGACGTTGATGAAGAACAACTTGATTTGTTTATTGATAACATTATCCACACAGCTGCATCAAGCTTACATGGTCTTGTCCTAAGGGTGAGGAGCCCTGAGGGGACAGACAGATATTTTTCAAGTGAAACCACACAATCTGGTAATGCTTCTGAGAATAGATCTACTCCTGAAAATGACAGCTCTACTTTGGAGAGCCAGCAACCAGATAGCACTAGAAAGCATTTCCTAGAGAAAGCTGGGCAAACTTCTCAGATTACAGACTCCAATTACATTAAAATACTCCAAGGCAATCACTTGGCATCAAGTTCAAAGGATGTTGCAGTTAAAGTGCTAAGCCCTGGTTCAACAGAGAAAGTTATTTTGGATTGCACTAAATCTGAGCAAGGCTGTACTACTGAGGAAGGCTCTAGTAAATGTACTGCAGATGACAGCTTTACTTTGGACAGCCAGGAGAAAGATAGCCCAACAGAGTCATCTGTGAAGCTTGCCCAAGGTAATCCCTTCATAGCAGTAAGCATAAGTGCAAGGTTGTTTATGCAAGGGATGTTTAATCTGTCTGTTATAACTACAGTTCCAGTGTTGTTTCTGTACATGGAGTTATCAACTTCTGTATTTTAGGTGAGCGTTACAATGATTGATTGTGAGACAGAGATTATGTATAACTATTACTAAGAGGATTGGTTTGCATATTTTTCTTATTTGTAAAAACAATCCTTGCAATTAAAGCAATTAAAAAATTAAGAAGCCTTGTCTTTAGCATGGTGTGACAATTAAGATTTGAACCTGTGACTCCTTGATACTTAAGTCACTCTCACCTGCTGACTGAGGATTAAGTTGATATGCTTAGAGCAAGGCAAATTCTAGTAGGTTCTGTATTCCTGGCAAAGGAATATGAGAACAATCAACTTGAAATTATATAGTAACATTCTAACCTGTGGATGAAGTAGACCATCAGCCAATTTGTGGAGATACCTGCACACTTTGCTGCACACAGCAAGCCATGGTAATGCACAACTTGAGTCATAATTAATAAAACCCAGTTGCAATTATTACACTTCTGTAGACTAGATCTATTTATCTCAACACCAGTGAAAATTAGGTAGTGTTTTTTTATGTGGAGTAATCAAGGAATTTTCCTTGACTATTCACACATTTACACTATGCTGTCTACTACATAACAAATTCCTGACCAACTGAGACCTTATTTCACCTCTCCATACAGTGCCCATCGAGGACTTGAGCTCTGATTCCTTCCTTGATTCCTCCCTTGATTCGTCCAAGGATGAACAAGAGTGTCCATCATTACCTAAGGCTGGTAATAAGAAAAAGGTAAGTAGCTTTTGTAATCAAGTACACCAGCTCTGAGGTTCAATTGATTTCCTTTTGAACAAACATGGTTAATCATTAGCTATCATTATTGATCTTTCATTATCATTTTATTTCATCATGAATAGAGATTTGTCCGGTTCAAACAACACCGAAAGTCTTCAGCAGTTGCACCAGTGACAGATGACAAACTGAAAGGTAAACCTGCATCTTGCAAATAGCTGGCTATAACTAGCAGCTGGTTGAACTAATCAGGACAACAGCATCCTATTGTGCTTAGGGTCATTTTAAAAAGTGAGGGAGGAGGGAGGTGCTTATTCAAAGGGATGCTTGTTTGACATTTTGGCGGGGGGGGGGGGGGCCTTGCTTGGCAGAAGGTGCTTATTAGAGTGTGGGCATAGGGAAATAAGGTATACGTCAGTTAATCCCAATTTTTTTTTTTGATGATTAACTGGGGAATCAAAAGGGGAATACAAATCGTCAACAATGCTTTTTATTTTGGTCAGAAACGCAACCCCATAAAGTGGCCTTTGAAGATCAACCCCATCTTACCAGTGACATGAATGTCAGCACTTTCATCACAAAAAGTGGTAAGTGATTAGATCACGATGGCTTAATTCTAATTTACCTGTAAGTTTGTTTCAGGTTTAGTAAACAATAAGTTCTATGATTGAAATCACTCCTAAATTTGTATATTTTAATCAAAATGGAAGCTACTGTTAAAATCTCTCTTATGGCTTGGCTTTGTTGTTACTTTTTTTCTTTTTCGAGAAAACCTTGATTGTAAGGTTTTGCGTAAAGTCAAGTTGTGATCCAAATTGCTACTAAAAATAACAATTTGAGCAGAACTTTGCTTTCAAACAAATAATGTGGCTACTGTATTTGTTTGGTATAAATGTATGGTATTGTTACATAGTTATCTGGCATTTCATTCTTTTCTGAAATATGTTTATTATTTTGTTTATTAGAGCACTGTGATGAGGTGGGAGATAACATTTTTCTGTTGAACACCAAGGAAGTACCTTTGGTATCAAAATTTTCCTCCGGGTCAGAATCAAAGGCCCTTGCCAACAATCTGTGCATGTGAGTGAGGCTTTCTGTATGTTAACCCTTTAACTCCCATGAGTGACCAAGACAGAATTTCTCCTTACAATATTAATATAATATCAACCAGATAAGTAATGAGAATAAAGAAAAATATCAATTTGAGGATAATTAGTTGATCTAATACTAAATTCTCTGAACTAATGTTATAAGAATTGTATGGTTGACACTAAGGAGAATTACAAATTTGATCTGAGAGTTATAGGGTTAAAAGGAAGTGTCAAAGGTGATAGTTGTTTATTTGCTTTGGTCCTTAACAACACAGGAGAAATAGGATGCACATTAGTTAGGCTGGCCTGTCAAGTATGAAATACAGGGAATATTTTATATAGATGTCTCTATTTCTGTTTCCTGCATTCAAAGATTTTGCATCTCCTCTTGCCAATAAGTAACACTTTTATCATTAATTAACTTTACCCTGTCACTGAATTTAGAAACGTAGAAAAGTACATTAAAGACAATCTTGCCACAGACGAGTTTACCATAATTATCCATGGAGGGGACGATGGATCAAAGCTTGGCTCAATTCATTTGGCGAAGAAATTCTACCACCTCCTGAAGGCAAGGTTGGAGAAGATTGAGTCAGATGTATAAAACAATTTAGTGTTTTATAACTTTTAAAAAAAATAGCTCCTTGTAGCTGATGACTTTTTCTATCTTTAACACCTGATTACTGGATCAAAATGTACTTTTTTATATTTTTTCTTTTTAAGGTTCAGCAAAGATCTGAAAAGTTGCATCATCTTAAGGGCCAAACTAACCCTGAAATGTGTTCTCAAGCTTTCAAAGCTGTTTATGCCGTGAGTATAAAGAGCAAATTATGTATTTCCATTTATGTTAGTAATACATGATACTGCTTGATATCCAATGTAATCTAACCTTGATTAAATTAAAACTGAATGGCTTGGCAGATCAAAGCTCCTCAGTTTCCACTAGCTGTTAATTAAAAGTAACAGCACTTCATTTGAGTTCTTAAAACTAACACCAAAGTCATCAAAACAGCTTATCAGAACAAAGGGGAAATAATCACAAGGAGCTTCTTGAAGTTCTTAGTGAAAACAAGACTCTAAACTGGATAAGGCATGAGGGAAGACAATTCATGATGTACAATTGGTTAGCTCAGGTTAAGAAGAAGGGGGGAAGGAACAATCTTCTGGACTTAAAACAGATAAGAATGGTCGCTGGGTGTATTTAAAGATTTTTTCAAATGTAATGTATGTTTCAAAAGGTAATGTTAATCTGATTTCCATTAACATAAAGAACCCAAACTTTGGAAGATTAAATAAGCCGCTTAAAGATTGATAATTACAGATTTGTGTTGTGAACTATTGGTGAATTGAATATCAAATGTAGTTTTCTAATTGGTCATAATTTTTATGCAGGAATGACATGAAACGGAAGATTTCTTTGGTAAATGACATTTGTGAACTTGTCTGGTTCCACAGTAAGTATTGCAACAAACAATGTTACAAATACATGAGCACTGTTGTGTTCTCAAACAGCTTAATGTCACAACGGTGACATTAAAGTTTAACTCTCTCACTCTTACCACTCCACAGCGTTTAATTAGTGAGTGGAAATTCTAACAGGTATAATTAGGGGTTATACTGAAGAAAAAGTGGAAAATGCTTTAACCCGGAATTTCTCCTTACAATATCAAAACAATATCAAGCAGACAAGTGACGAGAATGAGGAAATGTATCAATTGGGTGATGTATTAGACAATCCAATACCAACTAGCATCATAAGAATTGAATGGCACACAGTTAAGGGAATTACTAATGATATCTTGGGAGCGAAAGGGTTAAGATCCATAACACCTGGGAAGTTTATCCAATCAGCATGTAATTTGCATAACGTTATACTTTGAAGCGCATATTTCAATTGATGTCAATTTTTTGTTTTTTCTGTTTTAGGCATTCCAAACACTGTTTTGCGATATTGGTATTAGCAACTTCAGATACTATTATGGGTGAAATGTTTCTTATTGTCTTCATTTCAAATACTCTTTTGTTGTTACACTTTATTATACCATGCCAGGGAGCTTGAGGGGAGGGAATTTTTTTTCACTGTCTTTTCGTTTCACATATTTTGTAAAAAGTCACATTTGAGTAATTCCTAAAATAATCTGTAAACTTTATTATATCATGTCAGGGAAGGGAGGGAAATATTTCTTGTTTTCTTTTCATTTTGTAATATTTTGTAAACAGTTGCCAACAATTATTTCCTTAATTTTCTGTATACTGCATCACTAATGTTGCATGCCGCCCATGGCAGATCAGTTGGCAAGCTGTGGCATAGTGATTGATAGCTGTCACAATTAGTACTTGTTGGTAAAGGTAGTGCTTTGGAGTAAGTTAAGATTTTTCAGTGTCACTGTTTGATCTTATCAGTTTTCAGGTGTTTCTTGTCATTCCCTTTTCCTGTCTCCAATGCATGCCTCCATGTTGAAAGACAAAACACTCTAAAGCAAGAATCTTCTCAGGAAATAAGCGAAAAACTTAGTCATTGAGTTATTCTTTTGGAGATACATTTTAGGGGCTTTTATTAGGATTTTTTAGGATATTCATATTTTAGGGGCTTTTTTTTTTAATTCAATAGTATCTTTAAGAAAATAGGTCAATGTTTAAGTCTTAGTCAGACATATTTCCCTTGGAGATACTCACTTCAGAGTGTTTTGTCCTTCAGCATGGAGGCATGTATCAAAGACACCAACAAGGTCTGACTGGAAACTCTGAAAACAGTCATAATGTTCATGCTTGGACATTCACAATGTAACAGCCATCAACATTAGTTATTTCTCCTGGTGGTCACATCAGAGACTGGGTGCATGATACACTGCAAGCTTAATTTCATAATTTAAATTTATTTCAGACACCCCTTGAGACCCTTTTTAAGGAAAGAGTTTTATAGCACCTTTCTCTTTCTGTTATCAACTTGTTGAGTACCAAATGTGACAGCAAACAATTAATGTGCAGCATGTAGACTATAGTATATGGAGTTAGGACTTACTAACTCTCACTAAAAGAAGTTGGGCATATTTTTTTTTTAATTTTTGTAAACTGAGAGATGTAAAATGAATTAAAAGTGTGACTATCATCAAGAGACTATCTTTGTTTCAAAACAGTGCATGAACTATAAAGCTTAATGACACACAGTTCTTTTTATTTGCCTGTGAACTGACTCGGCTTGTTCATAAGAGGTTAAGAAAAAAGTGAAGTTCGCTTTTGAGACTTAGCCATGACCCACATTACCCCAGCTTATCTTAACTTCCACATTGTGAAGCAACTGTACATACTTTCTGTGGATGAGACATTGGTCCATTTACAGCTTACACCTATAGCATTGCATCAGTTGTAGTTCCCTGACAGATTGTTGGTACCCATCTATACTCCAGGGTAAACAGAGGCACAGCTGTGAGGGTAAAATGTCTTCTTTCCCATGTGTTGACCCCTCTAGGCTTGACCCTTGATCTCTTGACCTTGATCCCAGTGTGCGACCACTGGGCCACCCATTTTCCAACAAACTTTTTAAATTGGTATGATATTTCACACTAGTAGAGTTCTTTAAGAAATGCGAAGTTTATTGAATTCAATTTCACAGAGTCAATGGTATTTGAAATCTTACTTATCCTAGGGTTAGTTTACTTATCAATAAAACCACACATTAAATTCTATTGATTTGACCCATTACTGAAACAGCCATCCTACAATAAAAGGCTTCCATTTTTGTGAAAATTTTCCTGCACCTTTCTCTTTTGAAGGACTCACATCTTGCCCAACCATATGACTTTTCTTTAAATTCACTTGTCAAGCAGTCAATGTGAGATGGACTTCCAGATCTATATGTCATCTAATTGTCAAAAAATTGTTCTTTATCAACTTTTTCTGATATAGGTGGATCATTTTACCAAATGTACCTCACCCTTGACCAGAAGAAAGCAGACATCTCCCCACCATCTCTTCACTCCACCACTAATCCTTTCAATCACCACCACCATGCCATGGTACACTGGTAGTGCCACCCTCCCTACTCCTCAGTAGGAATATGAATAAATTGAATCACCAGCACCATACAGGAGACCTGACATGCCTCCCTTACCACCCCATTCCTCTGAGTAGTACAGAGCTGGGATGGGGCTGAGAGATCTGTCCACAGTGGCAGGAAATGGAATTGTGTGAAGTAGTTTACCACTTCCAATACTCCAGATGCGTGTCACTGAATCTTGTCCCGCTGCAATTAAGTGTCAAGAAAAACACTTTTCATAAATAAATTCTCAAGCCTTGCTGTTATTGCTTTTGCTCCCATGATCTAAAAGCTAATCAGTCAAGCTGAAGATCATAAATTTTCTGAACTATCAGCTGGGTTCAAAGTAATGGAATCCATGATGTATGTTTTAACAAATTGGAAGATGACTTTTAAAGATTAGATTACTTTTAGAAGCTTAAACTGCAGTGGCTTTCATTTTCACATACTATCATCACACTTTTAAACAGTAAGGCTAAAAATAATCTCCTTTTCAATCTGGAACATACTTTTTCTTAAAGGCAACACAGGGCCCAAAAAATATAATTTTCATTTTCTTGAAGGTCCAATTTACCAAACTCAAAATGGATCAGTTGGGATTGCTTTTTGGCATCTGAACGAACATAAGTTATATTAATCAGCAACTACTTTTAATTAGAGTGTTCTGATTGTTAATAGCCATTCTTTTTAAATTTGATTTGAACATAATCTGATCCAAGTCCATCTAGAGAAAATTTCATACAATTCAGAAATGAGTGCAATGAGGAAGTGATCAAGCTTACCAGCAAAAATCAATGAGTCAGTTGGGTCCACATAGAAGCGTAGCCCATGTGTGATCTCATTTATGTGCCCTCTATAATCTTGCACACAGGCCCTAGCTCTTATGTCCCACAACTTCAGCTGAACAAAAAAAAGGATGTAGCTTTCTGAGACAAAGTTAGATTGCCACAAAAATTCTAGGCAAAAAGACTTCTCTCTTACAGCTAACGGTTAGAATTTATAGTCTCAAAGTACATGTAAAAAGGTTTCTCAAGAATAAATGTTTGCATTCATTACTGACATAATTTAAGCTTGGTTCACAATATGCTAACTATATTTCTCAACCAAAGTGATTACAGCTGTAATTTGTGTGCACAGTTGTGATTAAAAGGTCAACACATAGTGGAAACAACAATTCTGATGTTTATAAACAAGTCATTGCCTCTACTGTATGAGGTGCATTTCTACTCTTTCTTTACAAGATTTTGTTGCTCAAGGAAGAACTAGCTAAATTGAAGTGTGAGCCTGCTTATATGAAGGCCAAAGGAAAAAACAACAAACAACAAATGAGAAGGAACTCCATTTGCATCTTACAATGACTCTTAACCCTTTACACCTCAACATCAGTATGCATATTCTCTGTACTATTTTCTACACCTTTTCCTAATATGCTGACTAGGAGAATTTGTTTAACAATCAAGAGCTCCTCAAGTTGGTGATTGTTTCCTTTATTCTTGTGACCTAAATGTGTGATGGAGAGGTGATATTGTAAGGAGAAATTAGATGCTGGTCATTCTTGAGGGTCAAAGTGTTAACATTTCTTGTGCCCTATGTCTCATTTCTCAAGTTAATCCTTACCGATCCATCTAAACCACTGGCCAACAGGTAGTTTTCATCACGCAAAACCCGTAGGCATGTGATTGATGCCAGCTCTCCTTGATTAAGACGCATTACTGGCCAGTTGGGACCAATCACACGCACATCGCATGTACGTATACAACCATCACGTGAGCCATTATAGAGAACAGGATTCTGGGGGATAAAAATCAACAAGGAAGAATATCTTGAGCAACAAGAAGTATGGAGCTATTAAATAATTAGAGAAGACAACACACATCCTATAATTATTATAATGTTATAAAACCTGCACAAATTTTGCAATATCAACTTACACTCCATGAGAACTCCTGAGCAAGCACAGCACTTTGACACTTGACATGTATCACACGTCTCTTCATGGATACATCAAATGTTAGAGCTACCTTACTTGCTCCTAGGGGAAAAATATCATCCATAGGTTTAATTCTGTGTTTGGGAGGGAAAATGAAGGAATATATTTTATTAAGCTTATAGAACTGGTCAGTTATCTTGTTAATCAGTCAGGTGCTGAGTCTGTTGGTGAGTTGGACAGCCAGTTAGTCTAATACTCAACCAGTCAATTATCTACCAGTCACTCAATCTGTCAATACAAATGAATGTCAGTCAGTTGATAAGTCAGACTGTCAGTCAATCAGTGTGCCAGTAGGTCAGTCAGTCAGTCAGTCCATCAGTCATTCAATCAACACTGAGTTGGTCAGTCTGTCAAATTCAATCATAAATTCAGTTGATAAATTGATTATACAAATGATTAGTGAGTCAATCCATCAATCAATCAATCAATCAATCAGTCAGACAGGGTGGTCTATTGGTTGACTGGTCAGACAGACAGGAAGTCAATCAGTCAGTCAGTAAGACAGGACAGTCAGTGGATTTTTCAGTCAATCATTTGGACAGCCTAAGTCAGTCTGTTAAACATTCGACCAGCCAGTCCAGTCATTCATCTTTCCTTCCTTTGGTAGTCCAGTGGTATTTGGTTAGACAGTCAACCAATCAATACTTTTGCTCTCAGGAGTGACCAAAAATGAATTTCTCCTTTCGATATCTTTTGAGCAGAAACGTAATGAGAAGAAAAAAAATATCAAGAAAGGAATTTTGTTTTATTTTACATAAAAATCACAGAACTAGAATCATAAGCAACATTGGAGGAATGGTATAGAGAATTAATGTTTAGATCTTAGGAGTGAAAGGGTTAAAACACCCATCAGAATCAGCGAAAGTCAGCAGGTAGTCTGCCTTTTGACCATTTTGTCAATTATCAAAAAGAGAGCAATGGAAAGAAGCAAAGAAACCAAACTCAATATTTCTGCTTATTGTGCTGACTGCAAGATAATTTTATTATAAATAATTGTTGTAAGTTATTATAAACAATTATCACTCACCAATACTGATCAT
Organism: Pocillopora damicornis; assembly: GCF_964200805.1. NCBI lineage: Eukaryota > Metazoa > Cnidaria > Anthozoa > Scleractinia > Pocilloporidae > Pocillopora > Pocillopora damicornis. The sequence goes on from NC_142676.1 coordinate 1,288,773, forward strand.
GTTACTGTACAAAGGGTTTCTGTTCCATGAATTAGCCCACACTGAATTCCCTTGTACTGAAGTTCTACCAACTATCCCTGTGTAAAACCAGAGCAACAATACCAAGTTTTATTATGTGCTTATAACAAATCTAGAGCTGAAAACCTTCAAAACATGTTTAGCAGCTATTACTGGAAATTATTCTCAGATTAAAACATTAAATGTTTCAAAAACATCAGATTTAATCTCATTGGAAAGCAAACACTTACGTTGTGAAGCACCTTCCACTGTAAAAATCATGGTTTCCCCAGACATATTTCCATAACCAAGTAAAGATACTCTGTAAATTATACTGTTAGAGAAATAACTTCACATTTGAAATCCACACTATCACAGACCACAACTGAAATTAGCTCAGTAACAGGGTAAAACAGTTCACTACAGATATGAAAATGAAAGATATAATGTAAAAACAATGCCAGATAACTCTTTGAATTCCCTCCTTCAGTTAAGTCCTGCTGAACAACATTTTTCCTATGCTTGTAACTGATTGGTAAAATCTTCAATAATTTGATAAACATGCTCAAAATAAATAGTTAATTTTCAGTGGATATTGTTTCACCTGCCAATTTTTATAAAGGACTTTTTTAATGTTGCCCACTGTTAGCAGTTTACAGGCACTTGTCATGTAGTTACCATGCAGAATGATATATGTATAGCCTAACTACTTAAGTTCTTCTCAGCTCATTTGACAAAGAACCTCAGTGGGGTTAAAACTCTCAGGGGTTAACCTGACTCAACCAGAGACACTTTTATTTGTCCTACATTTGAGACAAACAGTTACAAGTTATTTCTCTACAAAGGATACATATACATGTTCTTTGTTTCTTTATGTGGACTCCAAAGAAGGCCTGTTATTTTCTAATGAGCAACAACAACAAAAAGTAATTCATTCATTCTTAAATTTAAGAAGTGAAAACATCTTTGACGTCCATTGGCCATTTTACATTTAAATTTATCATGATCTTTGATATATAATTCTGTTTTTTCAACTATTTGGTAAGTTTTATCACTTCAAGTAGCCTAAAATATGATAGAGAACCGGTGAAATTCTGCAAAATTTTCAAGCTAAAAAACAATGTAGGAATCAGCTTGAGTAAATGTGAAAACATTATGAATTTTAACTAAGTTCAATCAGCCTGTTACATGAAAATACCTGGTTTTTCATCATCGCCATATTATGCACTACTTCAAACTTATTGTTTCTGTCCTTTTTTAAATCATGAAATTGTACTCTGTAGAAAAAAAAACCACAAACAGAAATAGTGAAAGAATTAAAAAATTTACTGTGATGATTGATTGAAGACTGCACAAATAAATGCCACAGTGAGTTGCAGATCTTAACATGTGCTGTTACATATATCTAATGACTTAAAAAAAATCTTTTTATATTTATTATACATTATTATTACTACCTAGTAATTTGCATTTACCAGAAATAGAATATGAAAAATCTGCGACAAGTTCAGAGGAGTAAGAGATGAGTGGTGTGTGAGTTATACTATCACAAGGTAGTGTAAGGTTTCAAGTGATATCGGGAGGCAGTTGGGGTTGCATGAAAAAGAACTACGTTTCCCTTTGTAGCACATTTCTATTAGAATGCTAAAAAACATCTTACACTTGGTTCCCCGTGGGTTTGGTCTCATAAAGTGTTAGTATCCTCTCATAGCATGCATCAGGCTGCAAAGAATAAATTTAACATAAAAAAACAGATTTGATGATAATTATTAGTTAGTTGGTAAGCAAGTTCCCCTTACTTCATCCACGGCACAATTTCTGGTGAGTATGCAGTGACAAAACATATTTTACAAGGATGTGTAATGCATCTTTAACATCTCATTACTATAAATTCATAAAAAAACATAAAATATATTTAGAACATAAAACTGTAGTGCTTTCCTTTTCAGGTGGTAACTGGTAAAATTAGAGCCTGTAGTTTCTCCTATTACTACCTTAAATATCTCAGAATTATTTAAGTCCAACAAGTAGAGGGAATTGCTCTTGACTACTGTTTTGAAAACTTATCACCTTGCCTGCTTAAAGTAAGGGAGAACACTTTCTAGGAGTAATGATGGACAAAACCATCTTGTGGCAAGTGATTGTCTTTATGGGGTTGTTGTACAGCAAAAGTTGGAGGATGGGATGGCTCAGTGGTTTTCCCAAGCTCAACTCCATACTAAAGGGATCCACAAACAAGATTAGATAGACTCAGGCAAGACACCTAATTCATCTCCACACTTGGAGGTATTAATAATGATGGACAGGGGCATAGCCAGGATTTTTCAAAGGCAGGTCATACTGTGTCAAATAGAGGGTAATCACCAGATTGTCATGTCAACTTACATGCTGTGTTTTACTTAATGTGACAAAAAGAGGCTTGCTGGGGGGGGGGGGTCACATACACCCTTGGATCCCCCCCTAGCTATGCCCTTAATGGATTCTAAAGAGTCAACAGAAACTTACCTCAATCCTTGACACTGCAAACTGATCCAGTTCAAGGTGGTGATCAGCACAAGGATCTAACACAAGCCTTTGCCTAACCTTTACCAGTTGAGTAAGCTTTTCTAATATATTCCTGCAACATCAATTTTAATTATGAAATTTTAATTTGAGTGTATATCAAATATCTATTGTGATTGTTTAATTTTTAAATCTAAAAAATCATGTCATTTTCTTGACTTACCTACTAGTTGTTTGTGTGCTGAGAGAGTACTCCCTATCATGAAGACTATTTAAGATAGAAATTCTTGATGATTTCTAAAATTGCAACATAGTAAACACAAGAAATCTTAATAATTATTGGCAATTTTATAACTGTGTACATCACAGATCATCAGTTGAATGGCCAGTAACCATTCAGAAAATTACCTCACTGAATGTCATCAACAAAATTTTAGAGTTGGACGTTTTAACAACCACAGTCATTCTGGAAATTACTGGGTCTAGATTTTATTTGTGTACATCTGATTGGTCAAGAGACAAGATAATTTTCTTGGCTGATCAATGACAACTGCAGGCACTGCAAACTTAAATTTTTTTGACAGCAAATTGAAGAATTGCAAAATCCGAAAACAATCATAGTGAGTGGAAATAACCGTTTCTAGGAAGCAAAATGTAAAAAACTTGTAAATAGAGTTATACTCACTTTGATAACCTTAATATCTCCAGCTTTTACTCTGTTATGATTATTGGATGAGATACTCTTATATCCTCCATCCTGACATATCGCAAAATTTTTGCCAGGGTGATCTTTGGTGATTTTGAAATAGCGCTTCTTCTCTGGATCATAATAAAACCCTGGAATTTGTAGTCTTGGTAAAGGAACAATAATGGCTATATCATTTTTGTATATACTTCGGTTAATGGAAAATTTTATCAAATACGGCTTTTGACAGGATTGTTAAAGGATATCTCGAACACCAGAGTTCCGAGGTTGATTCGAATCAGCTGTTTCCAACGTACAACTTTTACTGCTTCCTGAATGTGAAGACCTCGCTTTTTTCTGTTCACTTCTTGTCCAAGCCGGCCCTTTTCGCCTCCGAAATTTATTGAAGTTCATCATTCTAATTTTCAGTTGGAGGGTTTTTGATCTCTCTTCAGATGGAAAAGAGAAGTTTCTCCTACGAAAAGTCAAATCTTTTCTTCCGTGTGTTTCTCTCTGTCGACCACATGCATCACGTCTCGGTACGGAAGATTCGTTTTGATCCATTTTTCACCAAACTAAAAGCTTATCCAATATAAATCTATGATCCCTCAGACAAAAGGGAAATTTCCCATGCAGTTTAGATCGAAATCGGATCGGAAAAAATGCATTTACTACACAAAAACCGTTGCTCCGCGTAGTCCTACCACCATATTGAAATGTTTCAAAACAGTTCTCATAGCCCGCCCCAGTCTTCTTTTGTCTCTTCATTTATTGCGTGACATAATAACAAACCTAATTCGCGTGAACGTGAAATTTACAAATACAGTTAAATCTACGAAGTTACACATTTAAGATATTCTCGTCATATCAGGGAAAATTATTATTTGGGATTATGAAAGGCTTTTATAGGCTAATAAAAAATTTCATAAATGGTTTTCAGCGTACATCACGATCACCACATGCGAGCTTTGTTCAGATAATATAAATCATGACAAAGTTAAATATTGACAAAATTAGAGCTCTATTTTTGAGATTTAGGGCAATCCACGAGAAAGATTTTCCTTCGGCAAGAACTGTCGTTGTTTAGTTTACCAGTAAAACACTTATCGAAGAAGACATTTCTTCAGAAAATGCATTATTCGGTCGGCCGTGACTCGTGTACGTCAGAAATGTATTTAATTAATTTTCATTGCAAATGCCGTAAGGTGATATGCAAACTAATTAGTGGTTTAGCTTTTGGTGAGAAATATTTAACTTCTACGATGAAGGAATCAAATCGTCGATCAATTCTGGACGAAAAATGATCTAATTCAAGACAAAAGAACGTCTGCAGCCGACAGAAAGATCACAAATTGCTGCATTACTTCGTTGTATTGATAACACACTAGTCACGCATGATTTCATCGATGAGATTTATTTTCAGACCAAAGACGGATTGAGAGCAAGTTTAGATTTTCACGTTTAACAATTGTGCAAGCAACATCAAAACTTCGATGATCAGTGAACCAGTGTAATAGGAAAATGGCTGAAAATACTATACGACTTGGCCAATACGAACTTCTCAAGTATTCTTTTGGTGCGTTCCTAACTTGTTCTGACGTAGCAACCGACATATTGACAGCAACAACTTATTACCGACAGCGACAGTTTATCTGGTTTGGCTTTTGCTTGGCGTTTGCAGTTTTCCCATCGTTCCTATTAACACTTGCATACCTCTTGCAACGTTGCAAACAAGAGAGCAAGATTGTACTGGTGGGAAAATTTATTTTCTTTGCCAATCCATGCGGATCTGGCTTTCTGAAGATGAAACTTCTACTCGTTTGTTTACGGAATTATGACGAAGTGCGAAGCGTCCGGGGTTGGCTCGTGGACGACGAAAAACTTCGACAGGATTACAGAGCTGAAAAAGTTTATCACTATGTAGAAGGCCTTTTGGAAAACATGCCGCAAATTATTCTTCAGATTTACGTGACAGTCATTCAAGAGCAAAAAATTTATCCGATACAAATTTTCTCGATTTGTGTTACATTTATAAACCTCGTTTGGGTAATGACCTTGTTCGAGTACTGCAGCTTTGTTAAAGAGGCCACAGTAACACATTTTTTGGCTATGATATTTTACAACGTTTGCCTTATCGCAGCTCGTGGGATGTCAATTGTAGCTTTCCTTGTTGCTTTCAAATGGTTTACCTCAGCTGTCCTGGCTTTCCATGAGTTGATATGCATAACAATTTATGTCTATAGAAATCACAAATACTTCAGCGAGAAAGAAGTTTGGTGGATTGCTTTGCTACTTATGCCATGCTACGTATTCGTTTACCTGGGATTTAAAGTAATGGATCTCAATGCCAAATTGTTCGACATAAAACTTGGCAGATCCGTGATTTCTTCAACTCTCTTTTACTCTTGTTTTACCGGTGAAAACGTTGTGATGATTTTGCTGTTTAACTCATGGTCAAAGACGAACAGTGACTCGCGGTGGAATCCGTGGATTTTTAAAGTTATCACAACTTCTGTCATTGTTTTGTCTGTAGTAGGGACGGTCATACAAATTTTTTTCACGTTTTCATTCTTTCACAAACCAACAAGGGTGACGCCGGATCCTGAGCCAGAAATTCACGGTCTAGAATCTTATCAGCCCATCGATATTCTTGTTAACCAATCGAATCCACAGGTAAAACCGCGTGACTCTAGATATATTCCACAGTTTGTACCAGAATAGTAATAAAAATGAAATGAATCAATTGCACGATCAAAAACAGTGCTTACATCTTGAAGAGTTCATAGAAGGGAAAGACATTTAAATATTTATCTATAACTTATGTAGGTTTTTAACGTATATCTAACAGGATTGTCTCTACTTCCCTCCGTTTATCAAAAGGGGCTTCTTTTCCCACTTTACCCATGCGCAAGTGTTCTCTCTCATAGTCATTTCTCATTTCTTCATCTTTTCTTTTTATTCTTACGGTCATCTACATCCAGTATTTAGAAACAGACATGAAATTACGCCATGGCAATTTTAGGCGATGGCGAAGCGAATCATTTCGAATTTCAAATTTACCGCCACAAATGAAGAAGGTTTCGATCGGAGGAAGGTGATACAAACCTCAACAAATTCTTCCATTGTGATGATAACGTAGAAATTTACCGAGAAATGCGCCTCTGGTCAGTACCTTGCATTGGCTGCAGCTCAAGGTGTTTTGGAGTTCTGTATGCCACGACAGTTGAGTGACAAATGATCCAGAGGTGCCTAAGGCACCTCTCCTCATATAGCGCGCCTTCGTGTTTAAGAGTGACCAGCAACAAATTTCTCCTCACAGTATCCCCCCTAAATCAAACATTAAGGATATGAGAATATAGGAAATCATCGCCCATTAAAGAAGCTCGTGGTTTTCAAACAGTGGCAACATAGGAAATGTTTAGAGAACAGTTCTGATGTTATGGTGTAAAGAGTTTTAACCTTTTAAAAAAGCTCAAAACTTCGACTTGCGCCTCTGGTTTTCCTCGGGGCTGATGCTTCAAATGAAGGATATCATTGCACTAACCTAGAAGACGCCTTGTAGCCTTGTAGACAAAAACGTAAGCCTCTTTTCGTAATTCCAGCCCAGCAGTTCAGTAGGTTTCCTTAAGATTACAGTGATGCCAACAACGAGTGTATTTCACAAAAAGAGATGCTTTAACAAGTATTAAAATGAGTTCTGCCCTGTCGTTTTGTCGATGATTATATTACCATTAACCTTTCTCAATACTCAATCAATAGACCTGATGCAAATGCCAAAAGGGGAAGGGGGGGAGGGAAGGGAAGAGTGGAGGAGGGAGTAGATTTTCAAGGGTTTAAAGCGACGAACTTTAAAAGTAAAGGGCGCCGAGAGACGAACGAAAAAGGTTCTGGAACAAGAAAAATATTTAAATTTTTGCTTTGATTACGTCATCTTAAACGCTGCTGGCAGCTATAGTAAACAAGCATTGACAAAGATGAAATGTTAATGACGTCATTAAAATCTAGAAGCTGCGAATTGTAAGCATACTTTGTTTCTTTTATTTATGATAAAAAAAAACTTTGTGACATGTGTCACAAGTTTTCCGCAATCCTGCACCTTGCTCTTTTTAAGTCTAAAAAACTTAGAGAGGAGAAACGTAGCACGTAGCTGTTCTTAAGTATGGGTTCTAGGCCATCAAAGGTGCGTAAATCTTCGATCAAAAGCGTAAATCCTTCATCGCGCTCAGACAAGGAACAATGTGGAGAAGTAAACCGCAATGGAACCGTTAATCATCAAAATCACGACAGACACCTGACTAGCCAAGACTCCACGACTCCAGAAAGACAAACTGCTCATCCTAAGACCCAACTCAATCAACTGGCTTGTCGAGGTAAGAAGCAATGCAGTATACCTTTTCTTCATCCATTCGAAATCCTTACAGATGACAGTTTAAATTATGCCGTTTTTGCGCTTCTCACTTATCGACCTTATCTTCAATTATTTAATATGGTGATGGACTGATCCCCTGTTCATGCACTACCCGTAAAGACTGCCAAAATTAACCAACGTTACAAAATCTTGTTTCGAATGAGTTCTATTGAGAGCACTGCCATCTATATTCCTACATTGCTCATGCCTTCGTTATTTTATTGACACGCAGTAGTTTTAGCCAAAAGCCAAAATTAACTTCGACTCAGCGCGGGGAATGGCAATAACTCGTTTCCTCAGTCTAATTCAGAGTTTCAGTTCCTCCGGCATTGCACGTAATACTTGTGTCCACTTCAATGCTATACTGTAGAGCTTCTGCTCAGAGCTTCAACTCGTCACGCTTTGTAAACACGTCGACTCATAATTAAACACGTTTTCTCTTATTTAGAGCAATAGCAACGTGACGGTTTAAACAATATGTCGTGTTGTTGTGCTTTGCTTCACCTTGGCATCACATTGCTGCTGTAAACTACATTTATCACTGAATCTAGACGGATGGCTGACTGTGAAGAATCTCTAATGTGCATGACAAACATCTGCGTCAATCGTTATACTGAAGCACAAAACAGTGAATATTATTATCTAATTACCGCCTTAATTCATGACCAATACGAAGGGAAGTAACATATGACTTCGAGCAATTTTTTGTTGGAAGGACTTTAAATGTTTAAAACAATCGCCCCACTCTCGTTGTATTTGTTAGTCCATTTGCGTAATCCAACGGGGTAACCTATGCACTGGGGTCAGTGTTTAGTCCATCACTTTTAAATACGCATCATACCAATTCAATCGGGGTGTACATGTAAGTCTCTAGTATATTTTCTCCGGTATATCCTTTGTAAGTGTTTTAGTCTCCCTAACCAGGTTTTGATTCAGTAGCTTAATTTTCGCCCATGTCTTTGACGTTAATTCTGCTCTTCGTTCTTTGACAAACGTGAGCGTTACAATGTTTTGAAATGTCAATAAAAACGCTATGGAAACAAAATTTTGCCATCGTTGTTAAGTATTTTGAAGAAGCTCTAAGAACCGATGTGTTGGCGGAAAGTTGTGAAATAGACTGAAGTGAAAATTGCGTAGCGTTTGCTTAAAACATAACCAAGCCAACTAATTGTTTCGTAAATTTCAGTCTTCGAGTCTCACTGACTCTCCTTTGAAACAAGGTTTTCTGGTGACGCTCAGTTGAGCTCATTAACGCTGGTTGAAATAATTTAATGACTTCGTCACAATTAGGTTTTTGTGTCAGTTTTAGTTATCGTTTACTAGACAAAGGCCTGACATGTATGTCTCATGGTTTTACAAACTGTGTTTGTTAATGCGACTCAAGGTTAATTACTGTGGGTGGACGATTCATTTTTCGTGATTCAATTAAACTAGGAAAACTTATCATCAGTCACGAAAACCTCATCGAGTTGTTGCAAATGTGTTCCATTCAACATATTACTATTTCTCAACGAACGACTCACGGTAAAATTTCCGCGCAGCCACATACTACATTATGCATTCAGTTCCTGGATAGAGAAAACAATGACAAAAACAATACATTGCCATTGGGAAAACAGTTTTGTTTAGCAATAGTATGGCGCTGTGCGTAAATTTTACCCGACTCACTAAGGCAGTGTTCACACTTGGTGCCCGGGCACCGTGCCTGGGTTCTATTCTACGCCGGGCACCAATGTGAACACACCTTTTTTCCTGGTACCCACGCCAGAATTCGGGCACGGTGCCGGTGCCCGAGTACAAGGTCTCGACCTTGTACTCGGGCACTAAACTGGGCACTGAGTCCTTGTGTGAACACATTTTTCGTTGGTGCCCTGGCACTTTACCCACAAACCACTTGTTTTCGTACCCACAATTCCTTGTCCCACTCGAGATTTCAATAGTGAGCGTGTGCTCTGTTTATTGAATGTGAACATATCTTCAGACTGGGTACCGTGTGTCTGAACACAGCACCATTTTGTGCCGGTGCCCGGGTACTAGTGCCCGGGCACCAAGTGTGAACACTGCCTAACACGTTAGTCCGCGACGCGTACATACATGTGCGGAAAACTAATTACGTACTTGTTGGGGTGAGGACAATAAATCCACGCTCTACTGGTGATGTCTGAGGCATTTCTGTAGGGTAATCCATGAGAACAAAACACATTCTAAAATTTAATTGTAGCTTGTATGTCTGTCTTTTCTTATACCGTTTCCTTCTTTGAAGCCATTTCGAAACCCTTATGGCGAATTTTACTTTCGAATTCAAGAAGCATGCAAGATTTTTTCGAAACAGGACAGACTAGTACTTTAAGTTTGAAGTGTTCTTTATCAATATCTATAAGTTTCACAAACCATCAGCTTTCATGTACGGACGATAAAACATGGTGTGCGTTTCCATAGGTAATTGATGGATACGAGCGTGTGAGGAGAACTGTAACACATGACTAAGTTTTGACAGTTGCTTGGATTTTTTGTTAGGTGAGAGAAAACCGCATTCTCTCGATGTAAACAACACTCAGACAAATGTTGGACCGCAGAGAGATTTCGGAAAACGGCCCAAGCGAAGATTCGTGCAGGTAAGGCATTTGCAAGCTTAGTTCTTTGTCATTTTCTTAAACCATCTGCAGACGTAGTACTGTGGTAGAAGAAGTAAAACGTTTAGTTTAATTCTGTTTGTTTGTTTTTTTTAATTCGACATGGTGTTTTATTAAGGGACAATATACAACTGCTCTACTTCTTCCTTAAATTTTCATTAAGACTGAAAATCACTTTTCTATTTTAAGGCAGTATTTCTTTTCAATATAAAAGAAAAAGAAAGTTTAAAATATCATAAACGATAATGTTTCGAATATTCTTTTCAATATTTTTCTGTTTTTTCGTTTCCTTTCGCCGTTAATTCTTTATCAGAAAGAAAACATATTGTGTATCAAGGTTGAGAACAGATTAACAATTGATTTTAAGGACCGCTCGAGAAAGAAAGGTATAATTTCAGTTATCTGCTTCACCAGTGATGTTTCTCTATGTTACTTACAGGCGACGTATCGTTCATGTCTCAGACTTACAATCAGAGTACTTCGTGGACGTAATATAACTGTACGCGGCTTGGAGGACATGAGTAAGTATTTAATAAACATTTGCGCATGTTCAAAGTAGTCACCTTTATCAGAAGTCTTCTTGGCTCAGCCCCTTGCATTAAAAAGCCTCGGTTGTTTCTGAAATTTTTTCAAGATTCAAGTGGACTTTAAGCTAGCAAATTGTGATTAAAAAGGTTGAAAGCAAGGGGAACGATGACAGAAAAGCAGACATTGAAAAGGATAGGTGAAGACGTATTTTTAAACTCTTTAGAGGGTTGGATATGATAATCAAATGGTAAACAGAGACGAACGACGCAATTCTTGCGCAGACCACTGACGTTATTAGATGAGAAACCGTTGGGGATCCAGAGCTCTGTGCTGTAAGAAAGCAATACAGTTCCTTAATAATATCTGCCAAAGGCTGCATAATACATTAAAATAAAATGTTTTCAAATACTTTTCACTATTTAAAGCAACTGTAGTAACTATAAAAATAAAATTAGTCTGGAAGCAGGCACATACTGGTATCGCGGCACGAGAGCAACGCCCATAGCTTTCGGGCCGGCGAGGGGTCTGGCATTTTTGTTTCCAGACCCCGTAAAACACTCACGCCGCATTTGCGTTAACCCCGAGAAAGTAGCCAATCGTGTACGCCTATTAATGAGTACATTCAACCGTATAATTTTCTTCAGTTGATACTCCTGATCCTTATGTCAAGTTATTTATACCAACTTCACCAAACGGGAAACGAAGAACCAAGGCTCAGAGAAATACCTCTAATCCGGAATGGGATGAAATGTTCCAGTTTTTTCTTGACCCGGATAAGATGAATTTGTTACGTAAGTAGGCATTGCACGTATAAAGGGGTACGTCACAATAACAGTCCAAACATTACTAGAAGCAAGGTCAGCTGAAATATGTGCGTGACTGGCGCGTGATTCGCGCTCGCCAAGGGCTTACCTCAATCTGCCAAAAAATGACACACGTACACGCACTCAGAATAATACCTGTTTGGTAGGCCAAGTAATAAAAGTGATTGTTCAACTTCGTGGAGATTACTAGTCATAAGCCCTGCGCTCAAGTGACCATCCTGGTTGTTTGTCTTTTTTCGTAATATTGGGTAAACTGGTGAGAATTTGGCTCAGGGATGGTTGGGAAATGGTTACAAAGGTGATATAATTGCACGTTTTGTTTTGCTGGGTTCTTTTTTGAAAAAAAAAAAAGATCGAAAAGTGTTAAGTCTAAAGCAGTTTAAAAAGCTGTAAAACGCAGGAAATGTTACCAGCCTTTTCTCCAAAAATCTAGAATTTTCCAATACAACTGTTCTTTTTTCAGAAATAACACTGATGGACTGTGACTTGTTTCATGACGATTTGGTCGAGAAAGAAATCTTCGATCTCGCAACCTTGAAGGTCGACGAGACTTATGAGAAGACGTTCACGTTTCGGAAGGTAAAACAACTGATTATGAGCCATGGAAACTGGGTTGAGAAACTGGTTAAAGTTTATCGATGAACAAAGGGAGTAAGTTTCTAAAGAAAATGTGGTGCTGCGTCGGTGGGAGAGCATAACAGGGTAATTTAGTATTATCAACAGAGTCACAACAGAGCCCCCCCGGAAAATGTTGAAATCTAGAGGCTCAGAAATGCTCAATTTTTTTCTAGGGATTGTTTTCTTAATTAGACGTTTCTTCAAAATGAAAAAAAGGCCAAAATCAAGATGAGACAATTGCCTCGTCTTGCCTCATGCTAGCTACGGCCCTGTTTTTAATCGATTTTCAAACCATTTTGCTAAATTAGTCTTAGACTTTGTTTTTCTTTGAAATTTTACTTTATTAGGTGTCTGAAGTTGACGTGGAAATGAGAGTGGAAAATTGGTATGCACTGTTTTTGATTTTGAGTCTCTGTATTAGAACTTTAGTGCGACTGAAAGTGTGTGAAAATTTGAAAACAAAACATTATGTTTCACTCGTGACTTGGGATTTTCTTTTGCTCGAATTTTATCAAACAAGAATTATTTTTCATCTTGTTCCGTATGTTTGTCGTCTTGGGAGCTGACTTTTTTAGTGCAGCTAAGTTTTCCCTTTATTACTAACCGTTCATCCCCACCCCCCCTCCCTCCTCATCCTGATATATAATCCTCTCAGGGGAAATGTTCCCAATTTAGAGGTGAGTCCCGGTAACACACCTGACGACTGATTGTAAGTCCATTACTTTACAGCACCGCAAGCGAAGATATGCGATACAGCATGGAACTTTGCGAGGAGGAAGAGGAATTTCTTTCGAAAAGAAAACAGTTTGTTTTTGACTCGATGAAAACATTTCTTGGTGAACGTGGACCCAAAACAATCGACGAAGTAAGTAAATTGTAAATCCTTGCAACGTCTTTCGTTTCTTGTATTTTTAGAGAGATGGTTGTTATGTGACAGTTTTAACTTTAGTTTTGGCTCAAAATTTTGTTGACGTGACTTGCATTTTTGAATCAGGTTCCCACGGTCGCTGTTCTGGGGTCTGGGGGCGGGTTTCGTGCCATGGTGTCTCTGAGTGGTGTGTTCTGTGCTTTGAAGGACATGGGTGTGTTGGACTGTGCCATGTATGCAGCAGGACTATCGGGTTCAGCTTGGTTAGTACTTCTAACGTTTTTTGTTTGTACATGCTCTTGTCAGATGTCGCTGGATGCGCGAATAGGCGAACTAAAGGGTGAATTTCGCGCAGAATAAAGGCGCTTGCCAATAAGAAAACATGTGGTTGTGGAAGTGTTGCAAGTGGATATCTTGGCCTAGTTGTTACTTCATCGTTGGAAAATTGATGACATTTAATTTTTATTAAAAATTTAAAATATATAAAAACATATTTTTTAGTCAAATGGAGGCAATTGTTTATTATCTTCAAATATTTTTTGCTGTGTGCGAGGCAAAATGGAATGGGTAGAAGTAGCCTTATGTCAAAACATTTATTGCGCGCGATGTTGACTCTTTGGTTTCCTTTCTTAGGATCATTTAAACAGGCAGTACGTCAGGTGATGCGTTTAGGCAAGAAATTATGGTTTAGGCCATTCTCAAGCGAGCCAAAGAATGAATGAATCTTAGCATTTGATTTTGGTAGTATTCTTAACGCGAATGTTTTGATTTCCAAGGTATCTGTCTACTTTGTACTCTCACCCAGAGTGGCCGTACGTTCATCCAAGAGTGATCCGGAAGACACTGCAAGAAAACGTTAATGATAACTGGATGTGGCTGTTGATAACGCCATCTTGGATGTACAGACATCTAAAGATTATCATAAAGAAGAAAAGGCAAGGACAGCCAGTCAGCTTTACTGACTTCTTTGGTTATTTGGTCGGCGAAACAATCCTAAAGGATGTAAGTTAGTGAAGCCTTTTCTTTTCTAGCCGGCAGTCTACATAGTCAGTGGTGAAATAAAGCTATTCAGTGGAAATAGTACAGTAGTGGGGAAACTCTCGTTGAAAATTTCTTTCCAAAAATCCGTCCTATAACAGTTTTTAAGACAACCTCGTCGCTAGGAGGCTTTTCTCTTCAAACGACGTAGTGAAGGGGGAGGGGGGGGCTGGTTCTCCTTACGTTCTAAAGACGAGGTCGCTCTTTGATGTGACGATTAACAAAAGACAAAAACAAAAACTCGAAAATAAACGAAAGTTCAAACAAAATAAAACAAAGCGAATTCGAACATAGCCTTAATTCACATAACTTTATTTCCCTTTTTATTTCTTTTTTTCTTACAGAGAGACGACATTCCGAAACTAAGTCAACAACGGAAGAAAATCAAAGATGCCACAGTACCATTTCCACTGTACACCTGTGTGCATGTGAAAAAAGACGTATCTGCCAAGGAATATTGTGGTAGGTTCAACTAGTAGGCATAGTAACCTGAAGGCCTATATTGCTTCTCACCACGTTTTTTGGGAAGCTTGAGTATGACAACCAGCCGTCTGAAACGGCTGGAGATCGGCGTAGATCGATTGTTGCTGAACGTGGTTTTACGAAGCTCATTCAGTGGCGGTGATGGCCACAAACTGAATGAACGGTGAATTTTCTTTCGCCTACTATGCTTAGGTGGAAAAAGCGACTTAAAAACCGCCTGTCATGATCTGTGATGCCAATAAATCAGTTCGAAAGTCCCTTGATTAGCACCTGCGGCTGGATGTGTGGTTAATCTCTCTATCATTTCACCATGTACTATCAGTAGGTGTGGCATGCTGTTTTTCGCATCCGAAAAAAATCGCACTGTACAATTAAAAAACGGAGCTAAACAGCGAACGCCAACAGGTTTTTGTCAGTGTAAAGACACGGCCGAGTCCTCTGCAACTCTTCTGGAACATTCTATGTGCAGGGTTAGATCTCTTTCCCGTGGTTCATGTGATAAAGTGAAGCTTAATTATGTGCTTAAGATTGGCAAATGACTGAATTGTTTCACTATTGACAGAATGGCTGGAGTTTTCTCCGTTCGAAATAGGCATAGCAAGGTATGGGACTTATATGAGGACGGAACGCTTTGGTAGCAAGTTTTTTTGTGGTAAACTTGTTACTCCGTACCCTGAGCCTCCACTTCACTATTTACAAGGTAAGTAAGTGATCTCTTGATTGTCAACCAACGCATGAGGAGGGGGAGGTTGTGGGTGGGTGGGGCTTAGCGTGCTGCGTGGGCCACGACCTTGTTAGAGACAAATATTTTCAAAGGTTTTGGTACGTTGACCTCGTCCAGTTACATCTAGTAAATTCGGACAGAAAATTTAAAATTTGGTGCAAAGAAAATTTTCAATATTTCACTTGTGGACCTTGCTTCGCTGAGGCTCACATCCTACTCAAGACTTTGGATAAAGAGAGACAATTTGCTCAGGAGGCTAAAAAGTGAAGTTTTATATACCCTATTTAAGACTCGAGAACCCGAAAACCACATCCAGTTTAGTGGCTCATGACCCGCTATACCAAACAAGGAGGGAGAAGGGGGTGGTGGGGGGGGGGGGGGGTGTTGATGTAAGTTCAAGCTGGTTGAACAAACACCTCAACCTGGCCTTCTCATATGATCCCTTTCTGTACGGCCGGATTATTTTCTAAGATCTCACCTTGACACTCCGTCCTCAGTGAAAACTTTGATGTGTCCTCCGAGAATATTTCGTCATGTCTGTGCGCCATTCCCAACGAGCTCGTTTTGTTTATCGCATTAAAAACTTTGCTTTGAGTGAACTTTTAAGACTTAACTGCTAAAACAATCAATCGTTTACAGTTGTTCCAGTTTTATCATCATTGAAGTCGTCAGTGATTAATATGAATTTTTAATGTGATTGTAGGTTTATGGGGGAGCGCGTTCACCATACTCCTGCAGCGTGTTCTCACTGAAGGAAGAATCCCAGATGACACAATTGCTGATATGAGTAATCGTGGAGATCTCAGAGAGGAATTGAGTATGTGGTTATAAATGGTCTTTTTTCACGTAAAAACCAGTAGAAGTTACCATACTCCTAGCCACTTCATGACATGGAAACTGGGTCAAGCTTTGACAGTTATATACCATTTCTGCAAATACTTAAGGTTTCAATTTTATATTTTAGGGGAAATGATTGACTGCCAAGATGGACGTGATGACGTAGATAGCGACAGCGATAATGAAGAAGATGATGACGATGATGTGGATGGTGTCATGCTCGAAAACAATAATAGTGATGAAATTAAGGAAAAGGATAAAGAGGGAAAAGGTTTCTTTGGTCGATTCTTTGAAGTCCTTGTAAACAAACTTGCCGTATTTAGAACGCGCACTGGCCGAGCGGGACTGGTACATAATTTTCTTCGCGGTCTTCAAATTTTAGCGGCACCAATTCTTTCAGGTTTGTGCCTCTGTTAATCAGAATTATTGTAATTTCTTCCATCGGCTTCTTTAGTTTTGTTGAATTGAATGAACAACAGGCCATGAGCAACTCAGGAGAGAGACTGGCGAGTAATGATTACATTGACTGAAATAACACCGCATAAATCATCCACTTGCACTTGAAAACCAAATGATCTGCTTAACAAACTTCCAAACAGGAAAGCGGTAGGGGAGGGGTAGGTGCGCAGTTAATCTGATTCTCACATGTATCCGCAAACTTAAACAGAATCCTAATTAGCCACAAACGAAAGAGGAACAACTGCGAACTAATGAGGCCGTACGAAAACTGAGGCATGCATGAAGCAATAGGGAAATAGAGCCGGGCTGTAGTTTACAATTTACTTGTAACAAATTGGGAAATCCTTAGTCACCGCCTTTTAACTAATTCTGAGAATTTACGCGTATTCCAGCGGATAGCTTTCTTTTACCTTCTTACTTTAATTTGATTTCCTTAACAGTCTTGTGAATATAGATTTCATACTGTTATCATGTTTTACAGAAGGGGATGATGATGAAGATGTTACGGCGGATGCCGCTGACGAGTTAGCTCTTAATTCTCGTCATATTTACTTGGTTGACAGCGGGCTCGTGTTCAACTCCCCATTCCCTCCCCTACTGAGACCACAACGCAAAGTGGATGTTTTCATATCTTTTGACTTCAGTATACGAAAGAGGGATGTTGAATTTCCTTTTGAGGTACTGTAAAAAGATTGCATCTGAAGATTCGACTACTTAAGATAAACCCAGTTGTAGGCTTTTACCGACTTAGCACAAGCCTGAGCAGAATTTTTGTCATTAACATATTGTTAGACAGTTGGGGTAAGCCAGCTCGAAAACCACGCGCATAAGGGAGGCAGCAGAAGTCTGTTCAGAAACGTCATTTCACTCCCTGAGGCTCTGTCTCTTTTCTAACTATTTCAGTTCTAAGTACTCACTCTTAAATACCCTATCGGTTGGTATTTTTGGGCATTCGAAATGAACAACAAAGTACTTAAAAAAAATCCGACATTATAGAACTAAAACCTAATTAAAACTCCCTGTTGAGGACTCTGAGCAAGGTCAAGGACAAATGCAAACACGACTAGCGATAACAATTATCGTACGAGAACTAAGCCCTACTACAATGGCCAAGGACACATCACTAAATGGGTAAAAATGAATGCGTGGTCTTGCACCAAATAGTAAACCCAGGCTCACAAGACTCGCACCCTTGTCTGAGTCCAAGATAATCTAACAAACCCCAAAAGCTTAGCCAGAACATTCCTAATTTTAGTAGTTCCCAAATACTTCAAATTCTTAATAGTTCATAGCAATATGATAAAATAATCTTGGCTTGAGGTCAAAAACTCTCCGGCAAAGTTATTCTTCCCGTGTGTCACAAGAGAAGGGTTTCGTCCTAAAACTTTTGCTAAGGGCTCATATCTCTAGCGAGTTCCAATTGCGCGGTCAGATGCTTTATCTGTATGTTACTGAAAGTCAATGCGGTCGAAAGCTATGGTTTTAGATATACTTCAGCCCAGATATAGCTCACCAATACGAATTCCTTATTTGATCTTCATATACCTCAATCTGTTTTATCTGTGTCTCCTTAGGAACTGTTATTGGCAGAAAAATGGGCGAGAGAGCACAACATGAAATTTCCTCCCATTACAGCTGAATTGCAGTACAGAAAACACGGCATAGAAGAGTTCTATATATTTCGTGATCCAAGCGATCCAACTTGCCCAATTTTAATCCATTTTTTGCTGGCGAATAAAACGTTCAAGGAAGAATCTAGACCAGGTATTACTTGTTTCCTATTATTTTATATCATCAGAGTCAGTTGTTAGATTGTACGTAGATCAAACGATTGTGATGAGTTATGGTATCCAAGTTTTACCAAGTGATGATTTAAAGTATCGGAAAATAACGGTAACTTCGCATGGTTTACTACCCCAAGGACGCTAATCCCGAGTCTTGCATGCCCATACCATACCTAAAGGCTGAACTTTATTCAACAAAAGAAAAATCTTAGTACCATTTTGCTCTTTTATTTTTCTAGGGATATTTCGCTGTACAGAAGAAGAAATAGATTACGCTAATTTTTCACTTTTCGAAGGTCGCCATAACCCTTATGGCACGTTCAACTTCCACTATCGGGAAAAAGAGTTTAGCCGCCTGGCTGATCTCAATGAATTTAACACATTACTCGGTGAACAAACCATTAAAGACGTTCTGGCAGATTGTGTAAAGAGACGGCGTCAACAAACTGTGGAATCATCGTGATTGATAGAACTTTAGACTAATTTTTTTTGCGATACTGACGCGAGTTTTGCCAAGAATAAAAATGTTGTGGCCTCAACAAAGAAGTCTCTCCATCGGGGAGCATAACAGAGGTTCTGTAGCAACCACGGTGTGAGTTTCCTCCAATGGCTAACATAAAGAGATTATAAGGCAACACTTTATCAGTACGTAGTGCGTAAGCGTAAGCCACAATTTTTCAAAGGGTTATAGGCAATTCTTATGATTCATGGGTTGAGGCTTAGGCTGTCTTTGTACGAGAAAGGACTGAAATCATGAATACGAGACTGTGCTCTTGCCGCATCTCATTCGATCCTGTTAAGCAACAAATATTATGGGTAACTTTGTAAAACATATTATGGTTTTCCTCTGTTAGACACACTGCTTTCCTGATGGCTTTATATGATAAATCATATATGTATTATTTATCCAGATATGGAAATATATTTTATTTAATAGACATTTAATGTACATCAGATAAATAAAATAGTATTTTTTTTCAAATGTCAAAATGTCAATGTTTTAAGTTTCTTTCTTGTACGACTGTTGATGTACAATTTTCACCCATAGAATCTGTGATAGTCTTAGAAATTCAGGTTTAAATCTAGTATTGTAACTTTAAAACATTGCTGCGCCTGAATAGTAACAAACTCTTCAATAACGGCATAATGAACAGTTTGTAAGGATTCAGGTATCATGTCAATCCAACATTGTCCCATATATGAGATTGAGGGAATGGAAGTTTTTATAAGTTTCGTCAAAGGAATGAACTCCCCAAGAGGAATCGAGGAATAAAATCCCGGACTGCAAGATCCGGAGGTCTAAGTTTGATTCTATAATTTTTTCTTTTATCCACGTTCATGTGAGAATGAATAACAACTTTCGTTATTCGACGGCCGAGTTCAAAATGTACTTTATTTCCTACCCCTTTTACATGCTCATGATATATCACACATGTTCAGCGGTTTGCGTTAGGGAAATGCCGAGAATTGAATGCACATGGTAATTTTCAATTATTGCTAAAACTGAAAACAATAATTTCGCACGGAAACTGATGAAAGCATCCTTTTGTTCTGCTCATTTACATTTGTAAAAAATATATTTTAAACTAATTGAACCAAGAGGTCAAACACAGACTATGTTACTGCGCGTCTAATCACGAATGCGTCGGCAGTGTAAGCAGATTATCGCCACGAAGACGACTCTACCAATCAACAAGGATTATCAATTATTTAGTGGCGCGCAGGTGAATGCAGCGATCAGTTCTCGTTCTGTTTTGTTTCATTCATCAGTCAAATAATTCAAAGGAAGAAAACTTTTACGCTGATTTTAAATCAATGAAATCTCGTGACGATAAAATCATTAAACTGGTCAGGAGCGGGAAGACTGAATTTTAATTATTATCTTAAACAGACCCAAACAATGCATCTTCTGTATGTTATTAAATTTTGTTTACTTAGTTTTATATACGTCAAGTTAATAAAGATGTGTTAGAATAATCAGCGCTATTTCCATGGCAATACATCTTAAGTTGAACTACATGTTAAGCGCATTTGAGCGGGTTGTGACCCGAAATTCACGAAAATTTTCCTCACATTGTGCAAAATTTTTGGATTGAATCAATTTTTTCGTATGGCATGCGAAGAAAATGGTCTTCCTTCAAGAGTTTGGTTCGAAATGATCTCCCGCTTCAAGGGTTAAGAAGTTTCCATGGAAGACGTTTATTCTGATGCAGTTTATTTCAAGGTACTGCTCAATTTCCTTGAGTCTGTAAACATAAACTAGATTGTATGGATATTCGTATACTATAAGACGCATTCCTGAAAATTTTCAGCTGGTTTCTTTGTCAAAAGTATTCAGTCCACGTTCAATTGCGAATCGAACCTAGTCAAAGCTTAACTTTGGCTGCCAAGGAAAAATTAAAGTTTGTGCGCATATTAAGACACTGGCTGTCAAACGATCGTTGAAAACTACTGCTTTTGTTTTACTTGCCTCGTATGGACTCTAAAGATCTCTCCACCCACCATCAAACAATGATAATATTGAAGGATTTTTTAAGTTACAACACGCATTTTATTTAAAAGCATGGTAAGAAAGTTAGTGGTTTTTAATATTCAGGAATATTTCATGTTTAAAATTTGTTTACTAATTCAAAACTTGAAACTGTAAACAATTAATTTTATCGCGGTCCTTCGTACATTTTAATGGTGCGTTTTCCTTTGATAAGTCCTGTGGTTTGAAAGCAACATCTGCCTGTGCAGAAAAGCAAATTTTAACACATAGATTGTTACCTGGTTTTGATCGACATTACATCGCGCCCTCATAATTTTCTTTCACTGACTCAAACATTCAACAAGGCCATAGAAAATTATTTAAATTTTCATCAAGATAAAAAATAAATGATTGAAAGAAAATATATTTATTCTACCTCATTTTAGGGCACCGTAGGGCGCGCACAAGCTATACATATCTGATTGACTTGTTAAGTTACATCCCACTGAGGCTAAACTTTTATCGTTGCAGGCATCACCGCGAGTCCTAAGATCCATTGTAGTGGTTCAAAATGCATCCTCCTTCAGAGAGGTTCAATCTTAATAAATTCGCTCCAAGTGTCCGCTCGCGCTTTTGCATAAAAAAGAACTTGCTGCGATCTGTGGTTGTATAGCTATTGATAAATTCCCTTATCTCACTTTGGGACAAATCGCTCATTCTAGATAAAAAGATTAATTTTACCATTTTATTTCTGCGTTGTCCTTAAAATTCCTTGATGATCAGTGTTCCAGCATATTTATATCTTGGTCTTTCATTTTGCCAGGTAACACTGACGAAAGTAAATGACGACTCATTGACTTTCATTAGCTTTCACCTGTCAGCAAATTTGGAAATCTTTCAAACTGTCATACACGTCTCCTGATTTAACGAAAGTGCCAAAAATGTACAAAAATTATATTTATCTAAAAAAAGCGAAATTACGTACGTCTGTTACTGTTACTTTAGCTTGTGCTTCATTTCCTTGATTTTTCCGATTCATTCATTTTAACACTCATCCATATTACAGATTGTGAGGCGCCATGCGGAATTATTAAGAAGCACTATAAGAGGTAAATGCACAGGAGACAGCGAGTGAATAACCTGAACCAACTGCATACTACGAAAGGTAAGTTTTATGTTCTTCATATGCTCTTCAACGCACTCTATATCCTTTATAGGCTTAAGATCGATGACAACCGTATTGCGATCGATCGATATATAGCTGTGATTTAACAATTGGAAACCTCATTGCATATCTTTCTGGAAGGAATCATTTTCAGTACCTTTTCTGATCTATATCCTCCTTAGTCAGTGCTGAGTATACAGAAACAGCGCAGCGCCTGCTTCCCCCCAAAATAGAATAAATTCCCCCCCCGTGGAATACTTATCGAATACTTATCTTAAACTAGAGGGATGATCCAGCTTTTCATGAAATCCACTATGATGGTTTGGTGTGACAGAAGTTTCGACATTCTGAGCGGATGTCGTCCGAATACGTTATAAGAATAATCGTTGCAAGAATACGTAACATGAATAATCGTTATTCTTGGGTTTAGAGATTTTGCAATCTCTTTTTATTGCTACTTTGTTCTCTTAGGAATGGATGAGATCTGATCTCTTTTTTCCTTCGACTCAACATGTGAAGAATGAAGATTTTTTTTTACTTTAGTATCGATAGATTCTTTTTCAGATAAATTCTCTTCAACCAAACACAAGCAATGACGTCACTACATTCATACAAAAATGGCGGATTTCCCCCGTCCAGTAAGTTATTGACTAAGATGTGGAATTATGAGAACTACAAGAAACACAGGAAAAAGGTAACTATCATCTTTTTCTCACAACTAGCAGTTTTCATTGCACAATACTATAATATGTAAAGAGTCAACATTTTTGTCGACTTTTTTTTTCGATTGCATTAAAATGACTGAGCTGCATAAGTAAGCATGGTAATGCCTTTCGTTGCTAAATGCGCAGTTGATTTAAGTTTTCGTTGACAAGTCTTCTGTGTCATCGGTTTCTTCTAGTTCCAGTTCTTCGTTTCCCTTGAGCTACTCTGTGGAACACACTCCATGCATTTGATATTTAGCCACTTCTGTGAGAGCATAACCGAAACTCGCTTGGCTGGCCTTTTAAAGGTGTTATATACCGACGAGTATATCAATTTAGATATTCAAATCTTTGAAAGTTACAATTTCAAGCGATTAGATAAACTTAGTTTAAACTTTTGTTATTTGAACGAAAGATATTGATTTTTTGATTTGTCTCGAGCGTGGGACCAAAAGAAAATCGTAAATCATCGTGAGAATTCGAACTTCGCTCGGTGCTTCCGAATTTTCGTTCGGATGCTTTACGGACACTCACCGAAACCTCGTTTTTGAGTTAGGCCATAAACTAGGTTTGTATGAGACAAATTTCCTACGCACTGCTTAAGTCAGCAATGAACAAAGCTTCGTATGTGAAATTTAATCTTGAAAAACTGTAAAAAATCTTTGGCTTCTATAATCTTTCTTGGTCTCATATTTTTATATGGTGACAGGTATTTAAGGGTTTGTATTTATTTGTTGCGAGAAATAGTGAGCTGTCAAGTTGACTGGAGCGTGAATGGCGATTGTGTTTGGTTGGGAATTTCGCCGCTAGCGTAAAAAAATTCCTATTTTGTCAATAAGAAACATCACAATATGAAAATGGTCTTAGCTAAAAATTACTGTCCTCCAGCTGCGGAATTACCAAAAATCGTCTTAACACAGGAAAAAGAAAGGATTTGAATTTGTTCGTTAATGGTCTTTTTTTTTTCTTGTTTGGATGACTTTTTGCTCAATTATCGATGGTAGTCCTGTGCTCACCAATCAAGCAAAACCTAAAGTTGTTTATTATCAGGTTAGTTTTGTAGACATACTACGCTGACTGATGAGTAAAATCGGCTTAACCAATGATCGCAGTCTGAAGAGGAAAGTATTCTTTAAATGGCAGACTTTGGCACTGTATTATTTTCATTCCTAATTTTGTTCCACATGAATACTCTGAAAGAAAAAAACTTCCTGCTGTCGCTTCTTAACATGCAAATTGAAACTGCAACACTTAGCTGGCTCTTGCGTTGTCATAGCGAAGCAGCATCTATAAGGTGTAGCGTTCACGCGATAACTCAATTGACAAAGGGAGATAAACAGATCAATCTGTACACGATTTAACATCAAATACAAGTCAGTTGATCATTTTCGTCCGGGAAAATTTAGAGGAGAAAGTCTCTCAGATTTGCGCGCGTAACAGCGCCTGATTCGTTTCTGAAGTTGCACAACTCTTTCTGGAGGCCATTTTAAATTTAAGGACAAGTGATCAGGTGTGCTTCTCAGCAAAGCCATGCATAGTTGTTTACCTGTGAAGAAGCTGCCCGCTTGCAATAAAACAGTGGAGAGGAGACTTAATGACGAAAGGAAAGAGGAGTCTTTCTCAAAGGTATGAGCCAAATGTTGTCAAAAATCCTTATCAAGGTGTTAAACGTTCATTCAGGGCCGGAATCGCTAGAGTTCGCGTGATTTCACGCTCAGTTGGTTCTTTGTATCAATCTGGCTTTATTATATATTAAGATGAAATTTTCTAGAAGTAGGGAAGACTACAATAGTTTCTCTTAGTTTTCCTTCGATTGTTCAGAATGCTGTGGAAGACTAGGCCAGCTTCTTCCACGTGCTTCGAGAAAACTCGACCAGGAAGGAAGGCAGAGGCTCAAGGGATTTATTTGTTTATGCTCTTAGCTTTTAAGTAACGGCAAAGAAAACATCAATTATTTACTGAAGTTACGATGATGTAGATGACATATAAGTGTTTATCTATCATCAATGTGAGTGTTGCCAATTATCAATAATCATTTGGTAATTCTGATGTCTGATGCGTTATACGACATTTTTTCATTTTCGCTTTGATAAAGATCCACCCTCAAAATTGAAGACGTCAAATCAGTCTCGAATCTTTGTGTATCATTTATGTGTTAAATGCTTAAAAAACTCCAATGGACTTTTGATAGATTCATTTACGGTAGCTGCCATAAAATGTACCTTTTATAGAATTTAAGGACAGGACAATTTAACGAAATTATTTTCGATAAAAGAATGATTTTGTCATGAAAAAAATTTTAAATAACTCTCTGAGTACATCAAAATATTTGTACAGAGTTAGCCGAAAAATCGCACACAATAGCTGACAGTACATTTATTTAAACCAACATAAGATCATATTTACCTACACCGCAGTATAATTCTAATGAACGAACCAAATGTACCACTCCAAAAGTTCAAAATCAGCTGCTATTTGAATAAAAAAAATGGTCAAGTATGATTTGTTTCTGGAAGCAAAATATAACTTCGATACAAATTGCGTGGCTCTCAGTGTTCAAAAAGTCCTATATTGGTCGGTTTTACTTGATCTGATGTTGACTTTGTTTGTAAGGTCACGCTATTTAAATTAAGATGCTAATAAAGGCTGGATGAAAGCTTGAAATGATTCTTTAGAACAGACGTGTATCTTAAGGTGTTCGCTTGAAAGTCCCAATATGACTCGAAATTCAGGAAGTAAATGAGGAAATGTGAGCTGAATGAGATATTTTTAGAGTTTGCGTGACTTATGGGCAGCTCTAGGGTGGTTCCCAGTGTTAACCGAGTTGCTATGAACGAAGGGCTCTGTTTGTTCGCTACAGGCAAATCGAACTTCATTTGAATAACACAGGCAATTCTCACACCGTCACTAAAACAACAATAAGGGCTGACAAAAAGATTATGTGCCTATATAATTTTCTTCTCTTTTCGTGTGAAAACGTCGCTGTCGAACGAAAAAGGCTCATGTACGCTCCGAAGGTAGCGAAGTAAGATTTCCCAACAGCTCAGGCGGGTTACAAAACCCAAAGATTCTGTCAACATTCGCACTTAAATTTACGGAGAGTATTTGATTAACGGCGAAGTATAAACATCGATTGGACAAACAGAGCAATGAGTACAGGATTTCGCAGCAATCCTGTCGATCGACGCTTCCGAAGGCGACAGACTGAAGATTATTATCAGCGGGTAAGGTCTGAAAATTTGATATCGACAGAAAACAACCACAATTTTCTCATGTGACTACTTTAATTCTTATTCATAGTCTGTCTCTATGCCGGCGATTGTAATTGCACTCCATATGTTTGTCATCCGCTTTCACCTGTTTCATTGAAGCGATCGTTTAATCTTCTCAAATATAATTTGCCCGCTTAGTATGTTAGTTTGCGGTGTTGTGAGTTTAAATGTTTTGCGGGACAAACATATTCTAGAATAATCGGTATTTCCTAATTTTGATCGTTCTGTCATTTACATAGTAATTGCACATTACCGGTGTTACTTTCGATTGACATTTTATAAGTTTACTGCAGTTTGAACAATAGCCATTTTCTTTAATTAACCGTTAAGTCTTTCATTTAAATTGGTTTCTAAATGTTTCAAGTCTCAAAAGATCCAAAATTATCTCAGAAACAAACTTTCTCGATGAGAAGATTGCTTAACTTGATCGTGATGATTCTCTTAGCTATCATGCTGTCAGTAATTACATGTAAATCCAATTATTTAGTGATTAAAACTAAATTTAAATTTTCTTTTTTTAGTTGCAAAACGTGAAGCCGTATCTTGAAATTTCGCCACCAAAAGAGTATCAACATCTTCAGCTGTCTGTTAAAAAACTTCAGGTATGTGACATGATGAAACAGCGAAATGAGAAAAAAAAAAGCGTGCTGTGCGTGAGGGCAAAGTTTATGATTTGGCTTTGTTTAAGAAGAAATACATAAATTTTTTATTTTGAATACTCCAAATTCCACTTTCTGTGTAGCTCTTGACCTCTTAGTAAATCAGCTAGGTACCTCGCAGATGTTCGGGGTAGGGTTGTAGCATTACAGCCTCCAAACTGTGACCACATCTGAAGAGGGGTTGACCTTCCAGTCTATTTTCTGCTGTACTGGCAACCTTGGACTTCTAGACATTGAATGAGATATTTTGAAATTTTGCAACCTTACTTGTTTTGTTTGTTTGTTTGTTTTTGGGGGAGTACTGGAGGGAGGGGGATATAAGTGGTGAGATGAGATCTCCTCTCTTTTTTCTTTCCACCCTGCTTCATTATTCAAGGTGATACTTGGAAAGAATTGAAAAGTCTCTGCTGAGATTCATATCTAAGGATGGAGAAAAACTCCGCAGAACCAAAATTTGGGAAGTTTGCTACTTAGAGATTTAACGCAACTTCTTTTCAGCACTTGTTTAATGAATTATGATGAAAACCAGGTTTCCAAGTCTATTAAATGATGCTGATATTAAAAGAATTTAGTTATAATTGCTATTTATGGCAAATCTCTTAAAATCAATACCTCATTGATGGAAATTTACACCAGACAAGGGCAGTCCACCTTTGAAAATGGCAGTAAGATGACATCAAAGTTTCCTTTTCTATTGAATTACTTTCAGATGCAACAGGAGAGGCAAGCTGCTATAGATCGGCAAAATGAAGTGATTCTCAATCAGCTGATGAAAATCAAGCAATCTCCAGCAAGGGTTGATAACTGGAACAAGGACTGGAGACCTACGTAAGGAAATTTTTTAAATAGTTTATTTCACTTTCATAACCTTTAATGACACTTCATATAACAAACTGATGAGTGCATTTCAGCAAATTTTTGATATTGATTAAAAATTAGTCATCTGTATGCATGAAATGCAAGACAAAAAATACAGCTTCATAACCATAAGTTCTTAACAATTGTTTTGAACTGGAATCATCACCCTTAAACATTTACAGAATATTTAATGTTTAAAAACCCAAAGTGATTATTGAGGAATTATTATAATTGATGATCAGCAATTATTATATTTGAGCAGTGCTGAAAATGTCTTTTTGTTGCCATTAATCAGCCATGACAGGTTGAGAAGCTTTAGGGAACGAAGGCAGAGAAGAATAAAACTGGAAAATGAGGTGTGTTGTTTTGGATATTTGTGGTTTTAACATTTTTATTGTAAAAAGAAGAATTTTTATAATATGTCTAACTTACTAAGGTAGGCTAATTGACTTATAACTGCAGTGAGCACACTGACAACTTTGCACACTTTATTGGCCTATGATAGTAGTATAACCCCTCAACTGAGGTGACAAATATATGATTTAGGATAATGTTGTATCAAACTAAGAATAGGAGGATTTGACCGAGTTCTCATCATGGTTGTGATGTTTTTCTTTGAATTTTCAGAAACAAAAAGAGAGATTGGAGAATATTCAGCCATATTACGACGTAGAAAAATGGGTAGGACTCTCTTATATGAAACGTGTGGGAAAATCTGTTTTAGTGACTGTAACTGTCAAATTTTCTTTCCTAGTTCCTCAAAAATTTGTTTGCATATTGGACGAGATTAGTATGTTGATGTTTGATGTGATTTTGTTGGCAGGAAAAGGATTTTAAAAAGCATCAATATTACTTGACGCTGTTGGATGGAGGAACCAAGGACTATGAAGAGATTGAGGATGAAGACGAGGTAAAGGTTGACGTTTTTAAAAAAAACACTATTTGTTGTTATCGCTGAGTTTCTATAAGGGTATAGTGCAAAGGGGGTTGGTTGCGGTATGTGTTTGCCTCCAAAAACCATTACAGCATTTAATTTCTACCCCTCTTCCCTGCTGGAAAACCCATCTACTACCCCAAATTCGTCACACTCTCAGCTTTCTGACAAATTGTTTTCCTCAGGAATACGATAGCGACGAAGAAGAAGAAAAGGAAAGACTGCCTCCTGTTGTAAGTTAAACCAACGCGTTTTACAATTTACCGTGAAGTTTCTTTGCATTTTGCACCCGTTGCTCACCAGAAGCAGCTTATATTTTGCTATCCTGAATCACGTTTTAGGATAGCCCGGATGGCGAGAAAGGGGATAAAAATGTGAAGAAGAAAAATGAAGAACAAGTAAATCTTCCACCCATCCAGAACAAAAAGAAAGGCAAAGATGGCGGCGGTAAGAAGAAAGAGGATTATCCAGAACATGTCGTGATCATGGACGCAGAAGACATCAACAAAGCAATTGAAGGTAAAAAAAATGTTTTAAAACTCAGTAAACGTTCGAGGCCTTCTCTTAATTTGAGCGTCTTTAATTTGGACAATCAGAAAAAATTGTGTAATGATTGCATGAGAGTTTACGAGCACCCGGATTGGTCAAAAACTTATCGTATATTGCACCGGTAAAACCTTAGAAAATTGGAGTTTATTTTACAGCAACAGACCGCACTTTCTGCCTGTTTACCGGCGTAATAACCATGCGGAATGTTAGGAGAACATTAGAAAAGTTTGTAAGTTAGGAGCTGGAGGCGAGTGATTTACAAAATTTTCTCGTGTTCTCCCAAAATCACGCCGGTAAACAGACAGAAAGTGCGGTCTGTTGCTTAAATAGACAATCAAAGTTCGTCGCCACAGGCAAAGTGGACCAAAATAAGATACTTCCCATAAAAAATCACCAGTGTTTGCTTGGAAAAATAATTTTTGTCTGTTTCTCTCTCCGTAGAGAACGACAAAGAAAAGATTCTTCAAATCTTGGGGAGAGTATCAGAAAAGAAGAAAATGGATAAACTAAAACAGAAATACAAAGAGCTTTACGATAAGGTAAGAACAAGGAAGACATCTTTATGATTGTGATTCCCAGCAATAAGAAAGAAGACAAAAATTTTAAATTTTCAAAAAATCACAATTTTTTTTTAGATGTTGTCCAGGCGTGAACATTTGAAAGTTTATCTCTTCCATATTTTTTAATAAGATGGATGAAAGAATACGTGCGCCACGAAAAAAAAAAAACACTATCGTATGTTGCACTGGTAAACCCATGGCTACAGTGTTTCATAAAAAGAAATCTTCTCGCGTTGTTTGAACATTCCCAGTATCTCTCGCTCAATTACTTTCTTCTTTTCGTCTTTTCATTATGCGAAAACTGAATAGGATTTGATGGAGGAAGTGAAACCTAAACTGGACGAGGGGCTACAAGAAACTTTAGACTGTCTTGGTTCAGGTGCCGAAGAGGACGCTAGAAAACTTTACGAAGCCATGAAGGTTAGTTATTCAAGTTAATGTGAAGATAACACACTGTGATCCATCCGTGCGCGTGTACGTTCGATGCGAAAATTTCGTTAACTGGTGAAATAACTTTCGAGATATGTACAACGTCTGACTGGCTGCTGCGTGTAGAATTCTGCGTGTAGTGACATTTAATTTCCATGCGCACGCAACACGCAATTACGTGACGATGGAAAGTCTCGACTTGACTCCTGTTTTTCTGTTTCTGGGACTGTCATTACGTTTTTGTCATAATATAGTGAACAGCAGTTTTAATCTACTACATTCTTATTCAACTCATCGCGGGTTTCGATAGCATGCCACATGCCAGTCGCTAGCTTTCTCCCTCCGTCTGATAAAGCGCATTTTTATTCCTGGGTTCGGAGGGGCCAAATGATGAGAACGAAGTGTCTTAACGCCTCGATCCGACGTCCAGAGGGATATTGCTTGGCCCACCGCATCTCTGACAATTTTATCGTAACTTTATCTCAAGGCTAGAATCCCTTCATTGCTCAACATATTTTCAAACTCTCGCTAAAACATTTACATTTTGTAGGGCCTGGGTACCGATGAGGACATATTGATAGAGATTTTATGTACCAGGACAAACGCGGTACGTTTTTGCCCTTTTTTTCATTTAGGTTCATGGACAGAACTGTGATCCATGAGTTGAAGTCTGTTCTGTCTTCGATAAATTTATCACAGGTGAATTTGACATAGGATTTCATTATGTTTTTTTAACTAATCGATTTGCTACATGCTCTTTCTCTACAGCAATTGAAAGAAATTCGAGCAGCTTACAGCAAAAGTGGGTATTTTTGAGCCATTAAAGATAAAAGTAGTAAAAAGGATAAGGTGTAATATTGGAACTTAGCAAAATGCTTTCTTATCGTTGCAGATTATGAACATTCGTTAGAAGAAGACTTGAAAGGTGACACTAGTGGTGACTTGGAAACTTTACTGGTGGAACTTAGTAAGGTAACAGAAATGACTCACATAAGAAGTAAAGAATTTAAAGCCACCCAAATTTATATTCGAATTTTGTACTTAAACAGTGAATGTTTGACATTAATAGGGCCAAAGAGATGAATCCACTGAAGTTGACAACAAGATGGCCAAGAAAGATGCAAAGGAAATCTACGAGGTAAAATATATCGCACTCATTTCGCGTGTTTGCTCGTGTTTTTGTTCATTAGTTCGTGTTCGTCCGTTCACTTGTCTCTTCGATTGCTCACTCGTGTGCTTGTTTATTTATTTGTGGTATTGTATTCAAGGCGGGTACGGCCAGCTGGGGAACGGATGAAGGCAAGTTTATTCGCATTTTCACGCTTAGAAGCCGTCCACAACTCGGCGCAACTTTTCCAGAGTACAAAAAAGTGAGTCAGAGTAACGTAATAATAAAACAGTGTTTATCTTTAAAGGTCAAGACTTCAACATGTTACTTTTAGGTGAGGTTAAGAGGTTGCTGTTGTAAAATGTCAAAATGAGTTTTTCTGCCATTACCATTGTTGTTTTGCATTTGTCATTTGTCGCGGGAAAATAGCAGTGCTCTTCGGCAGATATTGTTTATCAAGTGAACACAGA
Organism: Pocillopora damicornis; assembly: GCF_964200805.1. Classification (NCBI taxonomy): domain Eukaryota; kingdom Metazoa; phylum Cnidaria; class Anthozoa; order Scleractinia; family Pocilloporidae; genus Pocillopora; species Pocillopora damicornis. The sequence goes on from NC_142676.1 coordinate 1,320,339, forward strand.
AACAATCGTCTAAACGAATGGGAAATTTTTTGAGGTCGAAATTCTTCGTTGGAGTGGTGCTTGCTGTTCTTGTGAGAAGTCATTACCCAGAGAAACTCGCTCTCTTATTTTCTGCTTTGTTAAAGACTTGACCACTCGTCTCCAGACCTCGCGCGTTACATTCATGCAACTCGTTAAACAACTAACCCGTGTATTTTACAGTTAACAAGTAAAGATATCGCAGAGTCGATCGACAACGAAATGGACGGGGATCTACAAAAGGCGTTTCTAACGCTTGGTAAGCATTCTCCCCCCTCTTGGCTTTCTTAATTTGCTTTGTAATTCACCTCACACTTTTTCTTATTTGACGATGTTTTCATGTATTTTCTTTCTTTTCCTATGGTTTCCTTGAGATAGTATCCTATCGTCTGATTATAGTGCTGTATTCCCTTTGGTTTAAAGTTTTCCGATACTCAGTCGAAATGCGCCTTAGAAACTTTCACAAACAGTTGCTGAATCTCTTCAATAGTGTCAGGCGTCAGAGAGTTTGGTGTGATGCTCTGTTCACGTAGCTCGCTTTTGAAGAAATAGTTTATTCCGTCGATTTTTTTTCAACAGTTAAATGTATCCGTGATCCAACCGGATTTCACTCGGACAAACTTCATGACGCGTTGCAGGAGGGCGACACCAAGACTGTGGCCAGAATTATTCTCGGGAAAAATAAGGTGAGTGCAAAAGAAATGCTCTTGGAAATAATTTTGTGTTTTTTGTTGATGCTGTTGTTCCTGAAGAGGGATGCATGATTCTGGTTAATTACACTATATTTGCTTGTACCTAAAACTTAACAAATGTGCATAAATGAATTATAAAGTTTTGAAAACACGTTGAATATCGTGAACTACTAAAGAAAAACTGATTCTAAGAGAAATCATGGTTTTAACTGAAAAACTCCTCTACCATTCAATTGCACGTATCCATTACTGACCCAGGCTACAATTTCGGCTTGACACTACTTTAATGGTGAGCTGACTTAGCTGGTCTCTGTTATTGCAGGCGCAGTTGGACGATCTTGTAGCAGCTTATAAGAAAGCTCACAAGGCTGAACTGGCTGATGAGATCGGCAAGAAATGTAGTGGAGATTTGAAAACGCTTCTGCTTGGAAAACTAGGAAAAGGTAATATGATGGTAATAGTAACGAAATAATGATATGTTTAGCATCTAAGAATAGCGTGGGACGAAAGCCTTCTAAAAAAGTTTTGAAAATTTGAGTTTCCTGCGAGAACTCGAAACCAGTGGACTAAAGAAAGATGTTGAGCGTTTTTGTTATTTAATTTCAGGTGCAGAGAACAAGAAACAACAGAAGGTATGTTGTATTTAAATTGAAAAGTACCTTTAAGTTTGTAAATCAAAAGGCTGATTTTGAAAGAAACTGTCGCCTAAGACTGAGGAGGAATAAACACTCAAAAAGAGTTATAAACTCTACAATTTATCTCCCGGAATTTCGTGTTCAGTGATTTAGAAAAACCACGGAGTAATCTTCTTAACTGAGTAAATTGATATCATAAAAATCAAAGACAAAAAAAATTCCTTTACTCAAGTTTTAAATGGGAAAAGCAGTGTAAATTTCTCAACTAGATAAGACGCAAGTGATACAACTCCATAAAGTCTTCATTTTCTTAAACAATACATTTCATAGCCGGTGAAACCAGACAAGGCGAAGATAGAAGCTGTAAAAGAAAAACCTAAAGTTAAACCCACAGCAGCACAGGACAAGAAAACTGATAAAAATACACGCGTAAGTGTTGGTGATTCCTTCAATAAACCTTATGTAGCCTAGAGATGAGCTGGGGGAATGTGAAAGTGAAACTGGTATATTATTTTTAAAGCGAGCTTACTTTAGCATGCAAAACTCGTGGTTTTTGCCGACCCAAATTGAATTTTTGTTCTTATCAGCTACCCAACGACATGGGCGTAGCCGTTGGGGTAAAGGGGGGGGGGGTGGGGGTGGTACCACGTAAAAGTTGTGTCGAAATGTTAGAACAGAGAAAAGAATAGTCACATGCATCCCCATTGCTGCCCCCTCCTTGGATACTTCCCCCCCTCCCGCTCAATGATCTCGTAAATACTATCACAATTTAGAAGCTTTACATCCACTTTACTTTCTACAGCCTGTAGCGAAACAGGACGCTGCCAAAGACAAACCTAAGGGAGCAGCGAGTCAGAACGACAAGAAAACAGACAAAAATGCAGGCAAAAATAACGAGAATAAGGAAGCCTCTCTGGAAAAAGATCTCGATGAGTTAAAGAAAGCTATTGATGGTACGTGCGCTTTTAAACGTTTACATTCTGCGTTTCTGAATTGTTCCATTTTATGTTGACTTTACATGTAAACTGATTTTAATATTGAAAACCAACTGGGAATTTCTCTGCATTATCCTTCATATTTCTCCTTTTCTTGGTTCCTGTAAAGATTACTTTCCTCGACTTAACGACTTCCGACTTCCGACTTGTGAACATGATTTAGTGTGGTTTTCTGAGACAAAAGCCGCTGTAATCTAAGCGGTTATTTTGTTCCCATAATTTGATCGGCTGACAGCTTAATTTGTATATATAAGATGTAGATACTCAAAGTATAAATGAGTCTAAAATTACATATTTTCTTCTGACATCAGCTGGAGATAAAGACAAAGTTTTGGACATCATAGCTAAACACAGCGCTGAAAAATCCAAATTACAACAACTGAAGGACAAATTCAAAGAAAAACATGACCAGGTAAAAATATCGGTGTTGTTTAAGGGAATTAATAAATATATGTTATTTGCCGGCTGGGAGGTCCGTATGGTGAAAAACTGTGACCGAGGTCTTGAAAATACTGCCCGAGGCCGTAGGCCGAGGGCAGCATTTTCAAGACCGAGGTCACAGTTTTTCACCATACGGACCGACCCTTAGCCGGTAAATAACATATTTATTGTTTTTAAACTTGACGAAATTCTTTCCGAAAGAACCCGAATGATTTATGGACGTAAATACGGCAAGATCTTCCATAAACTGAACAATTTTTGAGTTGGTAAATGGTAGTTAAAATAGAGGTGATGCAAATTTAAGAGAGATGCCTCAGCGAAACATTTTCATTTCCGTAACGATAAAGGTGATTTAAAAGGCTTCCAAACAAACTTTGAAACATTATTTTTACAAGTATCTGTCACAATCTGACACCTGTCAATTAGAGAGCGCGCAAGAAAAAAAAAGCGGAGGAACATTTGAAAACCAACAGAACTAGTTTGGCAAGGACTGTCACAACAATGTTTTCTTCAAAATCAGTTAATGATCTAACGGAAAGTATTATTCACTCTCATCGACCATTCATTCATGTACGAAGATTTACCTCTGTTCATTAAGTAAACGGCGAGGAAAGTAATTGTGAGTAAATTCAATTTTTTTATTTTGAAGTTGTGAGAGTTTGCTCGTTTGTTTGCTGTAATGGCGTGTTTAACTCTGATCTTTCCTTCACAAAAACTAAATTCGAACGGCACACTCCAACGAGACACAAGGGAATGTAATGCGGCCTCTTCTCAAAAAATTCCTTCAATTTCTGTTGTGCAATTTAAGGTACAAATGTCCAAATTGAACGGAATTGGAAAGACTCACCAGGAGCGTATATTTGTTGTAGAACTTGAATTAAAACTTCGCTCGCTCTTTCACTATGAACAAATTGCTCGAGAAAATTCAGATATTAAATGAATGAAAGTTCCATCGTTCAGTTTAACTGTAACCAAATACCTCACGTTTCAACTTTCTGGGTACTTTTTGTGAACGATTAAAATTAATTGCAGACGGTTTTTAGGCCGCTTGTCTACCAACGTAATGATTGTTTATACAAACTATTGTTTATACAAATTCATTCTGAAACCAATATTTTTCTGTCAACCAAAGTGATTTGATAGAGAGAAAAGAGAGGATTCATAAGTTATTTATCGGCTTGAGGTAGTGACCGACGTGTTTGCTTAAAAATACTGCCCAGCCGGAAAACGAGGTATATTTATGAAAAATGACAACGAAAGTTGGGATGTACTCGGCGACTCACGAAAGCGTTACCGTGGCCCGTGGGCAGAGATAGGAAAATACTGACCGGGTAAAGAACCAATGAGATTGCAAGATTCGTTACCGTGCCCTCTAAAAAAACAATAATCTCTTTTATTTGTTATCAATATGATGAACTAATTTTTACTTTTCCGTACTTTTCGGGATTTTTGCTTAATCGTTACATCTTTCTAGTTGAATAGAATGTGTCGTTTTCCTTTGATTTTTCACATTCGGTCTATAAATGACGAGTAAATGCCCTTTTGGTGATTGCAGGATTTACTGGAGGCCGTCAAACCGGTTTTGGAAGAAGAACAGTTACAAGACGCTGCAGATTCTTTATTAATGGAGAGTGATTCTTATGACGCGAAAATCATGTACCACGCCATGAAGGTGTGAAAAGGAACTTTTGTACTTGAATGTTAATTGACTTAATCATGAACTCTCGAATCTTGACACAAATTTTTCAATTTACAGAGGTTTATTTTATTGCTGAAGGAAATTATAATAGCGAGTGCAGTTATGATCATATCTTTTGAAGTCATTACCTCGAACAATTTATTGAATCACTTTACTTGCTTTTATCATCGTCTCGGTAGGGCTTGGGCACCGATGAAGATGTGTTGATCGAGATTCTTTGTTCAAGAAGTAACGCGGTAAGTTCGCATGCGCAGTGTCTGACCTTAGCTTTTGATCTTTGGGTCAAAAGAGGTGGTAGCCTCCCTCTCTTTTAACCCTTTACAACCTCTTACCAGTATGCACATTCTCCATACTGTACTCTATACATTTCTTAAGGTGCTCTTAAGGAGAATTTGTTTAACAGTCAAGAGGTTTTCTTGTTGGTGATCATTTCCTTGTTTCTCGTGACCTTAACGTTAGATTCAGGGGTGATATTGTAAGGAGAAATTAGATGCTGGTCAATCTTAGGAGTCAAAGGGTTAACTTACTTCGCAATTGGCTTTATCAATACACGCAGTAGGAACGTAAACTTAAATAATTTTTTTTCTTCCAATCAGGAATTGGCCAAAATTAGAGAGCAGTACACAGCGAGTAAGTAAACAGCTGAGGCGAACTAACAAGGCCAATTATTGGGTCAGAGTCAGACATCAGAACAAAACATAAATCATGAAATTTTAAAATCCATCAGTTGAGATTATAATGATCTTAAAACAGAATTGCAACAAACTGCCGGCAAAGGTGGAAAACATTTAATGACCATAGGGACAGATGAATGAAAATAAACAGCCTGTTAATGAAAAATGATTGACTCAATGAATAAACTACCAATATATATGTAGAAATAGATGATTAAAAACAAACAGGTAACCGCCAAAAGGGAGGGAAAAGGTAGACGGTTTAAGTGCTTTTACGTTGTAGCAGCCGCACTGCGCGCATAAGCTTGTAGCCCGCAAGTTTGGAAAAACTTAACACTGGTAAGCGACACTAAGTGCGGGAAAAGAGTAAGATGTTCAAACGGTAATCATTTGTAGTCCTCAGGATTTTGATACACAGAAACCCATTGATTTTTTTATTTGCTTTTTCTTATGTTTGTTTATTTTACACAGTGTATGGCCAGTCGCTAGAGAAAGATATCAAGGGAGACACCAGTGGTAACTTTGAAGATCTGTTGGTTGAATTAAGCAAGGTAAGTGTAAAGTCGTCTTATCGCTTGACGAATGATTCTGGCTTGGAGGAAATTTTTTGAGTTGGTGTGTCCACCTGATAGTTTGTGCGCAATGGAATTGTCGTTTCTTGCACCGACCAAGGTCAAAATTAGTTTTAGGGAGAGTCAGAACGTGTACAGTGTTAATCACTGCTAGGAAAAAGATGGAGTACTCGCAAATTGTTGGTCAAAATTGTTCTCGGGTAACTCAGGAGGACCTTACATAATTTCTGTACAGCTCTTACCTAGGATTTCCACGGTCAAATAATTCCGGCGGCTTAACCGAGACTTACTCCTATACTGAAACAGACAGACTTTTGAAAAAATGCTGAGGGCTTAAATCTGGAAAAGGGAAGATCAAAGAGTCACACTGAGGAACTCTGGTCTTCTTTCAACTCATTTTTTTACTGTCATATTTTTTGATCTAGGGTAAACGAGACGAATCCAGCAAAGTTGATAAAAGTTTAGCACAAAAGGATGCAGAGGCAATTATGCAGGTATTCATGTTTTCTGAAGCAATATGTTATCTTAGCTACTATAGTAAATCCAGACGAGAAGGCTCTGTTTGTCATCTTCTCACTCCAAATGAGGGTTTAATGAGAAAACACACATCAGTAAACAAGCTTTTATTGTTATTCCTGTGCGCTTCATATAACTGAAACAGAATGAGCCATCGACAACAAGTTGTTCCATGTTCTGTGTACCTTTGCTGTTAGGAATATCGTTATCAGACGCTCAAATGCAGTACCGCTCGCGTGTACTGCGCACTGCACGAGCGAAACATGCAAACTGCGCGTCATTACACGCACCTGCGTGTAATAGAACATAAGATTTCCGACGAGCTCGAGCGAGCCACTGATCTTTGTTGGGTTTCTTGCGAAGTGATAATGTGTGCGTCTAAAACGAGTGCAAAATAACTCATCCTTTGGGTAGAAGACAAGATCCATTTTCTTCAATATTTTGATTTGGAATTATCATCACCGTTTTTTCCTTCCTTCTGTATTTTTAAAGGCTAGCTTCCTTGGTACGGATGAGGACAAATTTGTGCAGGTTTTCACGCAAAGAAGTTTCCCTCATCTCAAAGTGGTTTTCCAAGAATATAAAAAGGTAAAGCTGAGACAATTATACTGATTATGCGGTACGATTAAGTGTTCTAAAACCAAAACCAAACAGTCAATTACAAGGAAACAATCAGAACTGATAAATAGTAAAAAGAAACAAACTGGCTGAAGCGCTGGAAAATGTTACAGACTAAGTACAGATTGGTTTTGCATTTGATTGGTTGAGAGGATGGCAAGATTTTTTTTTTAGATCAATCACAAGGTGAAGCAGAATACAAACCCACAATGCTTTTAACACTCGTTGAACATTGGTCCAAAAAATCAAGAGAAGTGTAAACGTTTGAGGATGGAAGACGTCAAAACTGATTGCACGTGAAATAATTTTCTAGATGTACAAACCCAGAAATTGCCACTTTGGGCGTACTAAAGTTAGTTCCTGAAGTAACCTATGCCATCCATGGGTGACTGATATTGGTTCTTTTTTGAAACTACAGCTAACAAACCAAGAAATGGATGTATGCATCGAGGAGGAAATGAGTCAAGACCTTGAGAAGGGATTCTTAGCCTTAGGTAAAATATAAACTACTCGTAAGCAGTTTCAGTGTGGGCTTAACTGGCTTGTAAGTGATAGCTTGAGAGGGGCGTTTTGTTACGATTTGATGAAATGTTTGCTTGCGGGAAATGTTAAGGAGGAAGATGGTTCCATCTATTTCGTCAAGCTTTGTAGCCAGAGTGTATTTTTACCAGGATCAATATCCTTCTTGTTCTCATGATTCAAGAAAGAAGGAATTATGGGTGTAACTCTTATCCGTAGGGGGAGGGGAGGGGGAAGGAGGGGTGATTGCAAGTTACGATATGTGATACGAATTCTGCCCAAAACCTCATTTTCCTCTTTTGTTTCTTTAATAGTAAAGTACACTCGTGATCCTTCAATGTTTTACGCTAACAAAATTCAGAAGTCACTAAAAGAGGGTGAAACAGACACGCCAGGTCGAATCATTCTTACAAGTTCAACGGTAGGGCTTTTACACGATCGAATTAAAATGAGTAACTTTATTTTAAGTATAGATGTAATCAGAACCTCGTCGCTAAAAATAGCAAATGTAAATAACCTAAAGAATAGATTAGAATCCGAGCTGGTGGGATGCAAACTTGTTAGCAATTTATTACGTCTGCTATGAAAGAAATTTGTGAAAGGGATTTGGTTGAGGTGGGAACATCGTTGTTGTCACCGAATCCAGATTGCTAGGTTACAATTTTGCAATTCGTCAAACGTAGTTGAGTACATGGGAGTGGTGGTAAAAACAGAAGTATGGATACATCCTAACTTAATCATCACACCTTTCAGCCAAGCTACCCCGTGACGAAAAACGTTCCTGCTGGTGTCATCATACTTACACCTTCTTTCGTGTGTTTGTTCGTTTTAGGCTGAATTAGCAGACATCATGGGACGGTACAAAAAGCTTTCTGGAAATGACCTCTCTAAAGACGCTGAAGGAAAGTTCAGTGGAAATATGAAAAAGTTGATTCTACCCAAACTCAAGAAAGGTAAATATTTATTTCGTTTAATGGCTCATTCTTTCTTTGTTGCCGTCCAACATTAAAATGCCTACATTATTCCTTATATTTTTTTAATAATTTGTTTTCCTTTTTTTTTGATAGCTGGCCAGGAACAGAAAGAAAAGGTGAGCAAATTGTAACAACTGCCTAACTTGTAACCGATAAATTCTCCTGCGCTATTCGCTTCTGGGAAACGTGACTGAATTAAATTCACAGACAAACGAGCAAATGAACGAATACACGAATCAGTTCGAACGAGCACATGACCGACTAAGCAAACAAGGGAACGAGCTGCCGAACGAATTAACACTAGACAGGAAAACAAGCTTACGACCGCCCGAGTGAACCAACCGGCTAATCTTTCAATGAAATTTTAGACGTTTATGAGAATCATGACATTGAATGCTCACAAAAAATTCCGTTTAAATTTTTCATCAATGAAGGAAAAAGCTAGCAACAACTCGAAAAAGAAAAAGGAAACGGCTGACGTCAAACAAGTAGGCGGTGGAGGAAGGAAACCTACTGTTAACAGAAAACCCTCCCAGCAAAAGAAAACGCAGCAAGACGACAAACAAGAATATGCGGACCTACGCGCAGCGATCGACGGTGGGTATTGTCCTGAATTTCAGGGACACTATCTAGGAGAGGGATGCGGGGTTCTGTGCCAACCACTCTCTATTGTTCTTTGCAATAGATCTTCTCCTTTCAAGCTATTTAAACTAAATGTATGTTCTTTGTTCTTTTTTAACCTACGAAGCTAACGACAAAAAGAAAATAAAAGAGATTGTATGCCGGAATCTCAAGGATAAGGAACAGGCCAAGAAGCTTGTCGAGGACTACAACGCGAGATATGGAAAGGTAAATTTTGTATTATTCTTCATATCTTGATGTGAATTAATTAGGAAAATCCCCGTCGAGAGGGTTGATAGTGTCCAGAGTTTTGTCTTAAAACTTTTAAACCTTAAAGCGTTTTAAATAACTTCGATATGTTTTTTGTAATTTTTATCAGGAATTGTTTGAAGCATTGGATGAGAAAATAGATGAAGACCTTCTGGAAGCTTTAGCTGCCACGTCCTTAAACAAAGCTCAGCACGATGCAAGGACTTTGCACTTGGCTATGAAGGTGGGTCAGGAGTTTCTCAACGAATAACAGCTCGGGATCATTTCTCTTCTTAAATATCATCCAAAGGTCAAAATATAATTTAGATTATTCAATTGTGATTAGATTCCATTACAGAACGAAGAGACTACTAAAATTTTCCTCGATCCCAACATTTGGCTTCTTCGCTAAGGTGGCAGTAACGCCCAACCATTATGTACGGGGGACGGGTTCGAAGTTTCTGACGCCTGAATTCTCTTGAGCTTCTTTGTCAGCCATTTCTTTACTTGTAGAATTTGTGTCTTTCATCTTGAAGTAGCTGTTGTTCTCTTTAACCTTGTGACTTAATCTTGCCATTGACATTTGCACGCAAGTAACTACCAATCACAAACAGTACGCGTATCTTTTATACGTCGTCGTCAATATCGATGCAACAAAGGAACAATCAGTTAATGCTTACAGGGTCATAATTACCTTTTGTCACACACTGGACGTTGCCGGTTTGTAAACTTGCGGTTTGTTTATTTCTACAAATTTGTACTTGCCTTTAGGGTTTGTTCACCAAGGAGATCGTGCTAATTGAAGTATTCTCAACGCGAACAAATGCGGTAGGTATTTGTCATGTTCCGACCTCTTTTTTCTGTTTGAGATATACACTGTAGTCCAAAGATAATATGGGTCGTTATCTCATTGGCTTTCTATAGTCCTTGGTACATTTATATAGTAAGTCAATTTAAAATGGTGGAATGTGACCTGGGATTTTTACTGATAGCGTTTTCCTTCGCCCTCTGATCGGTCGAGAAAACTCGCGCCAACCTCAGAACTAAGTTTTTGTCAAATTAAAACCAGAAGTGACTCGGTCATTCACATTTCCCGCTCTTGAGGCTTTCAACGCTTATGTTTTCTCAATTTTTAATGGGCTTCTCGCGATATGTTCCTTTGTTTTGATTGGTTGTTGTGATGATTTGGTTTGGTTTTTAGCGTTGGATGCTCGAAGGAAACGTGATATAAGCTGGTGTGAATTGCGTTTACCGGACAATCTGCAGTGCACGTGCAGCCCTTTCGGTCACATTCTTAATGGATGCAAGGACAGGCTTATAGCCTTTGTGATCTTTTAGAAATATACTTTACTTGAAAACTTTCTCTCTTTTAATCAACAGGAAATCGCCGCAATAAGACAAGCCTACAAGAAAAGTAAGACATGTTTGAGTTTCTTATTTATGATTGAGGTTTTAATTTTTCTAATACCTTCAGCTATCCTCATAAAAGTTGAATATAGGAAACGTCATCTTTTTACTCTTTTTATCTAACAGTTGGCATTTGTGTTGTTGTCAGAGTACAGGAAGGAGTTGGAACAAGTTATCAAGGATGATACAAGTGGCGACTTCGAAACTCTGCTTGTTGAACTCAGCAAGGTTTGTGTGCTTAAAAATGGCCTCAGTATACCCGACAAACAAACACGGGAATGAATGAGGCAACGAAAGAACGGATCGATTAACGAGCAAACGAACTAATGGATACGAACAACCCTCTCCTTTCATCCATAGCTTACAATATGTTTTTCTTTGTCTATTTTCCTAAGTTAACATATATAAACACTGAGGTAAATGAAATGTGAATCAAGGAAAAATTTGTTGATTTCGTATTCCCTGCTTTTAGGGTCAACGGGACGAAGGCACTGATGTGAGTGACGATCTGGCACATAAAGACGCAGAATCTTTGTTGGAGGTGAGATCACTAGGAATCGAATCGAAATTGCTAAAGAGAGAGCACAATTCCCATTGACTAATTTTTGGAAAAGTCAAGAATCTTGCGATGGTTTAGATTACATACTTCTATCGTTGAAAGCGACCTTCCGCTTGCATCCTTTTAGCTCAGAGATTCACACCGCATCGTTGACCGTCTATCAGTTTTTAATTCTTAATTATTGTCAACAGGCTGGTATAAAGAAATGGGGCACAGACGAGGAAACTTTTATCACAATCTTCACTACACGAAGCTTTCCTCAGTTGAAACTAATGCTTCCAGAATACAAAAAGGTAAGCACTGAATTCAGTGTATGTTTTTGGTCACTGTTGTCTAATTTTTCGTCTGTTTTTCTGTCTAAATGAAGTTTGCTCATTGTCCCTCGACAAGTTTTTCTTGGCCTCATAGCTAATAAAGCTGACTTAGAAGTTACTAGACAAACATTTCCAGCCAACTTTTTTATAAGGAACTTGTGGAGGGAAAACTTATTATGAAGGCAATTTACTGATGCAAATGATTAAATTAGGGCAGTTGTCCAACAAATTGAAGGGTAAAATGGAAATTTTACCAAACCAAGTTTTTCTCGATAACTACCCTCGACAAGTTTGTTTTTCCAATTGCAAAGTTGACATTTTTCCTTGATAACTGTGCTTGATAACTGCAGCAGGTTGTTTTCCCATGAAAAATCATTTCGTTGGGTTGATAGGATTTTTTCCAATAACAAATCAAAAAAGCAGCGATGAAAACTCACCATGCAGTTTAGATTTGAGTTGAAAGTTTGAGATTTGACAGTTGGATTTGATTGTAATCCCCCTAAGGTGCTTTTGGGAAAACAATAGAAAACATGTTTAAATAAAACAAACAAACAAACAAAAACTTGAGTTACATCTATTTGCAGTGGGCCAAGTGTGAAATTGAAGACACAATCGACTCTGAGATGTCAGGTGACCTTCGGGATGGACTGCAGACACTTGTGAAGTGTATCAGAGATCAGAACCAGTTCCTCGCGGACAAGCTGCAAGTTGCACTTCAAGGCAAATCTACAGCAACAGTCGCACGGATTGTTTTGGGAGAGGTGAATATGTTATTGAGGGTATAACGTTTTCATAGATTGTTTCATTCTCCCCCAGCTTGTTTATTTTATCTTTTAGCAGTTACTTTATAATACAAATAAATCCCGTTCTCTCTTTTATGGGCCAGGCAAGAATACGTCTAAATAACAGAAAGTTCGAGATTTCCAGGGTGAGATTACAGTGCCAAAAAAAGAAAGAAATCATGCCGTTCCCAACCAATCAGATCACGCTTGTCTCTAATCACTTGTCACTGTACAAAACCAAAAGAAAATAAGGGAGCAGATTCCATTATTTTCCCTTAGTAAAACAGATTTATCTGTGCAACTTTTAAAAGCATTTCGTGAGAGAAAAAAATACAGTTTTACAGTATATTTTTAACCAAACTTCGTGCAATTAAATGTGGACATGAAAAGGGGATATTTAGATTTGTTAGCTAAATCAATTTTCTTTCTTCATCCCAGGGTGCGATTGCTGAGGTAGAGAAAGCATATAACCAAACCTACAAACCAAAGCTTGCAGCTGAGATCGACGCAAAATGTAGCAATGAGTTGAAGAAACTTCTATTACCGAATTTGAAAGGTATAAAATAAAAAAAAATTTTAGTTCTAAATCAATTGAAACAAATAACTTAAAATTTAGCTTTAATTATGCGTTTTGTTAAAGTCTTTTCTTTTTTACCGATTTATAAATTTATGTATGCATTCTGTTCAATCCAAAACGACTTCGATATTTCCTCGAGGATAATAATTTAATATTTAGAACTGCATGAAAATTTTTGGCTTGGGTAGGAGCCCTGGCTTTGAGTGTTTCGTCTGGCGGTAAACAATAAAGCATGAAGTTGGACTTTTTACATGAACGCACGGCATGCATGTTTTTATCGAAATATTCCACTTTTTGGAAATGACTTTTTAATACTGTAATTACAGAAACATTACCATACGAAAGATCTTTGTAAAGCGTGCAGATCCTGAAAATCTAAATCGTCCCATATAGGACACAATTATTTATTCCAATGTGAAATCATCTCGTACTTAATGGCTCGAAGAAGCTTAAGTGTAGAGCACAGTTAAACGTCCTCTCCATGAACACCATGTGGATATGCACGTATTGGCACCTAGAGGGCTCATAGTGCGGAATGTAGGCTTCTTCACGTGGACATTGTAAATTACAGGGCACAATTTTATCTCCCATCTGTAAACACCTTGTAAAAATGCACCTACTCATTAGATCGATAATTGTGAATTTAGAAACTGTTACCCCTCTGTGTACACATTCTAAATTAAATGGCACACTTAGAAGGTACTTTATGTAAGCACCTTGTAAAAATGCACTTTGTGACAAAGCACTTGTGTTGCACTTGTTATGTGTAGTAGATCCTGTAAATAATTCGTAAATCACCTTCCCACCTTTTAAGGTCTCCCTCACACCGTAACAACCGTCACGACGAACATTTCGTTCATGCGTATGGCGCTTTGAACTTCGATAACTTTTTCCACCATCTTAAAATCAAGATTTCGGGGAGGGGCATTGTGGCGCCCCCTCCCCTTTTTTTAATATCAATGCTGATGCCCCAAGGGTCGGGGTGCCCGTATTCCTCGTAAAAATACGTTTACCTCCGCCCTCACTCCCCGTCCTCTACTTGAGGCTGGACCCGCCCCTGATCTACAGGTTTGTTTCACTAGGGATAAATTTATCATGGGTTTAAAATTCCAGTTAAAATGTTTTTGGGTATTTAAATGATGATAAAGATTTTAAATAGAGGGAAACAAGTTTTTATCAACTTTAAAATCGAGCCTCAACCCACCCCGCAAAGAGATCTGAATAAAATCGGACCCTATATGGCGCAGAGGCCGGTATAACACCTAAAACTTTGGTGAACCCGTCACCAAAATTGAGCCCATATGAGGCAGGGGCTGCGAACGTCATGAAAGGTTAAAGAGAAATCCTAAGGAGATATGTTACGCCGTTAAAATTTTGTATCTTTTAAAGCGTTGCTTTTGGTTCGATACGAATATCACTGGAATTGCATACGGGCAGCCAGCTAGTTGTACGTCAATTGAAAAAAGCATATGATGTCCAAAATAGTCTTTTCTTTTTTTCTTTGTTTTTCTCCTTTTTATACAATTCCTTTCCACCTTTTTACACAAAAATATTAGAGAGGCAAACTAATTTTCTTCAGATAGAGTTCAACAGTTCCTTTTCTCTGTACTTCTCTTTCATAACACTTCCTTAACGTTTCACCCTTCTTTCCCAAGAGCTAATTCTTTATTGCAGTATATAAACAAATTGGCCGAGCCTCGGTCCAGCAGCTTTTCACGCAAAGTACAGTTTTGCGTTGTCACGGGCCGAGGGGCCACTTGATGACAACCACAGTTTCTCTACCTTTCTTTTTGCGCACCTCGTTCACAGGGGCTCAACTATTGAACAGAAAGTTATCAATGATGGCAAGAATTCTAAGGGGGGGGAGGGTACCCTCTCAAATAAAATTCAGCACTCAGTTACTAGTCATGTGTATTAGTTATCACAGGTAACTAAGTAAACACATGATGAAATAGACGAAAAAATATTGGCAAACCCAAACCGGAGCACGAAGCATAATTAAAAAAGTCTTTAAGCTCAAAGTTCCAACGTCGTAAATTAGCCCTCTGTATTAAGCGGACGTGCGCACCAAAATCGATGGTTCACAACTTCATCAAGCGGAGAACTAGAAGAGAAACTCTAGTGTTTTTTTCATCGATTTACATTGCCATATTGCGCTAAATACCTTTTTAACGTTAATTCAGTAACTGAGTTTTATTCCATCCACTCTTAACTGATAGACTTGGAAGTTCGCTAATTAGTCACTTATTAGTTATATAGTCAATCCATCACATTTGCCCAATTTTCGAAACTTGCATTTTAGCAGACGCCCTGCTCCTGGCAGAAACTTAAAGGAGTTGCGTGGGTTTTAACTTTTCAGACTTCGATCACATATTTTATCCTCAGACTGGTGCGCTGAAGAGCAGACATAGCGCGTGAACTTTCTTCCAAATGAAGCACAAATTTAACTTTTGCGAGAAGCCACGTTTTTCCTACAAACTTGAAGAAAAGGTTTTTTTTTGTACTTTTCTCACTACTATACCAGCTGATTCTACTCTAGAAGGAGCGAACTGTAAAATGTGACATAAAACCAGGCTTAAATTTCCATATGATATGATTTCTCTTCACTCTTCCGTTACTTTCCTAAAGTCATGCAAGTATTAGACTAGAGTTATCTGTAGATTGGAATTTCACTGGAATATATCACAAAATGTTTCACGATGTATCTGAAAAAAGGGTGGGACGTAGTTTTTTCAGTGGCTCAGGGATTTTCCTTGGCAAATCCTCCTTCAATTTCACATAGAAACCCAAGAAAAATAACATTGACTTGATCACTCGCGTGTTCCCCCAAGCTGTCTGCAGTGTGTAAGTCTTGCATATCTTGAAGTACTGTTTCTCACAAGAGGGCGGCAAGGGTAAAGCAATGAGACAAGATAAGAAGCCGGTCATTTTAAGGACTCCATGTATGGTTGAGAATTCAGGTTTACTGTAACTGATCGTAATAATAGATTGTCTGAACCGAGCTTAAGGTTGGAGTGATATTGATCGTGAATCGCAAAGGTGGGCTCAGTGGTATCGATGTTTTTTTTTCTGACCCTCAAAGTCTTGAATGAGTAATACTGCTAGCCAAGCCCGATGAAATGTTGTTTAGAAAATGTTTGATAGAGTAACTTCCCACTTGGGGCCGAAATAATACTTCTACAAGCTATACATGCTAAATGTCATACCAGCCAGCTAAGAAAATAAATGTGGTACTTTGAATTGTTACCTGTCATTTAACTCTTCATGATGATGATGATGAATTTTTAGAGCGCATTTTCCATATAAATATGCCATGCACTTAATTAACGGTACCCTTTGGGGGACTTAAGCCAGACTGCATTGAGCACTTTACAACTCAACGCTGTCATACGAACTCAAAACTCGTTTATGCTTTTAACTGCTTGAATTATCTTACTTATCTCCCCACACAACCTCACCACACAAATTTCCTAGCTTCGTTTCTCCAAAACAAATAACCTAAAATTTTATCAAATTGTTTTTTGCAGATACAGGACCTGACAAAGAACCAAAAAAGGTAGGACAGAAACTAACCTTTATGTGACTAAGCTTTTACTAAATCGTATTGTATCAACCTATATCAAAAGAAATGTCTACAGAATTTTAAAAGAAGTAGATAGAGGGAACTTAGATCCAACCTGTGCATTTTCCATGCAAATTTAAGATTAAGAATCCGAACAATTCATCCTAATGGCAAATCTTTGTAGAAGAAATTTTGATCCACGTAAGGTAATAGAATAAGTTTTCTTCGTAGAATGGAAAGCCAAGCGGCGAGAAACCCCCTGAAACCAAACCCAACACTGACAAGAAACCGGAAGTTGAGAGCAAGCCGAAAGAAACCGCAGCGGATCAGAATATGGAGACTGCTGAGAAACCGAGAGAAAGTGGTAAAGGGTCTGGTGAACAGGAAGGAGAGAAAAAGGAAGAAAGACCAAAACTGAACATTGAGAAGGTACAAAAATAGATTTTGCAACTATCGCAGACTTTCCTCGACTCATCACAAAATTGTGGCAGAGGAAGTCAGATTTAACTTTTAACGTTCTAATTACTTTCCTCCCAACCAATGAATTTGTTGATGAAAAGAATTGACGAGGGAAATTGGGCTAGAGTTGCGTCTGATTTTGGCTTTTACTTTTTCTTCCTAATTTAGGCCGAAAACCACGGTACTTTAAAGCCAGCGGATAATTTCAACGCAGCAGAGGACGCCGAGACTTTGAAGAAGGCCATGAAGGGATTTGGTGAGAAAATTAATCAAAGAGTGATTTTAGAAAGTCCTCGCAGATCAATCAGGGAGAGGCACGAAGATGTATCTTTGTTACCTTAAAATCCCCAATTTTTGCGGCGTAATGTCTCAGAGACTCTGCTAGAGATAATTGTCTCACAGAGTTGGATAACCTTCACACTGAAGCCTTCTCAGTCATGCGATACGCTTAGCCAAAAATCGTCTATAGCTTGTGACTTCCGACAACTATTTCACTCACCACAGGAAGTGACGAGGATGCCATCATGGCGGTTCTAGCAGCGCGAACAAATCATCAACGGCAGGAGATTGCTGCTAAGTATCAGCAGGAGCACGACAAGGTAATTATTGATGAACATGTAACTTCTAACATATCATATGAACACTTTGTTAACAGATGAGATATGAGAATGTACCACCTAACCAGAGGGAAACGTTTCCTTGATTTGCAATAAACTTCCGATGATGGAAAAACTTCAAAAATCTAAAATCAATATACAGGAAATTTGAAAGTTTGTATAAATTTGAAAATTGAGAGTATCTCTCTTTTGTTTAGCGTCCTCTCACCTTTTTTTAAATTTTTTTTATTAATTTTAACTCTTTACAGAATCTTGTTGATGATTTGAAGTCGGAGCTTGGTGGAAAGTTTGAAGATGCTATAGTCGCTCTCATGTCGACGCCACAATTATACGACGCTAACTCACTACATGATGCTATGTCTGTAAGTTGACTAGTAATCAAGGTCTCCATAGTCATGGGACGTTATGCATAGTATCCACCAAATTATTTCAGTAAGGAGATATCAAGTGAGATCAGCAAAGTCTTATCTTGGTTATACTTTAAGACAAAAACTGTGCCTTTGGAACCAGGTAAACCTTTTCCTCCTCCTTTTTAGGGTCTAGGAACAGACGAGGCTGTCCTCATCGAGATTTTATGCTCGCGTAGCTCGGAGGTAAGTATTTTCAATCCTTCTTGTAGTAAAGCGCAAAGCAAAAGACAATTCCATACTAAAATAGAAGCCCAGATATCTCTGCCTTTTCTACTTAAATAATAACCTAACAGTTCTAGATCTGGTATTTTCAATCCTGATAATGAAACTAATTTGACTGTTGTAATTTTACAGGAAATCCAAACGATCAAATCCACTTTTAAAGAAGGTAGCTTATATTCTTTTTGTCATCATATTTTAAATCACTCCTGCGATAGATAACGCCCTTGAATGAACTATTCATGACAAACAATTTATTTATTTTCCCTTCAACAGTTCATGGAAAAGACCTTGCGGAGGAAATCAAAAGTGAAACTAGTGGGGATCTTCAATCCACTCTAACAAAATTAGTGGACGTAAGATGCGTTCTTCTCTACACTAAAATATATCAAACCTGTTGGTTTCACTTGTTCAACGTTTGCCCCTTTTATTCTCAACTTTCTTTATAGCTCTGTACCTTACTTCACGATTGGAGTTCAGTTTTCTAGCTCCCCTTTCCATTGCTTTCTTCTTTTGTTAAGAGCAGTTTGTTCTCGGAGCCAAACGAAAAAGACACTGAAAAGAACCCAGCTATCATAAATAGTGCCTCCCCAATGATCGCATTCTATCTGACAAGGAGAAACACGTGTTCGATAGAGTGATTGTTGTTCTCTAAATTTAATTCAAATAAATCTTGTTGTGATCTCTGAGTACAGTGTTCAACTAAAATGTCACTAATTAGGATTTTAATTGATCCCTTTTTGTAGGAGAATCCGTGACAAGCTTGGCTAGGTTGAACGCTCATCAGAAATTACTATTTAAAAAAAAAAGTTAAACGCACGTTTTTCGCTTCTTCTTAAGGGTTTGCTCAAACCTTCTGACACTTAACCAATCCTTACTTTCAAAATACATTACAGATCTAACCCTTGAATACTACTTAACTTTTCATAGGGAAAGCGAAGTACTTCAGAAAAGGTCCATGAAGATCTTGCTTATGAAGATGCTACGAAACTTTTGGAGGTTAGTATAAAGCAACCTTGGTGTATAGGATCAACACAGTGGACAAACAACAGTTTATTGGTTACTGATCTTTTAAGTTCCTACACGAATTTGCAGGGTTTTGTTATATCTCTTGTCTTTACTCTTATCTTATACAAGAACATTAGTCCAAATCAAATGTAACAATAATACACCGTAAAAATGTAAACTTGAATAAAAGCTTTTTCTTAATACATTTTTTATGTCCTTTAGGCTGGTGAAGACAAGTGGGGGACAGATGAGTCTGTGTTTGTTAAAATTCTTACAACAAGAAGCACCACGCAGCTGCAAGCAACATTTGAAGCGTACAAACATGTGAGTTAAACCCCCTCAATGCGCTTCATCTTTGTATAGTTTTCTGAAGTAAAGCTACATTTGTTAGAAAATGATTAGAATGTGAAATTGTGTTGCCTAGTTCGATAAAAATATGTTTAGGGTGTTTTCAATTGCTACTCAACGTTCTTATCGTTCAATGTTAAACGACGTTAAATTCAGTCTTAAATTTTGCGTCCCCGTTGAAGATTTGAACCGCACAAACCCGTTTTAATAATTACGTGTAACTCTGATGCGTGGATAATCTACCAAAAACAATTAGGGTAAAAAAAAAAACCACAAACTTCATCTGTAACAACCGTTTTGCACACAACTCTCAGCTGATAAACCCTGTCGAACTGAAAGCCTTCTGCTCGGCCAACAAAATTATAATGCGGTCAACGATGAAACCATGGTGATGATAGCACGGGTGCGGGATAAGGGGCTCCCCCCATTAAATGACATATCGGGAAGTCGAAGAAGTTGCGGCCCGCTTTTACGGATACCACAAAGCTACTGATTTTTTATATTCAAGTACAAACAATGATGCAACTCAGTCATCGTTTCTCTTGCTGGCAATTTCTACTCAATGTTACGACATGATTAGTTTTAAAGTTAGACAACTACTTGTTACCAGCTGGCGTGTTGATACTTAACATTATCAGATTTCAAGTAGCCAAGGGATGTTGTTGACTTTTTTTTATCTCTTTGACATCAATCCCTCAGGTTGCCAAGTGTGATATCATGGATTCTGTGAACTCTGAGCTCACTGGAGATTTCCACGATACCGTTGAAGCGATAGGTACAGCCAAAAAAATTGCTTTTAATATCTCTAAGACTCTACTTAACCTTCCTATCCACTGACCCCTAAGTTAATAACACTTCCCCCCTCCCCCCCTCTCAAACCTGTGCCTTTTAGGATCTCCTCCCGAAATGGTTTTCCAACAAAGTGTTTATCTTTGCGTGAACTCCAATAATCCAAAAAATATTAAATCCACGATAAGAACATTTAATTATCTCTCGATTGTGTAGTGTGATCTTCTTGGTGAGAGTAATCCAGAGAGGGAACGTTGTCACCGACCGCGACTGAAGTTTTGACAACCCGACCGAAAGTCATCATTGGAGTCAATTTGATACTGATAATGACTTCTGCTCAGCTTTTCAATCACTGTCACTAACAACATTACATGGATGATGATTGACAATTAAACAACAAGATCAACTGTTTCTTCCGGGTTCAAACCTTTCACGGTATTTTCTTTTTCTTTTTTCTAGTTCGATGTACTCGAAATCCTCCGCTGTTTTTCGCTGAAACGTTGGAAAAAGCAATCAGTGGTATAGGATCTGACAGCAAAACAGTCACTCGTGTTGTGGTCACAAGATCAGAGGTGATTTGTTATGAAACTATAATTCCCCCTGCAATATGTTTCTTTGAACATTAGAGGAGAGAATTTGGTGTGTGATCAGGATAACGCCTTCCAGTTGACTAAATTATCTGTTCTCATGACCCCTTTGCAGAAAACGCTGAGATTACTTTGTCTGACCACCTAAAAACCTTAAACCCCTAAAACACTCCAACATCAGCATGGATTTTCTCCGTTCTGTTCTTCGTAAATTTTCTCTGGAAATAACAGGGTGAATTTAATTAAAAATCAAGAGCTTATGGGCATTCGTTTCCTTTGTTCGTATGAGTTTAATGCTTGATCCATTAATGATAGTGTTGTGACAAATTAGAAGCTAATCACCCTCAGGCTTAACTTCAACCAAGTCTAAATTCCTTTTCTTGTTTATAAAACTGTAATTTATGGTAAATTCTATTTGACTTTCCAACAGACTTGGCTTACTGTTACTATTATGGCTTATTTTACTCCCCCCTAGTTTCCGCGGCCCTTATATTTATGCTCTTTCATCATCATCATTATTATTGTTATTAAGATTCGCTTTTTAGTTTGTTCTTTTTTGGTTAATCTTTTTGTTTGCTTGTTTGTGTAGGTTGATCTTGCTGAGGTTAAAACAGAATATCAAAAGAAGACAGGACAGACGTTAAGGACTGCGATAGAGAACGAATTGAAAGGAGACCTTGAAAAACTATTGTTACAGATCGTCGGTGATTAGCAATCGACAAAAGGAAAATAACCAACTGTTGCTTTTGAGTAACCGTTAAAAACAATTGTAAATTTACACCATATTGAATTGTGTCAAGAATGGACTTTGACAATCCTGTGCACATATTAAAGAATTTTCACAATGGACAGTTTCGAGGATGTTTAGAGTGGACTGCAAGGGAAATTATTCACTTTTTTTAGAAAAAAAATCAGGAAGGCAGTCTTACATCAAACTTTGAGAAAACACTCATCAAGTTGGGTAGACTAAGGAATTTTATTTAATAGTTTGTAACACACACAGTTGAAAGAATTCTATTTATCCATACATGCACTTTGCATATTTAGAAACCCTAAATTTTATGAAGGATCTTTTATTGTTCTTACATAAACGAAACCAAAGCTAAGTACATTTAGTTATAGAAATCATCACAGTCATTACAATTTTAACTTAGGGTCTTAACATTAGCAGGCAAGTCAAGAATTTAGGGAGAGCGACTAAACTTTTGAGTCTGTAAAACATGTTTCGACAGAAACTTCTGTCATCTTCAGTTAATTGCTGTACAAAGCGTTGGAAGTTGAATTATAGTAAGTAGAACAATGCTAATTAAGATGAATAGTGACAACAAGAAAAGAGGTAAAGGATGAAAGTGTGAGAATTAAAAATATAGTTTTAGATTTACATGGTGTAATTTTAACTTAATTTGTAGTTAAAATTCTATAGTACTTACTCTCATTATTTAAATTTAGCGTAATAGAAATTATATTTTACTTTTCAGCCAAAAGTTTTAGAAAATATATAACATTATGTCAGCTTTGATTTGTTCTTTGCTTTATCTCTTTTTCTTTTCAACTTTGACCTATTATATATGATGTAACTTACAACCACACAAAATCTTCCTAACAACCTTCGCACTTTTTCAAATTTGAGTTTTCGTTTCGAATCGCCCTGGATCGTTCATCACAATTAACGGTTCAATTTTGGGAAATGTTTGCCCCTTGGGGGACTGGTAATAGTCAAGTGTAATAGCAGAAAAGTTTCTGAGGAGAGATGCATATCCCTCCCCACCCCACCCACGTATAGACCTATTGCAGCCCTTCAAGCCCATGGTAAAGTGATTTGTTTGGACTCCTTCGAACAATCTCGTATGGCTGGGAAGAGCTTCACTCTGTTTGAATTCTCATTTGCTTTTACGTCTTGTTTGAGGATACTTTGCAACTGTTCTACTGAAATTTGCCTCGTGTGCATCAGTTGAGGATCTTCTTCGTTGTTCCCAATCACCGCAAAATTCCCCGTCACAGTTCCATTTTTCGAGTCAATACAACAACCAGCCGTCCACAAAGATACTGGAATGGCTATCGGAGGACTATCAGGAATGAGATAATTATCTTTGATATTAGCCAACCAAGGTTGTCTCTTAGGATCTCTCGGCCAAATCGGCCAGTCAGGTTCGGTATGAACGAATGACGTGCCGGTTAGAAGATACAGCTTGCCACGATTCGGTATGCAGTCATTTCTGGCATAAGATCGAATCTTGTTTTCAAACTCAAACCACTCTCCCATGTTAAAATCTGGCCGTTGTGGAACAGCGTTTGTGTAGGTGAAAGTCGATAGCCAACCCTCGTCACCTTTTCCGGTGTTTGATAAAGTAAGTGCTGGTACCAATTGACCTCTAATGTAAGGTAAGCTCGGATATATTGCATCACTTCCCTGATTTTCAATGCCTATTTTTTTAAGGTAAAGGAAGATGTTAAACATTTGTGACTATTGTGTGAGGTTAGAAAGAACCCGAGCCTCTCGTAACGATTCTACCTTCAGCCTCCATTATCGGTTGCTTTACCCAACGAACAAGAAACTATATAAACTAGCGTGCAATTTCTTTAATTGCACGCAGCTCTCTTGTGAGGACCATTTCGTGATTTCTTTTGTATTTGTCATCAAGATGTGTGGATGATGTATGATTCGAACCTCAGCCACTTCCGATTTTGCGACAGGATCCCAACATTTTGAAAATTTCTGAAAAAAAGCTATTTTAGCTCATGATTTTAAGCAAATACCTGGTGTTTTAGCCCACGAAGCTGGGCGAGCTCGATGCTGGAAATCAACATCTTTGGCTGTTAAGATGTAAGCTGAAAATACGGCCAGTCCCAAACTTTCGTCAAACATTGTTCCAAATTGACTCCTGCGTTTTTCTTCAGGCCTCTGACAGATATATCTAATATTGGGATTGTGCGAATTGCTTCTTCGCAAACCTTCCGGTGGTTTCATACCTACGAAGAATCTTCGGTAGCAAATTCGGTGAGGCAAATAGGAAACTTGTTTTCGAGGGTACCCAGGATAACATTTCTTGGCGTGATTTCCTGCGTTGTTCCTCATTTTCAGAGAACGGCAATCACCTGATCGATAAACAAGAACGATACAAATAACTAAGGCAGTTAATTCTCAACGATAAATATAGTTTTGTTGTATATAACATAGTATAATTACGGCAAAGGTTTCTCGTGTTCTCTCAAATCTAAGTGTGGTCAAGTGGGTATGCAAAATAGCAATGGGCTTATCCGTCAGTATGAAACACGATGGCTCTAGATCCTTGACCAACCTAAGCGCGTCTAGGAAACCCTGTTAGCTTTAATTTCTTACGAACTAGCCCTGCAAGAAAAATAAAGAATCACGCTTTCATGGCACTCGCTATATACAAAGTGAGGCAAATGCTTTCTTACCTTTGTTTTGACTGCTATGCAAACTCCTAGCCAAAACAGAAGGCGTTATCAGCAAGAGTGTGAACAGAGAGGAGAAGGACTTGACAAAAACAGCTCTCATCTTGAATCAGAGCGATTGAAGGAGAAGTTTTTCCCTACTATAGATTTACTTGTGCCATGACGCAGCTAATTGGATGGTTCGTCAAACTCGTTAATAACCACCCTCGATGATTGTCAGTTATTCTAAACATCCAGTGCCAATGTCAAGTTAATGGAAGAAACAATATGATCACCACACAACAGGTGAACAGTGTTTAACTTTACTTAACAAGACTCAAAACAAACACCAACAATCGAAGGAGCCTGCGTTATATCTACTTCGTAAATAAAGTGCAGTTAAAGTCTTCTTAATACAAACACGAGTCTAATTAAATGAAGTTGAAACCAACAAACAAAGCCTTTGAAAATATCGCTTTTGAGAAAGAGCAAAATTTGTAAAAAATTTTAGAGAAAAAGATAATCTTTACTTGCGGTTTTTTTTTCTCCTTAACGGTTAGAAAAGTGTGCTATTCATTGGTCCAGCGGACTTCGGAAAACTCTCAAACAAATAGTTGGTAACCTTTTAAATTTTTTTTCAGTGTGTTCAAATTTAGTTCCGGTGTTTGTCTTTATCATTATACATTAAGACACTAAGTTTTTAGTTTGCTAGAAAATTGGTTTATTGAGAGAGCTATTTACCTGATTTTCTTGATCCTCTAGGCGGGTTTGCAAATATGACTTTTCGGCGAAGTTTTGGTTAGGAAAAGTGACTCGAGGAAGCACAAGATCTTCTTTTAGAAGGAGATATTTATAAAACGTTGTTAAAGTTTTTTTTTATGACCCTTTAGATTTGAGAGTAGCACGATGCATATATGGGGGGAAGGGCTGGGAGAACTCAACAGGGAATAGCTCTATTACTCTGAGGGGTAGGGGGAGGCCTTAAAATATATGGGGGGAAGAGCGGGGAGAACTCAACAGGAAATAGCTCTATTGTCCTGAGGGGTGTGGGGGGGGGGGAAGGCCTTAAAAATGTGGTTTCTATGTTAGACTATAGTTTTGCAATATCTGGTGGCTGCACTACCTCCATTTTCTCCTTAGTCCATTTTTAAATGTTTTGGCATTTTGGATTAAGCCCATGTCCCCAAAAAAGGACCATCGATTTCAAAGTTCTGAGAGTTTGCTGAGGAAAAAAACAAATAAAAAAACATCTGGTGGACAACAAACCAGTTCTAAACTTTGATGATACCATTTCTAAGATGTCGCAAAACTGCTCAAGGATGGGCGCTGGATTCAAGTTTGACCGTGTCCTAGTCATGTCCACAAATTAAGGGACGCATTGCACAACTGCCATTAAAGTGAAAAAAAAAAAGATTGTTTTCTTTGATCAGCTGTCATAAGAACTCATGGTCGAATCAGTGGCCAAATTTCCGGAGTATGCTGCAGTTTCTAGGAAGTGTGACGAATTTTCGTGGTAGTTACACGCATATTTTTGGAAAAAAAATCCTTTCTGCCATGCCAGAATGCATGTATATTCGGCGCCAGCTTTCTATGCCAGTCTCATGCGCTTCCCGTAAATCTGCTTTCATTTCCTGAAAGTGTACACATGTTGTTTATTAATTGTCAATCTGTACAAATTACTCACAATTTCAAAATCACCTCAGACGGATAATTCTCCTCTCAAATCTCTTTGTTTACCATAAAAAAATGTGAGATCATACAGATTGCATAGATTTTGGGAAAAACCGTATTTATTTCATGTAGACAACGCAACAATTTATAGATTACTTCTCAAAGTGCCGGAAGTATACGGCATAGTTTTCTGGCATCTCTAATTACAAACTCAAAAATTTGCAAGACAATGTAGGTTTGTGAAATGTGTCTATGAAATACTCTGGTTTCTAAAGATACAATGAATTCAATGGATTAGCAAGGACAGTGGCATTGTCTGAGGATTGTTTAAACTGAGGAGTTAGGTATTCTACTAATTAAATTACGAAAGGTGATATAACAATTCGAGTTTTCCATTCGCAGCTATGTTGAGGGCAGACGTTGCTGTTTATATTGCGTTCGGGTGATAAACAATTGCAACGCAAGAAGTTTGTCGGCAGAGGTATTTCCGTACTTTCAGGATCTACTTCAGGAAACCATTACAACTTCGCATGCATTTTCAACTCAGTTGCCAACGGACTTGACAAAGATGGCACAGTCGGGAAACATTTTGGAGAAGAAATGGCAGCAGAT
The DNA here is from genome assembly GCF_964200805.1 of Pocillopora damicornis. Taxonomy (NCBI): domain Eukaryota; kingdom Metazoa; phylum Cnidaria; class Anthozoa; order Scleractinia; family Pocilloporidae; genus Pocillopora; species Pocillopora damicornis. The sequence goes on from NC_142676.1 coordinate 1,346,879, forward strand.
GACTTACGAAAAACACCGACGGAGAGTAAGAACATTATCAATTCATCTTTTACTTGAGGGAGAAACAATTAAAGGAATCAAAGTAAAGAAATCCTGTCGGTGTTGTAATTTCGTGTGTATGTTTTGGTGTTTGTGTCAAGTAACAACAAGCAAACCTTACAATGTCAAGAGTTGTTATCTACTTTAGAAAATTCAATGAGTGTGAGGTTTGTCCTCAGGAAATAAGAGAGCTTTATTTAAGGTACTGTAGGTTATGCATGAATCTTTGAAAATTGGCTTTTGTTATCCCTTCATTACCTTGTTTACTTTGTTAATGCAGTTGTTATTGTGGTTTACCATGAGGTGTTTTTATAGAACTCCATTGCTCGAAAATACGTCTTCCCCTTGAAAATTGTTGTTAAGGAATTGTTTCCATAAAAGTTCTACTTGACATGCTTACCAAATATTTGAGTAATTTCTCAAAACAGAGGAACCTACATTAGATTTTGAATCTCTAGACTTACGCAATGAGCGCGCGCTTGGTACAAACAGAAACCTTCACGCATGTCGACAAGCACTAAAAGGAGCTTAAAGGACTTTGATTGCCTAAATAATTTACCAGTCAAAGCCTCGTTCAGTATTTTCATTGTTGTGGTACTTTTTGAAGTACTTTTTCTCCTGCAGCTTAAAGAGACAAAATCTACGTTAAAAGAAGAAACCACACTTCAGTTTAACGACGAAGAGGCCCAGATGCAAATGAGATTCAGGCGGATTATGGTGAGCTTTCCTAATTTTCTATCGAATGTTGAAAATAACTCGGGGCTATATTGATTTTTTCTCTCTCTTCGCTCTGTGATTGTTCCAAAAAAGTCACGCTTCACTCTCAAATAATCATCGCAATCCGATGACTGACTTAGAATAGATCGCGATTTAGTTACTTAAGTTTTTCCGCACTTCGTGAAGTTTTCTTGTGTTTACTTTGAGATCTCATTGGTTGCGTGTCAATTCTTTCTCTTTTCCTGACTGCCAACCTTTGTTAGCGTCAGCTAGAGTGCACATAAAAATGAGAATTTTAATACTTACACATCTTCCTTTCCTCGGTACTAATTTAACATGGTGACTGTTCAATAGAGAGGATTTCATATTTTGGAGGTCCAAAGGAAGACCATTAAACAGATATCATTTAAGTATTTTAGAGCGACTGCACTCTCTGGCTGTTTTCGTCAGTCACTGATGAATGTTAATTTTCTGTGGTCCTCTTTTGATCATTACAGGCCGAAGAGCAACGACAGGCTGTAATCGAAAAACAAAACCACAAGCTACTGCAAAGAATTGTGGATATTATGACATCGAAAAAGAAGAGATTTCCCGTGACAAGTACCAACGAGACAAAGAGAAAGGTATAACGAGTTGTCTCGAGGGTCATCCCTTGAGGAAAAGAGATGAAAGATGACTCAATCGGCAGACTTGAATAATTATTGCTACCTCGCACTTACAAGATATCATCTGGCCAATTCTTCAAACCATATCCAAAAACCAAGAATAAGAAAACCATCAGCAAATTGCTAAATTAGAAGGCGTCTCACATAGCTCACGTTTGGATCGTGTAAAAAATATCTGCCATCTATCTACGGATGAGGCCTTATCTAAAAATCAGATCACGGTGAATACAGTAGTTCAGCATTAGTTTTCAAACGGGTATTCCCACAGTTTCTTGGTGTATTGGGACACTTTGTGGAAGTATGTTGTTTAGGCCAATCTATTAATACTTTTTACTCGTAAACGGAATTGCTCCATGGCTCGAATTTTTGTTAAGTATTTTGTAGTGAACAAGGGCGATTTGTTTTTATCTCATGGGTCATTTATTTGTTGTTTTTCAGGTCAGCGGAACAGTTCAAGCGGCAGACAGCTCAACAGGAAAACCCAGACAAAGTACTGTTAAACTACCAGCAATTAACGGTTCTTCATCAGCGAGTGGCTCAAAGTCCTAACCCTCCAGAACACCAAGAAACTGTGGGAATACCCGTTTGAAAACTAATTATTAGAAACATTCATAAAGAATAGAATTACAGCGTACTAACATTTTTGCAATCTTCTACCCTGTTATCCTTGTGTGGCCGTTTTTTTGCAGTGTAAGCATTTTACTACCGGGAAATTTGAGATCTAGCTTGCGCCGCCTCAGTTCCGTGATCTACGCGGAACATCGTTCAGTGAGCCAACCGGCCTCGAGATGAACAAGGTGGCGCACCGATTTAAGCTCTTAGCGATTCCAACAATTTTTTAAATTCCTCGTTTCGTATGTCGAACAGCGTATTAGGATTCAACTCACAAATAGACTAGGAAGAGATTATTATGTTTGATTGGTGAATGATTAATGGACAGCGCCTTAAGATAGCAATTGCCTATCAATCACTTGTCCACATGGTACAAACATTTTACTCCGAACGTGGACAAAACAAATACAACGATACGTTTAATTCTAACGTGAAATAATCATATCTTGATGAATGAGATTTCTGATTGAACATATAAAAAGGAGAATACAGTAAAATTAGAATTTACAGAACAGGATTGTCATGCGGGAAATTTTCTCGTGACGTAATACAATTGGAAAAAGCGAGGAAGCTTACGAAAGAGCACAGCAGAGCTGAATTTTCAATAAGTTGTCTCACTTGTAATTCGCAGTGTATTTGTTCCCAAGTAATGATGAACTTACCCACTTCCCCCTGGGGCCATTCTTGCAGTATAACTCTGCACCCCACTTCTATTGGCTGAACTGCTGTCTAACTCGCATCCAATACCGCACGCAAAACCCTTAGAAATTTCTCGAAGCAAGATAGCGAGAATATCCCGTCCACTTATGTAAAAAAGGTTACTTCGCTGCGAGCTAGAGACAAAATGTGTCTGCAAGCCGGCGTTTCCCCGCGCCCCACATGGCCACTGACACCCAAAGTCGAATCAGTGGCATTCGCCTGCTCTTCCACCAATTGCATTTTTCGTTTGGGTTACGTTTTCTCTCGTATTGACCCACAAGTGCGATTAGGAATTCACTATGTCTTGTAGGCGTGAGCGTCTCTTATAGTAAAGAGCTCGACACCTGGGAGGCCAAGCAAGCAGTCAGCGGTCTTATTACGTGGATTTCCCAGTTTCCCACTCCTCTGGTCGCCATTTTGTGAGATCCTTCATTTTCCCTATGTCGAATCGCGTGTTACAGTAACTCATTAAATATTCTTCTTGAGAATGAGTTTTCGAAGTCATTCAGATAATGGACCAGGTTTTGTGGGCATTAAATTTTGCCAAGAATGGTAAGACTGTATTTTTGCGCTGGGTATTTGGTAAATTACCTACAAATCATTCTTATGTTTCATTTGCTTGTCGATTGTTAAATTTAACTTGTAAAAGCTTATGGATAAATTAATTCTTTTCCTTTGTAGCAACAACATGTTGTACCCAAAGGAAGACAAAGATAACAAGATACTGTTATATGCAGTAAGTTAAAGTTTCATTTCCTGAGAACTTTCTATCATTCGGCGGAATTATGGCCGATCGACATCAAGAAAAACTTTATTGTTTTTCACAGATTGTCTATTACATATAGCTTCTGACGCGTGGCAAAATATTCAGTTTTAAAAGGAATTATAGCAGTTCAAGTACACTCATCTACACGTGTCCTCAAACATTACTGTTTTTAAAATATATAATTACCATGTGAACCTGTTGCTGGGTTGAAATGTATCTACTGGTAATTGGAAATCATCGATCTGCAGTTTACAAACCAACAACCCACTTTCAGTTATTTGAAATACAACTTAAAACAAGATACATCACTATGAAGCATTAGAGAACATGAAATTTGTAAGATTTCTTCCCCCTGCCTTTGTTTTTACAAGAGTTTCAGCAACTCTTTCCTTAAGTGGCAGCTGATGTTGTAATAGGTGGAAGTGTCTTAAGGTGAAGCTTAAACATGAGCCCCTACTTGTAGGCCAAACAGAGGGTAACAAGTAATTTGGTATTATCAATTGAGTTGATAATGTAAATTGGCCACTGCAAAGAGTGTGAAAGGTGCCTTTTCTAATCTTTTCCCTTCATCAGAGTGAATATGGTCTGCTGTTATAAAATCTGTGGATTGCCACTAACAGGCTAATATTAAACCACTGGCTTAATGTTGATTTCACAATGTAGAAAAAAATGTTGTTTTATAAAGTTTTCTTTGGGGATACCTTTCTTAGTGTAGAAATTGTGACTATCAGCAAGAAGCCGACAACAGTTGCATCTATGTGAACAAGATCACTCATGAAGTCAAGTAAGTGGGCCATAGCCAGACCAAATGCAACATGCATTCAACTCTTTTTTCATGAAAGCTTGATATCAGGTGCAAGGAATTTTGAACAGGAATTTCGACTTTGTATATCTTAAGTATGAGAGTAATTTTTATAGTAATGAACACTACTTAAGCAATTGTTAAAAAATTAAAGTTGGAAAAAATAGAAATGCAGGCTTGTATAGGAGTTGAACTCGTGACATCTGTGACATATTTCTTGTTAGATTTTTTAGAGTGTACTATGGCTGAATAATTTTTATTAGTTGTGTCATATTTTGACAATCTCATAGGCTGAGTCAAAATACAAACAATGATGTGTATTCCTTTGAAACAAATAACACAAGAGTGGCCAACCTGTCAAACAGGTTTTTTTACACCCCAAAAAAGAACTTTCCAGATAACAACTTGCTATATTGCTCAATATTTGTGGTTGATTCTTGTGTTATTCATACTCTGTTTAGTGCAGTTGGAGAATAAGTGTGTTTGGTCCCTCATAATTGGGCCAAAATACATAGCATGGAGAAATAATTGAGACAAATTCAATCTTTGGATGCACCAACTGGCTTTTGGTCGCATAAATTGTCTGTTTAGATCAGTCAGTGTTCTTATCTTTCCAAATGAATCATAACAGTCCCTCATTCACATATTTGTGTTATGATACAGTGAACTGACACAGATTGTAACAGATGTTGTTGCTGATCCTACATTACCAAGAACAGAGGACCATTTATGTCCCAAGTGAGTGAACTTCAGTTTGGCACAAAAACTGTTTTCTACTGGTTGTTTTTTAAAAAAAAAAAATAGAATTAGTTGACTTTTAAACAAAGCAAGGGAAAATTTCACAGCAATCCAGTGAAAATTTGCATTTACTGTTGGTGGTTTATTTTGCTTCACAGTGGTCTATCAGGGGTCAAAACCATACCTCTATACCTGGTGCACTGTGTAACCAGTACGCAGAGTCATTCTAAATGCTGCAATGTAACCATGCCTTGTCATGGTTAACCCTTTAACTCCCATGAGTGATCAAGACAGAATTTCTCCTTACAATATCAATACAATATCAATCAGGCAAGCAATGAGAATAAAGAAAACTACCAATTTGGGGATAATTAGTTGATCCAATACTAAATTCTTTGAACTAACATTATAAGAGTTGTATGGTTGACAGTAAGGAGAATTACAAATTTGGTCTGGGAGTGAAAGGGTTAAAAACTATTTACTTGTTGCTCATAGAGTCATTTGTCATAGTTACTTAACCATTTAACTCCCAAAAGTGATTTCCATGTCACTTCTCCTAATAACATCCATACATTATCCAGCAAACAGGTAATGAGATTACTCAAACTTGTCAGGTAGAGGTTATCTTGATCTAACACCAAATTCACTTAACTAGTTTACTAGGAAATGTGTAGCAGCTAGAAAGGAGAATTAACAATCAGATCTCAATCAGAGCTAAAGGGTTAATTTGCTTGTATAAATGTACCTTTGTTTGAGAAACTACATGTATCTTAAAAGAGTAGCACAATACTTGAATTAAAAGAACTGTAAGTTTCTTTGCTTTAAGTAGTCTTCAGGGATTTCAAAATTTATGAGTTCTTAGTGTGTACTGTACAATTCATAGATCGGTTCCCATCCATACTTCTGGTTGGACTGAGGCTCTGTAAGTGAACAGTGTCTTGCTCAAGAGTGTAGCAGCACAGTGGCCCAGTCTCAGCCCGGACCCTGAATATTTGATCAGCTGTTCAACTGATTAACATTAGACCTCTATGCCTCCTACTGATTTAATACATACACATTTTCCTCTTTTTTGACCATTTTTTATTGTTTTAGATGTGGTCACAGTGAGGCAGTGTTTTTCCAATCACAATCCAGCAAAGCAGATGTAAGTTTTTTTTTAATCTACTGTTAATCTAACCAACCTGTTGATATTCAGTACGTATTATCTATCAATTTTTTTCTCATATTTCCCAATCAAGTCCCGGTAAACTCGGTTTTGAAATTTCAACCTTCTGCTTGAACCAATCTGAACATATCCTTTTTTCTCATTGTTTTTTAACAGCAAATGAGATTGTACTATGTGTGTACAGCGGTTAACTGTGGAAACAGGTGGACTGAATGAGAGACAACTCGCTGAACTTCAACGTACAGTGAAAAATTATAAAGGGAACATTACCAACTCCTGCTGCAGACGTCCTAATGGCTCATCAGGAAAAAGCAAGATGAAACCATTATTACTGTTCGAAAACATTTAATGTTTAGTATAAGAAGAGAGATACTGTGTGTTTTTCAGTTCACTTAGTTTTTCGCTGTCCTAAGTAATGACGTGGTTAGCACCGATTCCACATTATTTTTCCCTAAATTAAATTTTAATTCCTATCGATTTCATTGCCCGTGAGGAAAAGGTTTAACGAGTCGCTTGGAGATTTAAGAGCATGCACATTGTGATAAGTTTGGTGCGGTCGTTCGTGAAAAAAAGATAATTAGACTCAGCAGGCTTTCTGTTTTGTTTCATGATTGATAAGGAATCACAGAATGTTGTTATAGGAGTAGTGCTGCGATTCCAAAAAGAAAATAAAATCTTCGAGTGGATTCGAGTATTGCCTCTCAGACACTAGTCGAGCGCTTCTGCTACGTTGATCCAGATTGATCCCTATGGTTCACACGCTGTAGAACGTATGTATTCATTTTAATTGTGTAAAAGGCTGTCACATGGCTCCGTGGTGGTGCAGGTGTCGAAGTGCTCACTCTTCTCATTTGTTCAATTTTCCTTCCATAGTATCGTTACATATGTAACATTTTATTCCATGGACTCGGAAAAGCTTGGTTAAATTTGAATTTAAGAACAGTGCAATTAATTCTCTAGGTAGACCTACGATGGAGGAACCTGCGCAGACTATTTTCAACGTTAAAACCAGTTCCTTGCTTCAAAATTGCGGCTGAAAAGAGGTATCTTTTCATTAGCCAGTAATTCATGTGACCTGTCTACAGGTCTGTAACCCATTAGAAGCATCACACCTCGGCAGTAATGTTCAATAACATCAATTTCATGAGGGTGCACTTTCCATCTCCAGCGGTTTGCTGCCAGCCATGCGTCATCCTTGGTGCATGTAGCTTGTTCTCCGTCCTGTGCATGATTACAGGCACTCCTGCTCTGCCGTGTTGTCTCGTTAAGCCAAGTCCTCACACTATCCAGGACAGACAACCCAGCAAACTCGTAGAGAGCTGAGAGTTCTTTCAACGGGTCCAGTGCTAGGTCTTCGTAGCGTTGGAATTTGATCCGGTTGCGCAGAGACTTCGGCAGTTTTCTTATAGATTCCAAGTTGTCTTCAGTCTCCTTACAGGTCCAGTAGCTAAATTCTCGAGTTCCCAGCCTTGAAGAATCTCCCCGGTTGTCTTTGAAGAACCCCACGCTGAGCGCGGAAGCGATTACAGCTCTGGGATCTCTTACGAGGAATATAATTCTGCAGTTAGTATCCATTGTGTCGCATGCTCCTAAAATACTTCCGATGTTATTATCGGGTACACGATTTACGAGGACCTTTAACACTGTCATTTCGTAATGCTCTTTACACGTGCTTCCCAAAGACTCACTAGTCATGGCAGGACAAAGGTGTTGATCCCACCTTTCATCAGAAGTACTGTAAGGACATAAAGGTGGCGATGCAATGGCTTTACTGACACGAGGATGATCCGGTTTGCGATAAAAATGCTCGATATCCGCTAATAATTCGGGAGAGTCGAATTTACACTGAAAAATGCCAGATAGAAACTCTTTGGCGAGGTCATTGTAATCCGATTCAGGCTTCAGATTCGTATGGACTCTTTCGACGGACTGTAAAGGCTCATACATGTAAAATACAGAAGGATGATGATTGAAAATATCCCCCATGAGTGTGGAACCTGATCGACCGTGTGAAACGACGATGAGATTTTTCCTTGCTGTTTTTGATCCATCATTGAATTCCATTTTTGAGTCAGTCAGGTCCTTTTCCAAATTACTAAAATCTTGTTCTTCATCAGTTTGTTGAGTCTTTCGTATATTTACCTGCTCAGTAGAGTACGACTCCAAGGTAAAATAAGCGATCAAACACAGCACCAGCAGGCATATTAGTAATGGGATAGATTTTAAAATCCTTGTCATTCGCATTCGTCTTACAGTCATGTTGGTTGAAGTTTCGAATTCTAAACAGAGCGACGAGAGCAAAATGTGGGAAAGAAAATCGATGACTTGCGAATTGTGCGTAACGCTCAAATGATACGATGCGTGTTGCTAGGAAATTCAACACCCTTTGGAAAGAACGAGTCGCCAATTGTAGATCTTATTTACATGATTTTTCAAATTTCGGGTTAGCGTTAGCGCATGGTAATGTATGCAATCTGTTGAGAGAAAGTAAGGAAAGAATATTCAAAGATGTATATCTGAAGTAAATGAATTGAAACAATTACCCTGCTTTGTGTGCAAAAATCTATTCGTGTTCGATAAAAGAGCTTCCGTTATAGTTTTAGTGAGTTCCACGCTTTGTATCTAAATCAGTTTCTAAATTTTACTCGGTTCTGAGCATTTTTCTGGTAGAGACGACGTTGCCAGTAGAACTTGAATATATTATGCATACATTTCTTTGTTTTCTTTCAACTGGTGGAATCGGTGTCACTATCATAAGAGAAAATGGGCCGATTATTGTCCTAAGTTCAAACTCTGATATTTGATATTCGAAGTAAGACTTGGGTCTTCTTTGGGGCGATTCTTTGTGCTAAGATAACGACTTGATTGAGACGACGTGTTTATACTTTAAGCCCCAATTCAGCTGTCTAATTCTGTCAGATTTATTAAGAAGTGGGCCCGTGCCCAATTAAGAAATTGGACTCTGCTAATCAACTATTACTTGGTGCGGAGAGCGAGACGCAAGGATGATGAATTAAGCTGAGAGTTGGCATAGTGCTTCTGGGCTTGATGGTTATATCCCAATTGAAAACACGAGCATTCGATTTAAGTATTGATGCGCATGAAACACAACAGACATGTTTACACAAATAAAGGGTTTTATCTAGTAAATATTCCGCTCCATTGGAGAGTGACTGGGGGCTCTTTCCCTTTATCAATCGGATGGGGGATTGGGGAATCACAATGGGGTAAATAACATTGACCGTTAGCCGTAAAACAGCCTAAAAATTTTGCCGTCAAGCGTAAAAATTGACTAATTTTAATCATTGCTCGGAATAAAATTTAACCGTAAGAAAATATCTGGTGACAACAATGGTCAGGTGTTAATCATTAGCCGAAATACAGCGAAATTTTAACCGTTAACCGTAAAAGCCATCACCCCATTGAGAGCCTCAGTGTCCGTTTGGTTAATTTCAGCGCGCAAATAGAGGAACAGGTGCAACTTCTTGTAGTTCATCATTGACATCAACAAATTTCGTTTCGCACTGTCTGTCCGGTAGAGGTCTCCTGCACGACTATTGTTTCAAGGCTGTCGCCTTTGTCCTCCCATGAGCAATTATGTCACAGTGATTTTAAAATAGGAGAGGTGTTGAGTTTTATATTTGAATAAATACGTTGTGATAAGTCATGGAAAGACGTGACTGAAGTCTAGAATGACGGGGAAACGAGGAACATGGAATAACGAACAGTGCACAGCGGTAACCTGCGTAAAATTCAAAATGGCGGATAGACAAATGGAAACAGTTGAAACGATGTAATCGAAAGGAAAGTTTCACTTTAAAATGTTATTAAATAAATTTAAACAGAGTCGACTTGTTTCTGGTTTGATTAGGTTCTCATGTAATTATTGTCATGGTCTCGTGTAACCACGAAGCAGGAGCCCATAATGGTAATGGGCTCCTGCCACGAAGCTATACTTTAACCTGTTCGTCTGGATGTTCTGAATTTTTGTCGCGACAACATCGCGACGTCTCATGACTCTCGATTGTTCAGTTTGAACCTTTTCATGCTTTGATATCTGTTGTCACGTCCACTTTCAAAGGGAGTATTCCACCATCAAAGTGATAAAAACTCTTCCTTTAAAGCTGCTAAAGTTTCTCTTGAACAGTTCCTACTAGTTTGTTTTGAAATATAATTAGTATTCTGTGTAATATAATTAGTATTCCGTAGTATAACTTTGAGAAGCTTTAAGAATGAAAACAGAAAAGAACAAAACAAACAAAGGAACAAAATATTCAGTCTACAGACTCATAAGTATTAAAGTTACCGAAATTCCTTTCTTTCAAAAAAATAATTTCTATTTATTTTAAAAAACTGATGCAGACGAGGTTCATTTTTTTTTACAAATTATCTTGAACGTCAGCCCGTCTGGTCACCAATCACGCCTTGCTATGTAAAAATGGCAAAAAAAAAAAACCCCAGCGTGTGTTATTTTTGAATACGTAAACTGAAGATTATAGCCTCATCATTGACACTCTAAGGAAGCTGAATGGAAAGACATTGTTTTTTAATGTACAAAAATAATTATTCGATTATTTATCAATTTTTGGGTGCTGTTATTGGCCCACACCTAAACTCGACCCATTTCCTGGCGGTGTTAGTTAATGTAGCACCGAGGTTAAACTTTCTGCAATATTTATATGTGTTTAAGTTCGCTTTGTTTATCTGGTACAACATGGTGCACAACTTCTTATTTTTTTTGGAATGAACAAAAGTAAAGCGTTTGAATAATGTCAGATCGGAGGTGTGTACCAAAAAAAAAAAAAAAAAGAGAGGAAAGTATGTTCTTAAGATCGTGGGCGGATGTGTCACTTCTTCAATGTTCTGTTTCTTCAGTGTAATTTGACGTCAATTGTCTGGAAATACGACATATAGTATACGAAATTCAATCATCCACCACACAGACCTGTAGGTTATTGGAACAGCCAAGGAAATAAAGGGTTATCATATCTAATGAATTGTAATTTGTTGTTTTGTCCTCAGGGGTGTGAATGGAGCGTTGTTTTAATTACAACTCTTTCTGATAAACTGCGATAAGAAAAAATAATTATTAATATCCGATATAGATTACATCATAATTCAATTAACTCTAGTTTTTTTTCTTTTTTTTATTACGTTTGTCACCAAGAAATATAATTTTTTTGAGTCGGCTTCTGATTGAAAGGAATGATGAATTACTCAAATAAAAACTTACTGATGGAACCAGTGGAAACAAACTACCAAACCTTGTAATGCTTAAAATAATCTTGTATTTTTTTTATGGCTTCAAGGTGAGATTTTTCTCATGAAATTGTTATGCCCGGAAGTAAAAGGAAGGAAGGACCTAAAAAAATAAAAATTGCTCTTGTAGATGATGAGATAAGATAAACTCACGATCATTAAAAATTCAAATTACATATTTTAATTACAGGCCAATAAATCTCTCTACAAAGTGGTCGCCGAAGTTCATTAGTTATTCTTAGAAAATGACTAGCCTAGCACTTAAAATATTTTTTAGAAGAAGTACTCGACTAAAATAAAATGCTAGTTGTGAGAACCAAATTATTGACAGAGGTTAAAAATATGACAAATCCTCTTATCTACCAATGCTTCTTGTTCTATGTAAAACTCAAAACTTATTCAGCCAACTTGTTGTTAATGCCACACAAAAAAACCTTTGAACCTGATCAAGAAATGTTTAAGCGTCATTTCTCGAGAGTTCTTTTCACATGACATTTCTCGAATCGTGCAGGTTGAACTTCTGGAAAGCGCGGGGCTGCTTTCGCAAACTTGGCCGTGAAAAAGTGTGTACTCTTGTCTTAACAGGTATCATATTTCTGAGTCAGCACGTACGTGAACTCCTCTTATCGCTTGCGGGTTTAGAGGGTGGATTTTTTTTATGCTTGAGAGAAATCATGCTCATACTGTAAATTATGACTCCGTTTACGAAAGAAAATTTGCGCATTTTCATTGCATTTCCTTGTTGATAGAAATAAGAGAGATGGTAAGTTTTCAGCTCGGTAAAGAAATAGAGAAAGATGATTCTCTCTGCGGAGTCTCTGTGGCTCAGTGGTTAGAGCATCAGAGCGCGGAATCCGAAGGTCTGAGGTTCGAACTGAACAGATTGTGTATTTATGGCAGGAGACAGGAGACGGGAGAACCCTGGAAGCTCTCGAACAAAAATGAAAGAGAATGATAATCGATAATACTACCGCGGCTTGAAGTGGAAAATCTGTAACGCGGGAGAAAAAAACTCGTGAAAGAAGTCTTCGGGAATTTTAATTTAGGAAAGGCAGCGGGAAAAAATAGTAACAGATTAAGTAGACCGTGATAATTTCCGTCCCTCGCAATAACATGAGACTACAAGCCTTGGATGTTTGTGGTTTTATCCAAACACAGAGAAAGGACACGACAGTCTTGTATGTCAACATGTTGACGTTACACATTAATTGAGATAATCGAGACATGAAAGAACCTTTCAATGATCGAATCAAATATGATGAACATATTTTGAATATCGTGAATCGTAACACCCATCTTCGGTTTCAAAACTTCTGGAGACATTAGTCAGACACACATAAATGTGGCTGTGAGGGTCGGAGAAGCTCTTGAAACGGTTCAATGCTCCGGAAAAGGTGTGTGAGATAGCCTTTGTGTTTTCTGTTATGACATAAAATCCCTTTCTATTTAAATTTTTCACTCTTACTCTCAGTTCTCTCAAATGCTTAAACCAGGTAATATGCGTTTATTTTAAAGGACCTAAAAAATTCAACTGAGCGACTCACGAGTTTAGGACAGCCGACTCCTCGTTCCAGAATTACTCTGTTGATTTCCTTGGTCAACTAAACGTAAATTACGAGCTGGTAAGGAAAAAGTTGTGTTCTTCACTCGTCTTGAAGGTAATTTCTGCCTTCAGAAGTGCGCAATTGGATGATTTACCTCATTTGTCGCTAAACATGAGAAACATTTATTTTCGTTACTGATTAGATCAGTAAATTTCTGTTCTAAGCTTTCAATTTCCTCAGCTTATTTTGCGCGATCGGAAGTCCCAAATCGCGCTGTAGCACGTGTCATCGCAATAGCTGAAAGTTATCCTCTAATGCTTCGGGACGAGATATGAGTTTAAGGATTTGCATACAGTTTGCGTTGGTTATATAGAAGTTGAACAGAGAAGCAGTGCGGCACAAACGTTCTGACCGAGAGGTGCACAGTTTTTAATTGCATAACAAGGGTTGATTTCAAAATTGAGGATCACGTCACATTTATTTAGGTTATTAGCCAAAAGAACGAACTGATCTGCCGCGTGAACTTCTTATGAGTGGTGAATGATAATTATTGATAAATTTCTGTTTAGATTATTACGTGTGAATTAAACTATCTTTCATCAGTTTACTCGACTATACAACATTTAGATTCTCACGATCGAATGAGTTTGTGTTGTCCAGTTTCAGCGAAACGTCATCATGAAGGTCCAGCACTGGTTATTGTCATTTTCTGCCGGCTTGTGTTGGCTTTTGGCGCCAACCGGTTCAGAGGTGAGAAATATCACAGTTTCTCCGTAGTAATGTTGTATAGTCATGTATTCCCCGCAGATTTAACCGTAACTTACACTGTCTGATTTAATTTTGTCCTCGAGCTCCCGTATATAGTCAAACTAAGGGTTAATGTTGGCCAGATTGTCGTTTTTCTCAGAACGACGAGGGGGTGTCAGGCGAAAAAACAAGGGATTTTTCCCACTGGTATTTTGTTGACTTACTCCTCTAATGCCCCACTTGGGGGGTGGAAAACGAAAATATTGGTATAAGAAGTTTTCAAAAGGGAAGCCGGACGTAAACAGGAATTATACTGTTTGCCATGAAAATTGACGCTTGAATTGCAACGAGACGCCGCCGTTCCAATTAAAATTGTGAACGGTTTAGACATCTAGTTCTTGAAAAGTTTAATTTATCCAAAATAGGCAAGACGCAGAGATACTCCCCGATGTTGTTCTTTTTTTGTTTTTTTTTTTACGTGTGGAACTGATTACCTTTGGGTTGAATCATGACCTTTGAACGAAAAAATTGCCAATGATTACAACACCCTGTCAAATTCATTGAGGGCGCGCTCAAAATTCTCTAATGATGCTATTCTAGGCCTGAACATATCCTGTAAAATTGACCAAACTGTTGCTCTCCTAAAGCTCCGTGAGAAGATGTTTTCTCGGTGTTTAAAAGATATCTATTTCAACTTTAAATCTGGAAAACTGCACCTCGCGTGATTCAAGTGTTACAGGTGTTACAATATTCCCGAAGGGCGAACAATGTTGAAGTCTTTCCCATGTTGCATTCCAGGGCTTCGTTTCGAAAACGCAGTCAATAACCGCAGTATTAAAATTCAAGTTAGGGATTGTCTATCGACCCATGTCCTGTGGTTATTAGAAGCACATCGCCGGGTTGTCTTTCATTCCTAAACAGTTTCGCCGAGAGCGCTAATTGCATAACTGTCAAGAGAAAAATGTCAAATTACCAAAATGCCATGAGTTTGCGACCTTCGTTAGTTACCTTTTCCATAATTGTCACAAACGTTTCCTTATTTATACTTTCCACCCTTTGAAACCTCGAAATTTTGAAATTCTTCACAACGGGATACCTTGTGTTCATGTCTAAGGAAAGTTAAAAATAAGTATTGTCAGACAACAACACGAGTGTTCTCCCTATACCATTACATCAACAAAGCTACGCACGCCTTAAATTTATCTTTATTGGGTAATTAAAAAAACCCAAAGAGGATTTTTCACCCTAAACTTGAAAGCAAATCTCGACAGGTAGGGATGAAAAGGGGATTTTAAACCCTGAAGTGGCTGATACTCAATAGGAATCACGCAAAGGTTGCACCTTGTGAAAGAATTTAATTCGGTCGTTAGAAATGAGCAGTTTTCCCCATCGATGAATTTTAAGAAGTGTTCAGAAGTTGGTATGCTTTGGGTCAATCAGTCATGCGTTACAGGGAACTATTTTAACTACAACGAAGTATTGAATTATACATCCTCTGCTATATATTACATGTGAGATGAACATTAAGGAGATAAATATTAAATGCCTGGAGATAGAGAAGATTTTTGTCATCGCGACGATTTTGGAAAATTCAAAGGAAATTTCTCTACACGAAAAACTGTGAGATAGTTTCTTTTAAAGCCGAAGATAAAACTTATTTAGCTATTCGACATTTTCCGGACGTAGAGGCATCAAATAAAGAATCTGGTTAAACGAAAGGCTCCTTTTGAGGCTCCGCTAACAATTCAATGCATTCTTTCTTTGTAAACCTGTTTAAAATGGTTGAAGAGGAATTAGAGGCAGCTTTCTTGGAGACACCACAGCATTGTGTTTCCTGAGATATACGCTAACATATCAAGTATCGAAAAAGTCAGTAAAAATAACATTCATAAAGCAAATGGCCACGTTCTATGATCTCGAACGGCAATCAAACAAACCAAGAGGACGAGAAAATTAAATCTTCGCTTATTTTCCACGTTGTTCTAAATGCGCTTAAATATCTTTTAGCCCTATCGATTCCTACAATTTGTTAGCTTTTTTAATTCTCTGGTACTTTATCGTACATTGTTTGATTTGCTTTGTCTTTAGGCTTATACTTTTTAAAGACACCACAGCTTTCTGTTTCCGGAGATAAAAGCTAACATATCAAGTATCCAAAAATTCCGGAAAAAACCTTCGTAAAGCAAATGGCCAGGTTCTATGATCTCGAACGACAATCTAACAAACTGGGAAGACGAGAAAATTAAAACTTCGCTCATTTTCCAGGTTGTTCTAAATGCACTTAAATATCTTTTGGCCCAGCTATTGATTCCTACAATTTGATAACTTAAATAATTCTCTGGTACATTATCGTACGTTGTTTGATTTGCTTTGTCCGTAAGCTTATACTGTTTGGAATTATAATAGTAATAATAACAATTGCGAAAGATGAAAGGTCGATTGACGCACCCCACAAATAGTTTTTTTCATCTTAATCCATTACGGATATTTGTTCGCAGGCAAGTTTGACTATCAAAAGTGACACGCGAGACAACTTTTCAGCAATTATATCATTTTGGAGGTAATTTCCTTCCCATATACACCTTATAATCCAATCTCTGTTGTAAAACTAAGTTAAAATAAGTTCTCGACGTCTCCGTGTTTCGTCAATAAATTGTTAATTTGTTGTACTTGGTTTAAAAGAGCGACGCAACCTTCTTGTACCAAAAAAACCTTGGCATGTACTTAAGAGCTATATGCCTGTATATGCCTTTTAAATTAGCCACATGATAACCTCCGTGAAGTAATAGATAACCTTCGAAACCTTGGCTTAGCGATATCATGAAGCTCTGATTTTTCTTCGTTTAGAGTTTACAGGATAATTTGTGTCAGCGCACCAGATTGTTCAATTCAACATAACATGTTTGCTTTTTGCTGAAGAATATCTTTTGCTGCTCATTTAGTGTGGTGAGAGAAATTTTTCTACCGCAATGTATCTTATCAATAATAATCTTTCCATAATCTCAACGCATACGCGAGTACAAGTAATGACAAGCGTTTATTGATTCTCCCAAATATCAACAACGAGTTGATGACATAGAATTGAAGGAAATGTTTATTTATGACTTCAGTCACTCAAATTAAGAGAATATTCGCATGTCCTGATAAGTAAAGACTTTTCTTATCTATTGTTAGCTTATCGTTGTCTTTAGATTCATTGCGATAACAAAACCTTTTTATAAAACACCTAAAAACTATCCTTGAATCGATCACGAATTTTGTGCGCTCCGCGCGCACGCTAAGGACGTACTTTATGGGATTTTGCGTGATCCCGCCTGGTGTTTCGGGCAGATTTCGGTATTTTCATACATGTTTGAAAGGGACGGCTTATTTTCGACAAGCGGTTTACTGACTGGAAAAAAAGGTGGGGAATACCTAATCAGCTATCTTTTCATCAGAGTCGATGTCGATGACGAAAACAGTTAATTAGGTTAATCTAATAGGCAATTGTTTGATTATTTCAAGATTATGTTTGCGGAAAGGAGGCAATGTCGGTAAGGTTCTAGAAAAGGGGCACTTTGTTTTGTATCTATATTCATAAGGTCATCTACTAAGTTGGTCAACGCCTAATCTGTTGCAGAGATTCAAGTGTAGCATTCATACATTTCATTACCGTAAAACCGTGGCAGACAACACTGTACACAAACCCATTGAAAGCTAGCATGTCCGAACGATGTTGAATCAGAATTAAAGTATTTTATACTCCGTGGGTGACATCAAAACTTCTGGACGAATTATTCCTCAGTATCTAAAACCTGCAGGTTCGTTTTTGAATTGTCAGGCAATTAGGCTAACAAAATAATCGCAAAGAGATTATGGGATTACGAATCAAACATGAGAAGAATTATGGTTTAATCCGTCAGTAGATTACGGTTAATCTGGCGGGTGGAAAATTCTATACTCGCGTGGAATCTGTTTTCGCGTCAGTATTTCGGTAGGCATGAAAATAAAATGAAATGTTTAGACTCCTTTTTAGTAAAAGTATCTTGCCTTTTATCTCCTTGAAATTTCCCTCCCACTGGTAAACTATACGAAACAACCTTTTAATTCAATTAGCGCCTAAGAGGGCACTACTGAAAGACTTTTATGACTTTGCTACAGAGTACAGTGATAATTCGGCAAGTCTGAACGAAATAGCACTCTCAAGGTTTACCTCCCCCGTTCCAGACGAGACAATTGTGACAATCTTTTAGTGCAAATGACTTTAAAGAGCTCTTCGATTGGTTATGGTCGGTACGGTTCTAATTAACGAAAGTATCTCAAATTTTCGTGCTTTAGATTCCTTTGCGGTGAGCCTGAATTTAACGGGTAGAATCACGTAAAAGTTGAACAAGAGCGTTTGTGGTTGGTTTTGCTCTCCATTACAACGGATTTAGATCATCTCAAATAATTAGAACTCAGTGTTAGGAGCTTATCATTTGAAGTGTCCATCCACCGGCCATATCTTAGTACAATGCTGTTTGCACTTTAGAACGGTCATTCGTGAATGACTTTTGCAAGAAAATTACTGTTTTCGGTGTCGTCTGCATTGAGTGATTGTGAATCAGATGAGCTGAAATAAATATACAATGGCAGTTGGCCAAGAGAAGCATTTGGCTAGAGCCAAAAAAATCGTGTTGCATCATGCAATATTAAAGTAGAGAAGGATGTGACATCTACCAACAGCAATCACTATTAATTTGTTATCCAATTCTAATTCGCGGGAAAGATTTATCTCCGATGTGCTAGAACCTCTCATTAACGGATTTGTCTCCCTTGAAGTCACAGATAGTTATACCAGAAGGTTTCAGTTAACTTAAGGTTTTCCAGCCATCCGTCTCCAACGTAAGCGTGCTTTCAAAAGGGTTCTCAAGCACTGCTTCACGTTTCCAGTCAACTAGTAAATCAGACGGCTGGTACCCAGGTCATTATCGACCAGTTTACAGTAAATGTCAGGCTGCTGAGACAGAGCCAAAAAAGGGGAAAAATTTTTCTAGACAAATAAAGTGGTTTATTGTCTATAATTTTATTAGAACATTCCACGTTATTTTTCTCCCTAGTCTAATGATTATAGATCATTATTCTGACGAACTCAGCCAAATGACTGCGTGATCTGATAGGTGAACATCTCTCGTAACCACGCATGAATCGCATGATTCTAACTTGTGTACCTCTCAATCTTTTTCTTTTCAAATGTTTGTAGGCTCAAGGTGACGATGGATCATCGTCAAAGTGGGGGCCTTGGAGCGAGTGGAAACCCTGCTCCAGAACTTGCGGAGTAGGAGTTTCTTATCAAGAACGAGAGTGCCAGGAGAAGGAAAGGTTACAAAGTCAAATGTTTATCTGTTTGTTTGTGTCTTTGTTTTTTCATTTGATCAAACATCCCATTACTTTTTAGTGATCCATTGGATATATTATTATATTATTATATTATAATATAATATTATTATATTATTCAAAAGAAATAGTTACGCTCTTGCCAGATAAAAAGCTAAAATTATATGAACTGTGGAGAGGTAGATGAATGACATTTTGTTATTAGCATTATACAAAGAAAAGAAGACTTGGTGACCATCGTTACCTCAGGCCTTCCAATTTCTTGTTAGGATCTCTACATCTGAACCAAGCCATATACGGATACTTTAACTTCCGTTTATGCCATGGTTCTGATAACTCAAAAATGCAGTTTTTTTTCCTGAAAAAGAGGATTGCTCGTCGAACTAGTAAGCTTTACTCTTTCCCATCCAATTTACTTGTACCCATATATTCCTTTTGAGTTAGAAGTTGCTCTACGAGGATTTTGTTTTTCACCCGAAATAATTTATGGAACCTGGCCTAGTTTGGGTAAAACATCTGGACCAAAACTGTGCCATAATTTACAACAATGATACTTTCACCACCACACTCGCAAAACTTCCAAAATTTAAACAAAAATTGTGTTGAAGATTTCATATTGCGGTCGAAAAGTTTTACTTTTTTGATTATCTTGTTTTTGTTTTCTCAGACCAGATGACTTTTGCAGAGGAGGTAACCGCATTTATAGAACATGTAACATCCAGGTAATAGGTTATTTCCATGCCTTTCCTCTCAATCGATGCCACTAAGAGAATACCAACTGACATTCTCTTGATGCCAGTCTAAATTTACTTTATCTTCACGTTATTAACAAGTTATCATTAGTTCAGTTGTTGATCAGTCTTATCTTAGATCAACCCTTTAACTCCCAGATCAAACTTGCAATTCTCCTTACTGTTAACCATACAATTTTTAAAATTTTAGTTCCGAGAATTTAGTATTGGATCAACTACTTATCCCCAAATTGATATTTTTCTTTATTCTCAACACTTACTGGTTGATATTGTATTGATATTGTAAGGAGATATTCTGTCTTGGTCACTCACGGGAGTTAATGGGTTAAGTAGATAATGAAGGCAAAGGCACTGTTAAAACTGATCAAACTTTCCAACTTTCTGACGTAAAACATTTAGGATGAAAGATTAAAGAGAAGCCAGTGTTAAGATTCACATTTAGCACTATTCTCAAAAAGGATTTTGTTTTATGTTTCTATGATACTTTTAGTTTGTTCTTCAAAGATTTATTAATGACAGCCAACAGCTTTAACGCTTGAAGAAACATTTTTCTTCTGGAATAGAAAAAGCCTGTTTTATGTACATAAAATAGATGTGTTAATGATAAAATGCGTTAAGTATACCTTGTTGAGTACAAGCACCGTAATATTTCAAATTTCCAGCACCTCTTATTTTTCTCTATTTATTAGGATTGTCCAGAAGGATCCAGGGATTTCCGTCTCGAGCAATGCGAAGCCTTCAACAATCGGATAGTGGATGGGCAAAGATTTAAATGGGTTCCATATATACCAGGTATGATTTCAAACAAGGAAGAAAATTTTGCTTCTGTAATCAAATCTTTCTAATTATTACAGTAAACAAAATATAAAGTAGGCCATTGCTGGTTCAGAGTGCTGCAGACGGGCGTTTTTCAGAAAAGCCATAATCTTTAACCCGAATAAACACATTTATAAAAATATCTCTCAGGATTTTGATAACAGTTTTGGTGCGGTTTAGTTCTGCTCAAAAAAGTTTTCAGTTCCCTTCCCTTGGATTATCTGAACTTATTTTAAATTCCCAAAGAGAAAGAAAATCTTGGAAAAGTGTCGGTGTTCCATACCTATTATTTCCAATTTTCATTTGATTTTTAAACGTAAGAGTAATTTATTTTTGTTTACTGTCTAGTAAACGGAAAATGCGTATTAAATTGTATGCCGAAAGGAGAGTACTTCTTCATGCGCTGGGCAGACAAAGTGGTGGATGGAACAACGTGCAATATTGACACGTATGATATTTGTGTGGATGGAAGATGTGAGGTATGTTAATGGGTAATAAGTTTGCAATGGTCTGTCTACATTTTGGATCTGTAAGTCAGCGGCGCACGACCCCGGAAGCCATTGAACCAAAGCTTATTCCTGTTTGAGTGACAAGGAGAATAGCAGCTCTCCTCGAGAAGAAGAAGAAGTGATGCAAGTCCATCGAAGGGTTCAAGTGTAACCACCAGAATTTTGCTGGGAAAATTCGATGCCACCCAATTATACTTGTAAGAGTAGAGATCACTGCGGAATTCAAGTGTGCCGCTCAATAACGCTTCACTCTGATATACCAACCCAGGGACCGAGAATGGATCGACTTTTCCCGCTCTATGAGCGTGTGGAAATCTCGAGTAGCTGCACAAACATGTAACAAGTTTTTAAAAATGATAGACAGACATAGGTTTGCATGTTATCAGAAGGAGATATTATAATAAGGTGTCTAAATAATTCCTGGATTGAACTGCTTTTGGTTTTATTTCCTACTCTTTACGGGGATTTTTTTTCTGCGGATGTTCAATTGTCTTAGAAAATCAAGATTAAAACGAAGCCACTTTGCCACTCGCGTTCATCGCGCTTAGAGCCGACTGTGCATGTTTGTTTTACGTTTTGTTGCGCAAGTGCAGTAAGGACAATTCTACATGCCTGGCTTAAGCTGACCTGTCAGATATGATTTATTTTTTCGTAGAAACTTGGTTGCGATCTCATTTTGAATTCCAATGCGAAAGAAGATAAATGTCGAGTGTGTAATGGTAAAGGACAGAATTGCAAAACACAGAAGGGGGTGAACAAGGAAGAAGGCGATGGTGAGTCTATAAATTTGAGTCATGTATAATCTGGCTGGCAGTAGACGAATATTCCGTAATCAGACGAGTTTTATGAACGAATCTGCCCCAGAAGAGAAGTCAATTTTAGTGCCGTAATGATTTGATTTAGTGCCTGGGCGCCTAATTACTTTAGATACCTCAGGGGAGGGCGCATATTCGAAACAGGGACAGGGAGCTTATTTCTTTTTTTGAGAAAAAGAAGTATTTGAAGCAAAGCTTTGATGTTTATTTCACTGAGGTTCAAAAAGACTGGTTAGCGCACTTGTTGCCCCCTGGATCCTTCTTTGCTAAAACGATTAGCCAAGCAACCATCGCAAAATTTTAAGACGGAAACTTTCGTATCAAAGAACCGTGCATTCACGGCGACATAAATAATTGAGAGACTGAGACGAAGACCACTTTTTTGTGGTGAGGCTTTTAGTGACCAATTAAAGAAGGATGCACCATGGTTGATCTCAATGTACATGTACTCTAACAGTGCTATTACCGAAACAGAACAGCGGCGCTTATTGAAATAGGGGCGCTTGTTGGAATGAGGGTGCTTTCTCCGTAGGGGTGTTTATTAGAATAGGGATTAGTTTTCCACACGGGAAGCCTCTAAGTGAGTGCTTTAATTTCCCACTTGTATTTATCTGTTTTGTTAAATTGTTTTTCAGGATATAAAGAAATTCTGACGATTCCTGCCAGTGCTACCAATATTGATATTCAGGAAATGGCACCCTCGACGCATTTCTTAGGTATTACAAGCTTTCTAGTTTCGAGATGTTAGAGCCTTTCCTTTTCTACGTCACACTTTGTCAACTTGTGAAGTTAAACAACACCTTCTACGTTTCATCGTCAACTATTCTAACATATCACCCGCTAATATGCGTGTTCTGGCTTAAATATATAGAGCGAGAAGTCATACGCACCTAACTTTTATACTGAGTGCGGGTCAATTCTGATTTCATGGGGCACTTACTGCGTCAGCTAAGTTTTGTACTGCAAGGCATGTTACATGTCGGCTCAAGGTCAGACAGATGCCTTACAACAAGCTGAAAAAATCAAATATTAATTTTTTTCTTCTATAGACTGCAGGTCAATTCCGATTTTATGGGGCACTTGCTGCGTCAGCTAAGTTATTTACAGCAAGACATGTTATATGTCGGCCCAAGGTCGAAGATATGTCTTACAACAAGCTAAAAAAATAAAATATTCGATTTTTTTCTTCACATATTTCGTGTTTAGAGAACCTGTATTCAGAGAACATTTTTATAAAGCAGACACTGGGAGCGAGACCGACCAAACACCTCTCTTGAGCAAACATTTTAAAGTTTTACTGTATTGTAGATTTTTATAGCATATTCCTGTGTAAGATATGTAACAAAGCAAAATATGTAGGTCCACGATGGATGTTGAATCACAGATCAGACGCCCATAACTTCTGATCAAACGTTCAGTCCTTAACTGTTTAACCCCAAGGAGTGACTTGCATTTCATTTTCCATATGATACCACCCTTGAATTACTCATTGAGGCCACAAGAATAAAGCTAGTGATCACCAACTAAAGAAGCTCTCGATTTTAAAACAAGTTCTCCTCGTCAGCGCCTTAGGAAATGTGTGAAGGCAAGAGGTTACAGACAGTTTGTAATTTCTTGATGACGAACAGAATGAGAACATACACACTGATGTTCGGTCGTAAAGAGTTAACCACATTCGCGGTCAATGTTTTAGCAATCCACCATAACAAAACCACTTATCGTTACAGCTGATATATGGCTGTCTCTGCATCAGAACGAAACGTCAAGCTTATTATCGTCGCATAAGTTACAATGTATCACGTAGAATACACATTTACTTGCTCTTTCTCTATTGTTTTTTCTCCAGCTCTCTCTGACGTATTCAGAAATTACTTCTTTAACGGAGGCTATCTCATCAAAAATCCCGCCAAGTACAAAGTTGCGGGCACCGTGTTTACTTACGAGCGAACCAGGTTTGGACAAGAGAGGATATTCGCTTTGGGACCTACAACAGTTCCTGTACAGGTCGAGGTAAGTAAAGCCAGAATCACGTTTGTTTTATTAATGCATCAATGAGAGAGAAAGACCCCATTCCGCGCGAGAGCTTGCTCGAAGGCATTACCGGCGAAGAATTGTATCAGCTAAGCCATTGGGTTGGAGGAAGCGAATTAATCGTAAGGATGTATTACTGCGTGAACAAACAAACTGAAAAGTGAATAAAGTATGACCTTCTAAAAAGTGCACGAAACCCACGTGACCAATTCGTGATCAATTATAGGTTTGCAAATGATTGACGAAAGGGTGTGGTGCAAGTTTTTTCCGACCAACAACAAAGTGTAACAAAGAAAAACCAATCCTCCCAATTTAAAATTGCTTTCTACTGAGCACATGTGGTTCTTCTTCTGAATGTTTAACTTTTTGAAAAACGCTGTGAATTCTTTTCCAACTAATAGTAGATGTTCTAACAGGTTCTTTTTATGGAAGGAGAAAAAAACCCAGGAATTTCATACGAATATTCTGTTCCAAACTCAGTGGTAATAGACCCGAAGCCACCTCAATTTTCCTGGAGAACTGGCGAGTTTGATAAATGCAGCAAAACGTGCGCAGGAGGTAAGAGCGTGAATGTTACAATCATGGACTAAATACAATTGGAAGAGTTTTTTAGGATGCAAAACCCGAACAGTTGCAATCATAGATCAATTCTCTAGGCTAAAAAACATGTCTCTTCGCCTACATCGAGATTCAAACAACTGGAGCAACGTCATCGCTTAATACTAATTAAAATTTTGCGAGAAGAAGCTCTGTAGGCCTCTTATAAAGATGAACTTTCAATTTGTTGGTTTGTTTTCTCGATTTTTATTTAGGGGAGCGAAAGAGACGAGTATTTTGTGTCCGTGATGACAACGGAGAGGAAGTTTCTGACTCAGACTGTGCTGAAGATCAGAAACCATCCCACAAAAAAAGATGTAATACTCAACCTTGTCCCTCAAGGTAAGACCATAACACAAGGATACCGGATTCCTGGTTGGGGCTAAAAAAATTAGCGTTTCTTTTATACATATACCCACTATGGTGCCCGCCTCGTTCCTTACGAGGTTTTCATGTCACGCTTAGTACCATTTTTATGGTTGATATAATTACTTTCGTTACTGTAGCGTTTGAGTGACATCTGGAAGTTATGCTACGCGAGACTTCGGTTATCTGTCCCGAGGAGCGTGTGTGCGGTTGTACGATCGATTGTGCAGGAGACTTCGTGTTGATTGCGTTTGGGCCTCGGTGTACATTTAGAAATATTACTGTTCCTATGGTTTTTTTCGAGTGTCTGTCAGTCAGCAGTGTCTCATTCTCCATTGTGGCCTAGGGTGTACCTCAAATAAGAGCACCCTTGTTTAGAAGACTCGTACCGTTGGCCAGCCTATTTCCTTTTTGGGGATTTTTCTTTTTCTTTTTTGCACCGATTCCAATATTTAAGGCCGTTTTATGCCTTAAGCAATCGGTTGTTATTCGCTTCAGTATTCTTGAGCTTGTTTTTAATTTCTTTCTGACTTACCTTTCCTCGTATTGGTCCATTTTACATTTGTAGTTGGTTCATAAGTGCCTGGAGTGCATGCTCTACTACATGCGGTCAAGGCAAACAGGTCAGACGGGTACACTGTCAGCGCGCGGTAGAAGGAGGGGAGACTGCCATTATCTCAGATGACCAGTGTTCAGATCCAAAACCGATCACTATGCGCGCATGCCATATGGAGAAAAACTGTCCTGAGTGGTCTATGGGTCAATGGTCATCGGTATGTACTTGTAGTTGTTTATCGTAAAAAAAATAGATTTTCAAAATAATTTCGTTTGTCTAAGGGCGAACTCGCTTCTGAGGCAGAACCTATTACTGTCCCAGGAGAACTGAATATTGATAGATTGTCCATGCGCAAGGTTGAGGGGACTGTTCAAGAACTTTTAATCTTCCTGAGACGAATAATTCTTTCAATTTGAATTTCCAAAAACGTAGATTTTAATCATTTCTTTGCTTCCACCTTCTCACCAATCACAAAACTGAGAGAGGGAGTCTGGCTCGTAGATCGCATGCTCTTTTCCTAGACTGTACTTGACAGGCGCAGAAGCTGTATATAGCGCGATAATGTGTAATGATTGTGTTGACTTTGAGAAAAGTTTTGAACAGGCTTTAAATGTCTTATAAGAAGCCAATTGCAACCAGTTTGATCCTAAACGCCCTTAAACAATTACCTCACGCAAGGTGATTATGGCGAGATATGACGCAATCCTTAACCAATCGGAGCCTGCGCATCTCCATTTTCACCTGAGCAAATATTCTCGAAACGCTCTTCTTCTTTTTCTTTTTAAATAAGATAACCGATGCACTACACGAACTCATCGATCGTTGCTTAATTCTATCCTGCAGTGTTCTGCCTCTTGTGGGATGGGCAACAAATACCGAAATGTCACGTGTGAGGCCTTTGAAACGGGTGCCATTTTACCCCAAGAAAGCTGTGACCTCGCTTCGAAGCCGAAAGAAACCGAGAAGTGTAACCCAGGTCCTTGCACTGTAACCTGGCTTGCGTCGAACTGGAGCGAGGTAGGATTGTAGATTTTTCCTTCTTTGTGTGAAAAGTCCTAATTAGGTAAGTGAAATGGACATGATGTAAAACATATGAATTACAATCTCATGATACATTTGGTCGAGGATATTGGTTAATTTTCAACTCAGATTTATTTAAGTGTTTCAAAAGAGATATATAAAAGTTAGTAACAGACATTATTTTCTCTCCATACTCCAATCAAGCTTTGGTCCTTTCTCATCGAATTAAAGAAAAAGAGTAAAAGAAGTTTTTGGATAATTCTTTGTGGAGTATCAAAGAGATCGAGATACTCTTAAAGCAGTGAATAAACATGTACTACATAGTTGCAATAACGTAGAAAGGTATCTTTCATTTCTCACGAAAGAGAGAAAAAGAACAAATCAGGGAGTTTGCTGATTTTATGGTCGATGCACCATCATCGAGTTTTACTTGGTGAACTCGCCCACATACAAGGCTCGTGTGTGACGTGTGCTTTCCATATTGCGAAGATCTGGGGCTAGATTCCTTTAAAGGACAATTTTTTTTGTTTGTACCACGCTTGTAGCAAATTAACGAGTGACACCTTCCTTAACGGTCTTTCTTACTAATAATATATAACTAATAATATATAACTAATAATATATAATTATTTGTTTGTTTATAAATCGTTAGTGTTATCCAAAATGTGGAAAGGGAATGAGCACCAGAATGGTTTATTGCGTGGGCATCGCCAACAACGAGGAAAAGTACCCGGATGAACTTTGTGACATTTCGTCTCGACCAATCAGCAAGAAGGCATGCTTAAGCGAAACCCCGTGCCCCGCCATGTGGCACGCTTCCCAGTGGAGTAGGGTGAGCACCGTGAAACACGTTTTAGTGGATAAAGTCTTTCCGTATTGAAACAGACCTTAGATAGACCCTTTTCCAGTGTGATAACTTAAAATAAAAGTCGCTTATTCAACGAAGACTTCGTATCAGCTTCGTATCGTATCAACGCTCGAACAAATACCATATCTTTCTAATCTAACCGAATTTTATTTTACCGCGTGATGTTTCATTCAAGACAGTTTGATTTTAAATTTGTATAGAAAAAGATAATAAAACAGGTATTTAAGCAAAGAATGAGTTTGTCAGAGTTAAAAATGAATTCCATATCCTCAGTCAGTTTAACGTATTTATGTACGGATAATATTTAGAGTATCATTTCCATAACAATCGTATTAACTTCTTTGTGAGAGCAAAACGGCCATAATAAGTGGTTCACGGATCCCATCTGCACACCCTGTACTTTAGACAACTTAGACAGTATAACTAGTATCTTCTTTTTCTGTGACTTTTTCTAGTGTACAGCTACATGTGGTTTGGGGATGCAAATGAGAAATGTTTTGTGTGCCAAACGAGAAGGAGCGAAAACCCTTCGCATCATGCCGAGTGATCAGTGTAAAAGAGAACAAGAGATGTCAAAGATACAAAAGTGTTCTGTCCGACCCTGCCAGGCGGGCTGGTATATCTACCCTTGGGAACCGGTAAGAGGTCAATCTCGATGTTTCAAAATTCAGCTTAAAACAATAAACATCAAAAGGGTTTCAGGAAAGCATTACTGCTTAAGCCTCTGAAGAACCTAAAACTGTGCGACAAAAGAGTTTTAGAACTCAAATTCGCTGGAAATAGATCCAAAGTTTTATAAGCTACATAGATTCTTGGCTGTAAACAACCATTCGCCGAAAATTACAACTACTTTCGTGGTTATATTTCTACTCTGTCTTTTCGTTTGCGCTACTCGATGTACATGAATGAAATCCATATTTAGTGGATTATATTGTTATTGGTCGTGTGGCAATCGGAGTGGCAACGAAGACAAACACACTCAAACTGTTTGGTTTTAAGTTGTGCTTAATTAGTTTTAAGAAAAGATAAAGGTCAACTTAGTTGTTTAAGGGGCGGTACCCCTGGTAAGGACTCGTTGAAACTGATCAGATCGCATGTTACTCAGCTTTCTTTACCGGGAAGCGATAGACAAGAATCGCTAATTGCCCCACCGAGGCCGAGTGCACAGACGAAGGGCTGACGCTCAAAATGTCAGCTTTTAAACTCTTTACGGTGGCCAATTTAGGTTATCAACTCAGTTGATAACACTAAAATACCCTTGGTGCTAGTCAGTCCAGTATCAAAATAAATGCGCGAACAAAGAGCTTGAAGTTCTGTAGATAACAGTCTTTGCTCGCACTAAGAGTTTTTATTTTGGCGCACCAGAATTAAAGTTTTTTGAGTTTGTGTTTTAATTCACACAAATAGTGTTCCAAGTCCTGTGGCCAGGGTGTCAGACGAAGAAGTGTTAAGTGCTTCGCGGACTCAAAGGAGGACATCGAAGAAAAATGGTGCAAAGCGGAAGATAAACCTGTGTCGGAAGAGATATGTGTCGAGAAAGAGTGCGAAGGTTTGCTTGTTAATGTATTAAACGAACTTTAAAGTGAGAGCTTCTTACGCAGGAACAGAACGAGCGCAATTCTTCAGGGTAACATACCATTTTCTAGAAGTCAATTCGTCTTTCTGCCACTTTATGACCTTTGATCTTATGCCGACGTCGCTAAGAGCATAATCTTTTCCGTAGACTATGCACTTGAGCTGAAGGAAACATAAGACTAAAGACTTTTCTAATAAACTCTTGTGAAAAAGC
Source organism: Pocillopora damicornis (assembly GCF_964200805.1). NCBI lineage: Eukaryota > Metazoa > Cnidaria > Anthozoa > Scleractinia > Pocilloporidae > Pocillopora > Pocillopora damicornis. Next base: position 1,376,106 of record NC_142676.1, read on the forward strand.
GCAAGGATTCGCTAACAGCGACTTTATGATTCTATTCACAGTTCCTGTTACGGTAACAACAACAGAGATAATTACCACCACCGAGCCAACGACACAAAAAATTACCACAGTAAATACTATGACTAAAGTCATCACCACAGCTGCAGAAACCACGACTGTGCCTCCGTTAACAACACCAGAAACAACGACTGAGCCTCCGTTACCAACACGAGAAACAACGATTGTGCCTCCGTTAACAACACCAGAAAGCACGACTGTGCCTCCGTCAACAACACCAGAAACAACGACCGTGCCTCCGTTAACAACACCAGAAACCACGACTGTGTCTCCGCCAACAGCACCAGAAACCACGACTGTGCCTCCATCAACAACACCAGAAACCACGACCGTGCCTCCGTCAACAACACCAGAAACCACGACTGTGCCTCCGCCAACAACACCAGAAACCACGACTGTGCCTCCATCAACAAAACCAGAAACCACGACCGTGCCTCCGACAACTGCTCGAAAGTTGCAGGCAGCGCAGATCGTCCAACCTCCGAAGGATACAAGTAAGTTGACGGGATATAAAAAAAGGATCAGGTGTAGATTTTTAGGAATTTTCATCATACAAAGATAAATTGTAGGAGTATTTCTTTTTTCAAAACTTTATCTACTCGTTGCATATTTCCAATACCTGACTAGATAAATGGTTCGTTCAGAAAACATTGAACTTTCGATAAAAGTGCCTTCCTTTTGTTATTTGGAAGGTGCTGTGGGGCAAGTTATATCATGGAGATTTCCAAGCAATTTTCAACTAGGCGTCGAAAAAAAAGGGGCAAAATGATGCGGCTCAGATGCACATTTAAAACGAATTGGGACGCGTTCAAAATTTTAATTTTTCTGAGATTTTTCGTTTTTTCTGAAACACCGTTTCGATTACTTCGATTTGGTTACAAGACAGAAATTTGTTCCAGTGAAATCTTCGGGCAAGTGACTTGGTACGTTTTACATTTTCAGTGGCTTACGTTGGCACCGAAGTTTTGTTCCGTTGCCGAGCAACAGGCTATCCAGCTCCTGTCATCAGCTGGCGAAAAGGCGCCGTTCCTGTTAGCAGTCTGGATTCAGAAAGGATACAAATACTTAAAAATGGTGACCTGAGGATCATTGACATTAAACAGAAAGATAATGACGTTTACTCTTGCTTTGCAACTAATTGGGTCGGTCCAATGCACACTGTAGAAGCCCGGTTAGCTGTAATAGTCCCAGTCTCCATTTCTGTATCACCGAAAAATAAGACCGTGAGTCCTGGTGAAGATGTTAAGATCACGTGCAAGTCAGGTGGTGTACCAAGCCCCATAGTGGAGTGGTACAAGGACAATTCTCTCATAACCAAGCAGGGAAGGGTGAGGGTGTCGAGAACCGATGTTGTTATTTCGCAAGTTCAGCCTTCTGACAGCGGATATTATCAGTGCAGTGGTCGCAATAACTACAGCGGAGCTAGCGACCAAATGTATTTGAATGTGGTTAAGAGAGAAGGTACGTATGGCCTCAGAGATGTTATTTTTTAAATCAATCTTTGTTGCTAACTGGGAAATGCCCACGAAAATTCCTAAGTTCTGCATGTTTGGACGTGGGTTTGGAAAGCTGAGATCGAGGGTATTGAGCAAGATTTAAATTAAAGCGACACAGGGAATCTTGCGGCTTTTTACTTTCTTTTTTCTTTTTGAGATCCATATCAGAATTTTTTTTCAGTCGTGTGATAAGAGCTCGATGAGATTTGACTTTTCCCAGGTAGTTTACTCTGGGTGTCTGTTATCCAGCTGGCAAATTTGATTGGAACAATGACGACAGCGATTACGATAACGATGACGATAACGACAATGACAATGACACTGTTAATGATAACGCTAACGATAACGACATTGATACCATTAGCGATAACGATAACGATAACGACCACGACAACGTAGACCATAAAGATAACGACAGCTGTTGTTATGGTGATCCATTTTTTTCTGAGACGATTATGCAGCCATGGATGACGAGACCAGGGTATGTGTTTCATCTTGAACACTTGCTAAGATATCACTTTGATATGACTATTTTTTTGGTCTCACAGAACCAACAGAGCCTCCTTACAAATGCGAAGACAATCCAGCGATAGCCCACTGTCAGATTGTCAGGAGAGTAAATTACTGTTGCATTCCCTATTACAAGAAAGCGTGCTGCAAGACTTGTGAAGATCTTTTACCCTCCTGTGATTACTGAATTGGCTAACTCCATGGAAAAACAATTTCAGGAGTGTTCCAGTTGATGACTGTTGTCCTTATAGTGAATATATCTTTATCACATGTACAGCAGCAGAGAGCAGAACACTAGCAAAGTACTCGCGCTTTTTACAAAACCAAAAACATATTTTAAGAAGAGCTATATCGAACTTTTATGGTGTCAATTCTATTGGTGAAAGTAACAGCTTCCGAACTACAACAGTCGTGACGATTTTGCGATGCCATCTTTTCTTCACCATCAAGAGACAGTGACGGCTGAATTTTTGTATGAATTCGAATCGTACCTTTTGCTAATAGTTGATTCAAGATTGTTTCATAGTCTAGAAGTTCTATAGCCAAAATTTCCATCATAAGCTGTGTCAACAAATGCAATCTTTTCGTATCAGAAGCTACTTGCAGACACAGGCAAAAATTCGTAACGAAATATTTATAAGAGAAAGCTTATACTTAGCCTGATGGAAACAATTAATTTCGTCAAGTCTGGTGTTTCAGTTTCGTTTCGTATTCGGGGAAATCAAATATCATTAAATATACGAAAACTCAAACAGAATTGAACCTATCTATGTGTCTTTTTTTTTATCGAGAAGCCATTAATTTAAGCGTTCTTAATCCTCTAATACTCTGTCGCATTTTCCTTGGACACTAAATGAATTCATCTTATGCTTGAATTTTCCGCGAAAACCTGGCATCTACTGAAAACTTGCATGAGATTTTGGAAACTGGTCTCTGAGAAAGGAGAGAAATGGAAAAGAACAGAGATGGAATTAAAGATATATGTCTTGTCGAGATTAATATGCACGATAACCAAGACAGAAACTTCTCATTTTAACTGGGAATAGGTGGACTCAAATAAGTCTGTGAAAATAAATTAAAATGCTGTGACATAAGCCGTCTGTGATTTGCCAGTTAGATACTTCCATTTTTATACCGAAGAAAGCTGTACTACTACATTTTAACGTATTTTTTATTGAGTATAAGAATTTTATTCATGAAATGTTCAAATGCTTAGGATACAAAAATAAAGGAAAATGGTTACCACCCTTGTTATTTCAAGAAAACACTTATGGCGCTTAACTCACCCAGGTACAGGACAGACTTTAATGATTGAAATCTGTATATAAAAGAATAAGGCCCAGATAGGACGGTCATAATGGATGATGGCTTTTACGAGTGACGGTTAAGAGCTGTTTATAGAATGTATTCAGTTTATAATGCATATGGTATATAGTAGAGATGGGTGAAGATGAATACCCATAAAAAGCGAGGATAGTTGAGATACCGCTTCGCGAGTCGATTTATGTGTACTTCTTTAAACGGATTGCGGATAATGGATTTTAGTATATACTAGTAAAAGGTGTTGAAGGCGCGCGCTCATTGGCTACTCAAACTCCGAATATTCTTTGATGAAATATAGAGCAGTACGTTTTTTAACTCTTATCCGCTGGATAGGGATTTATGCTTGGATATAGTGTTCGATAGTGTTATCAGGCCTTTATACAACTGAAATAGCGCTTTTGTGTCTACAATTCCCCCGGCTCTCTTCATGCTGTCATGAAATGAAGTCCTTGGTACAGATATGAAAAAATGTGATGAACTTAGAATTACAGCTTAGCTGTCACCGATCG